>NW_020897695.1:11497564-11932924 GCF_003984885.1 Neopelma chrysocephalum | reverse complement strand
GTTGGAACTAGATGATAAACTATAAGGTCCCTTTCAACCCAAAACTTTCTATGAGCAAGTAAATCTATGATTCATTTGGTATTCGGCTTTTCAAAATCCTAGTAGTTCACCACTCCGATCATTTTCAAAAGCAAGATATTCTAGACCAAAATTTCTCTTTTTTTAAAAAAGGGCAGTCTGAAATGGTATTTTAAAAATTCAGATAAAATCACATACTCATGTGAGACTCTTGTGGGGTGAGGTATTAGTAGATTAAAGTAGTTGGTTGGAATTGTGAATGACTAGTTTTGGCCACTGGCTTTTCCACTGAGGACAGTTTTCAGTGATGGCAGTAAAAAGAGAGATTAATAAACTGTTTTCTTCTTGTTTTGCTTATGCAGACTGTAAGACTGGGATTGTCTTGTACTGCTTTTCTGCAGTGGTACTACAGTTGCAGTTGGTAGCTGCTCCTGTAGTACACCGTCCTGGTTTTAGGAGTATGAAGTCTTACTGTGGACTGTATTTGTGAAACTTGCACTTGAGTGAGAAGTATCTTCTTCTTCTTTTTTTTTTTTTTTTGGTAGGATGCTCTGGCAGCTTTGGAAACTCCGAGAGGTCCTGATCAAAAAACCAGGAAACTGAGCACACCTCTCTCTGAAGTCATCGGCAGAAACTTGAAATTGGCACTGGCAAACAGCACAAGGAATACAGCAGCTCTTACTGCCAGCCCTCAGTTAACTGCTGCACAGTCAAAAGTGGTAGGAAATTTTGGGGTTTAGTTTCTGGAGCATAGCTTTAATTAGGAAAAGGCCATATCTTTTTGTGATTTAAGTTACAAAGGAGTTCTTGAATTGTTATTTGTGATCTATCTGAGTACAAATCCATATGATTATGCGTTCTTCAATGACAGTTAAAGGAAGGTATGATGAAAGAATTTCCTCATGGAAGGCAAAGAATTTTAAACTCTTCTTCTACTCTCTGTACTACTAAGTGACATGGAATATAAATATGTACCAACTTAGACTTTGTAGTATTGGAATGAGATGATTTTGTCCGACTTAAGAAATTCCCAGGCTCCGACTGAACAGGGTTAAGTATTTTGTCTTGGACTGAAGTTAGGAGTTCATCTTTAATGCATGTGTCTTCTTTTCTTGCCTTCCTCTTTAAGGCGCTCCTTCTTACTAGGAAGCACAAGATGTGATCAGTTTCTTACTTCTTACAAAGACATACTATGTTATTCTTTCTTGCAGTCATCTTACCTCTTCAGTCTAATCCACCCTAGTGAGAGAAAACAAAAAGATGTAAGAGGAAAGGGAGCATTTATGTATGGCTTGCCATGTTAGTACCAGTTACTGTAGAGGAGGGGCAAGAAAGCTAATGACCTTCAGAAAGGGAAGGCTGTCGCTTCTTATTTTGTAGCTTCTTATTCTTACTTTTCTCACTCCAGGACAGTGAAATACTACAGTGGCATCAGGTTTGATAATTCCTTAATTTCAGTGTTCAGGAAGTGTTCAGTCTGTGGTGAGAGGAGCAGAATATGTTCTCGGAAGATTGGCTGAAAGTGAATCTTTTGTCTTGGGATTCCTAGTGTATGGCCTGATAACAGTGCTGGGTTTTGAGCATGGAGTTTGGGAGCAGCAAAACCAGAGGAAGTGTATTTATCTTACCTTTGTTGTTATTACATGTTTTTCTTTTATATTTAGTGTAGCATGTAGTATTTTTGTTATTGATACAGAAACCTTCCAATAGTGACTGTCCTGTTTTTGTCCCTGCTGCTTGACCAGGAAGAAGAGCCCAAGCCTCTGGCCGATGTTGTGATATATGTTAGTAAAAAACTTGCTAAGAGGCAAAGGGAACTGAATGCAGTAGCAGCTTCTCTTGGAGCAGACTGCAGGTATCAACCAATACAAATGGCTTTTAACCTTCTGTACTGATGTGATCTGAAATAAATATGAGTCTTCGCATTCTAATATGCCTTTTCCTATAGTTAAGCATTACATTTCAGCATCTTAAAGTCATCCTCTTCTAGTGTGAAGTAAGGCCATCTTTCCCTGCCATGTCCCAATCTCTGTGTTCTTGATAAGTCTGTCTCAGAAAGTCTTCCTGATTTGCAGAATTTTTTTATTTTTTATTTTTTTATTTTTTATTTTTCTTCTTCATATTTGAAGAAGTTTAGCTTTTGGATGGTTTAATGGTTTAACATTTGCTGTATATTTTATATTCTGAATCTGATGTGAATTTGTGTGTGTTTCTCCCTGGCTCAAAACGAATTATTTTCTGGACTATAAGCATGGCTAGGTCAGTCTTAGAAAAGCTTAGAAAAATAGGTTATCATGAAGAGAAACTACAAACTAACATTTGTGATTTAAGACAGAATTCTGCTTCCACTAAATCTGATTTATGTGTTTTGTTACTTGACTTATTATATAGGTGTTGTTATTCATTGTGTGAGGGAAGTTGCCTTATGTTTTGTAGTAGCTTAGAAATGCTGAAGATACTTGCATTACTTAGCATTAAATAGTAAATACTAGATTATATCAATTTGAAAGTTAGAATTCCTCATTTTGTTTATTTTGTACTTCTTATTGTACATGCACATATTGTTCCAGAGTCAGTATTTCACTTGCAGCTCAATATGACAACATTTCAGAAACTGATTTAAAACTCCACCTACTTGAATAAAAACAAAACAAAAACTGAAGCAAAACACCTCCTCTTCCATATGTTTATCCAATTTAGTTTTATTCAGGAATGCTTTCAAATGGCATAGAAGTTGTTCTGTCGTGAAACATCCTTGTGCCTAAGAATGCTGTCTTTTTTGGCAAAGAAAGTGAGCTTATTGTTTATTGCGGCATAAAAAAATAGGCAAAACAATATTTTAACTTGAACAAGGGACAGGAAAACTTCTGAATTGGATTTCTGATACTTTTTCATAGAAATTATGTCTTCAATTTGTATTTTGTTTTCTTTTCTAGATGGTGCTTTGATGAGACAGTAACACACTTCATCTACAAGGGAGGACAGAATGACAACAATAAGGAATACAAATCTGTTAAAGAACGGGGTATACATATTGTTTCAGAACACTGGCTTTTAGAGGTATGAAGCTTGTTTTGTTCCCTTTTTTAAAAGTGAAGGGAAATGGAGACTTAAAACCAGTTATATGGTAGTAGATTTTCTGTATGCATTTATCTTGACCATGTATGGGGACTGATGTTTTGTATCCTGCTTAGAACTAATAAATTGAGTGGCCTGTTTTCACTGATGCACTTTTACCTTGTTCTCCATGAGGAGAAAACAAATTTTTCTGTTAAGGTGTGAAATTTCTTTTTTCTAAATCAGTTCCTCATCTTTCTCTTATTAACTGATGTTATTACAGAGTGCCCAAGCATATAAACGGCTTCCTGAATCTCTCTTCCCTCACACTTACAATCCCAAAATGAGCCTGGACATCAGTACAGTGCAAGACACCAGGCTCTCCTCCTCCAGTAAACTTCCATCAACTGGAAACCCAGCAGAGGAAAATGAGGTATGATGTGTGATAAGAATTCATGTTCTTTGAAGTGATTTGGTTTACTTAATAGTTATATTAATATAATAATAAAAAACACTGATGCTTATTCAGCAATGTCCTGAATCAGGTTTGACTACTAGTTAATAGTAGCTATTGCAGATGTCCCTTAAGGTTTTTTTGCATTTGTAATATTCCTCTTCTAGGATGATGGAGGGATACACAGTCATTTCAGGAGCTGCTTTCCAAATTTGAGATGGTGTAGGTTCAGTCTTTGCCTCCTCTTGTAGGTAATGAAATCCAAAGTGTTAACTTCCATAGCAGACATTTAGACTGCAGAATAGGAGTTGTCACTGATGCTACTGTTCACTGTGTTAGCAGAAATATTAGATTTACTCTAAGGCAAGATTAATAATCTTCAGAATTTATAAAAGTGTGAAACATGGTTAAAAAGCAAAAAAATTTGGTATTTGAGAAATCAACTTGTCTTCATTGGCTTTAGATTATTCCAGTGGATGAAGATGATGCTGAAGGTGATATAATTACTGACCAAATAAAGGGAACAATCACTACAGGGGAAGAACAAAGTGTAAGCAGTGAATCCAAAGGAGGTAAATGTTTTCAAAATGTGTTCAGTTGTTCAAATGTTTTCAAAATGGTTTTGGAACATCGAACTATCAATATGAGCCTTTTACAGTTTCAGGTGCTGAGTGTTAAGATCTAGAAGCTTTAGGTACCATATTTACATACTGGTCAAGTACAGCTACTGTTGCTGGATGTGAGGGAAGAGTTTTCCTCTGTATTTTAAAGACTTTGACAGCCTGCAAGAAAATCATGATCATCCATTGCAAAGTACTTAATTGCTGGGTTTTTGTTTTTAAAACACTGAAGTTCATCTTTAACATGGCAAATTGCTGTTTTGGAGTATATGTTATGTAAATAAATGTGTTCCTGGAGAATTGTGGATCTAAGTTAGATCATGTGAGCAAATTCAGAAGTCCAGTTCAACCAAATGGAGATTTCTTCTTGTGCCTAAGAATGGGTGACTTGGGGCATACGTAGTTTTCCTAGATATTTTTTCCCAAGTATCTTTTCCTCTTCTTAATGTACAGTCTTTGTCCCAGTGCCAGGGGAAGTTGACTGGAATTCCAGTTTTCACTGAAACAGTGAACAGTTGTTCACTTTTCATATGTTGCAATATAACAGTTGTGATATTATGAGTTTTGTTCCTTCTCTTTAAGTTTTAACTCAAGCACTAGAAATGAGGGAGAACTTCCAAAGGCAGCTGCAGGAGATCATGTCTGCCACATCACTGGTGAAACCACAAGGGCAAAGAGGATCCCTTTCAAGGAGCAGTTTTGATGGTTCTCCAACCACTCCTGATAGCACACGGTCTGTGCGAAATGGCCGCAGTAGGGTCTTGGAAGCTCTAAGGTATTGGTTTGTGTTTCAAAGTTATCTTATTTTGTCCTCCCTGCACGTTTAGACATTAATTGAAACATGAATTGGTCTTCAGGATTTTCAAGTGTGTTATCTGTCTCTACTGATGTACTTGAGCTGCTTCTCTTACAATTCAGAATCTTTAACTGGATGTGCTAGATAAAGCCAGAACGTTGTCTTAATCCGTAGTGGGTACCTTTTTGTTTTTCAAAAAAATCACAGAATAGTATGATTGTTTTTTAGTTTTGAGTTGAATTATGCCAACAGGTTTATTTTCTTTTTGTTCATAATAATGTTCTTACAGATTTTGAAGAAAGCAGTGCTGCAATATTTCAGCATGTATGTCCTATACAAGTAGTAGGTATTCCTGCAAAGCACCTTTGTGAATGGTTCTTCTCTTTTATTTTTCTTTTCTCTCTAAACAGAGGATAGAATTTTTATTCTATCATGCTGAGGTACAGTAAGAAAGTAATGGAACTCTTGCAAAATTATTTGTGTAGCTTGGTGTTTATTTGCAAATAAATAGGCTCAGTAAAGAGTAAGGTACACTGATTTTTGTAATAACTTATTAATAAGCACATAATAAAAACAGCTACTGATATTCTGTGTGCCTTTTTTCAGCCAAGCTGACACTTGGGTTCACAAAGCCAGCATGCCAGAATAACTCTTATACTGAAATTTTCCCCTTTCCCAGCCATTCCAGTGACCGTGAAGTCACTTGGATGTTAGAGTTGATGTGATCATTAACACATTGCCTTGTAGAATGGGTATTTAAGGTACCTGTGCTTTTTTCTTTAGGCAATCCCGTCAGGCACTCGCGGATATAAACACAGAGCCATCCCAAAGTGAGCAGATTGTCTGGGATGATCCTACTGCAAGGGAGGAGAGAGCAAGACTTGTCAGCAACTTTCAGTGGCCTAATAGTTCTTCCCAGTACACTGAGCAAGGTCAGAGTAATGCCGATAAGAATGTGGATGAGTCTGCCCTCAGAGGATCTGTACCTGATGCAGAGATTGCTGGTATGGGTAAAATCAGAAATGCAATATCCTTGGTTCTTTGTGACAGCATCCATTTGATCTTTGAGACTTTTAAAATACAATTTTACATCTTTGAGCTCTATTATGTGTTGCTGTTTTTTAGAGAGAAGCTTTCCTGTCCATTTGTGGCCAAACGCCAAGGCAGTGCCTGTCTAAAAATAGACTGCCATGGTTCCAAAAAAAAGATCTTCATAAAATCTTCCAAAATTTTTTGGTGGTTTTTTTGGAACCACTGCTGGTTTCCAGGTAACACCCTAAATAGGTATAGTGGAATTCAAATGGGAATACCAGTAGCAAAATGTTTTTCATTGTAGTGGAAATATTCATAGGTGAAGAATGGGGGTATAGGAAGATAACTCACAGATCCAAAAAACGAGATGTGTTGAGTTGCTGGTGGACATGCTTGGGTCAGGACTCAGTGAAGATACTTTATCTATATTCCCTGTTCTTCTTGAAGTCTTAAGTCTACTGCTAAGACTAAGGAAGCAACATGCTTTTTCTGCCAAAACCAGGTGGTTTTTTATCTGTTTTTGCTTTCTTCCTGTTCCAAGATAATGGAATCCTTTACTTCTCTCTCCTCCCTTCCTCCCTCCTGCCACCAATCTACTTGTAGAGTTTCTGCTTGTGGCAATAGTCTTCCTGAAAACTGGCCCTTGTCCTACAGAGGGTTGAAGAAAATTACCTAAATGCATTCAATTGATTTTTTTTTTTCAACCAAACCAGTGCAGTTTAGCCAGAGAAATTAGGTCGTTTGAGGTTTTCAGGTTTTTTTCAAAGCAAGGCATCTGGGGACAGGAGTCTGCAATACTGCAGTTGGTGGTTTGTGGTATAAGGAAGAGCATCTTTATGAAAGGTAGTGGTGAAATATAACTGTATATGTTGTAGCAGCAGTTGTGGGGATTTTTATTTGTTTTTATTTTTTACTTTTTCCATAATTATATTCTTCCAAAGACAAGTCATGCAACAATGCTTTACTTTCACAGCTGTTCCTGAGGATGGCGATGGAGAGGTGATTGAAGATCTAAAGAATCCTGTATGTAGAGATCCTGAAACACCAATTAAAGATAACTTGATTCCCACTCCACAGGCCCCAACCATTGCTTTCCCACTGGCTAACCCTCCTGTGGCACCAGAGCCCAAAGAAAAGGTTTGTCATATGAAGAAATGTTTTTGATGATTTGTGTTCTGACAGATGTAGTGACACTTTAAGAAATTTTGAACTTGACAGTGAGTATAAAATAGGTGAATATCTGCATTTAAAATCTTGAAGTGGTTTACTTTTGTGCAGTACTATTTCTTTTTCCCCCTTTCTTCGAGATTTTGAACAAATAGTGTTTGCTCAAATAGATAAAGCTTGTTTGTTCAGACAAATAAAGGTTTTTGTCCTGTTAGTTTGTGCTGGAACACTAAGGTAGGCTTTGGAGTGAAGAGTTACTCTGTGTATTACTCGGAACTCCTCCAGCCACGTTAGGATGATGGAAGAAAGGTTAGGCCAAGGTTTCCTTGGTGGTATCTGGAATTTTATGTTTAGGTACAAATGGAAAATTATTTTTCTGCCAAAAACCTGGTTTAAAATTCTATTTTATTGTGAACTTGGAAAGGGAAAGGACAATGAGGTTAGTAGTTTGCCTGCAGTGCATCATCTAATGCTCAAACTTTAGGCAGCTCTATGTCTTCAAAGGCATAATGTGTCATGTTAGTGGAAAGGCCCTCAAAGAATATAGAATTCAGACTTCATGGAAACTCTGAATGAATGAGGCAGTGTGGTAGATCAGTGATGCTTTCCTCATGTGTTCAACCTGGCATTCGGTGGATGTGAATGGAAGATTAGTTTTTATGACAGATTGGTTCAGCTGTGCCCTGAAGAAAGGGAGAACCAAGAGGATGTTCAAGCAGGAGCCCAGGGATGATTTTATAATATCCAGTCTTTTTGTCAAGTGATTGACAGGTTTGATTCTGCTTTTCCCAACTAAAAGAAAACTTAATATAAAAATAACCCAGAATGTTTAGCAGAAACATAGTCAGCTGTCAACCTAATAGTTCTGTCATATTTTCAAAATCTGTTACTGTATTTCTAGGCTGTTACAGAAGATGAGAAGGCTGATGAAGAACCAGAAAAACACCGTAAATTTCAGCTGTCTTCTCTTAATCCTCAAGAAAGATTTGATTACTCCCATCTGATTGAGGAACTAGGTATCAGATATTTGTGAAATGCAAAGAATAGTATGTGTCTGCTCAGTTGTGGCTTGTTGGGGAAAAGAAAGGGCTTCTGTTTGTGACTCATCGGATTTGAGGTCTCAAATTTATGGCTTTCTGTGCCTGTGAGCGATTCTTTGAATATAGTATCATTATTATGCGAGTGATCAGCTTTGCCATAAAACAGCAATGGGTTTGTCTTCTGGCAGCTTTCTTATAGCTGTCTCCACAACAGCCTCATTCTTTAATGTTGGGAGTACCCAGGATCTGCTGTCCTCTGGTGTCTCCCATTCCTGTCTGTGTTGCAGTGGCACTTTACAGAGCCACTCTTTCCTAGCTGCTTCTCCTTCCTTGCCAGCTTCTGCCCATGTCATTTCAATTACAATACTTATAGTGTAAATTTGAGTTGAGTATATTTTTATCTGAATTCAGATAATTCTCACTTTGAGTTGATCCTTTCTGTGGTCAAGCATGACTCTTGGGTAATTTGAATCAAATTCATTCCTCATTTCAAGGTGGAATAGTACTTGAGAAGCAGTACTTTGATCCAAGTTGCACACACATTGTTGTGGGACATCCTCTTCGAAATGAAAAATTCTTGGCTTCGATGGCAGCTGGAAAGTGGGTGCTTCACCGTTCCTACCTGGAGGCATGTAGAGGAGCTGGCTGCTTTGTTCAGGCATGTGACCCTATTATTGAAACATTACTACATTGTGCCTTTTTGCATTTGTTCTTGTTTTGCGCTAGTAGGAAAAGACAACCTCTCAAAGCCAATTACCAGTTTATGGTGCCTGAGCCTGGGGAGTTTTAGAGAATCCAAAGTTAGGGAAGTTTTTGTCTGAAAACTAGTTCTGGACCAAACTCCTGATATAAGATAATTGAAATACCTATACTTTTTATAGTTGCTTTTGAAAATTGAGGTTTTGAGTACTTTTTGGTAAATTCTCACTGGTATCAGCTAAATTTACATGGATTTTGTTACACCAGGAATTAAATGCTGATCCTTTCAATAAATGAACATATATTAGTTTTAAATAATCTGACTCTATGACCACGCGCATAAACATTTTTGAACGCTAGTTCTTCAGACTCCTCACTTCCCTGTTATTTTTGTTGGGTCAAGCAGTTCTTTTACATTGACCAGGTGAACTTTGAAATAATGCCAGTAGACTGTTCATATCTTTATGTAGCAAAACCAACTTTCATTCTTTTAGAAGACACTGCAGAAGTAAAAAGTCAGTGGTGTGCAGTGTAGTGAGTTGCTTTGCCCTGCTGTTGAATTCCGTTGTAGGTAACTGCAATGGGAATCTGGTTGTGTACATGATTTGATGTTGCAGAAAATGTGAGTTGATTTAGATACATACGTGCAATTAAGAGCCGTATCTCCAATTTTACCTAGAGCTGTTTTGGCCAAATAAAATCCATATATAAAGCTAGAGTGAGATGGGATTTGTTCTGGGTTTTTTTGTTGGTTTTGTTTTGTTGGTTTTTTGGGGGAGGGTTCTGTTTGGTGTGGATTTTTTAAATCTATTTTTCTGCTGGTAAAGTTGGCAGGAATGCTTTGTTTGAAGCTTATGCTTGTTCCAGGAAGAAGATTACGAGTGGGGAAGTAATTCCATACTTAATGTTTTGCCTGCAATCAATGTAAACCAGAAGAAACTAGCACTGGCAGCCATGAGGTGGAGGAAAAGAATTCATAAAGGGAGGCAAGAAACGGGCATTGTTGAGGTATATAGATACTCCTGTAATGTAAGTGGTACAATGTGGGTGGACAGGACAGGGATTGTCACCAAGAAACTTGGAAACTTAACTGGCAGGGGAAGGTAACCTGTCTTGTTATCAAGATCAAAATGTCTTGCCTGAATATATTCTAGTTAAGTAATTTTCGTTTTCTTTTTTAAACTTTCTATGCTGGTGTATTAAATTCTTAATCTCCTCCTGAACCATTTTTCATGTTTTGCAAAGCTGGAATGTGGCTACTTATGTATGTAAACGTCCCTCAGCCAGGAAGATGATATTTATACTTCAGAGCTCTGACTGAGAAGCCAACCTCACTGAGCTTTATGAGGAAACCACAACTGGTACTGGTACCTTTCCTAAAGCACCTTCTGTGATTTTCGTGATGCAAGTTCCATAATCTTTCAGTGAGATTTTTGGAAGTGGGACTTGAACTCCCCAAATTAACTCTTCTCTCAAATCAGGCATTGCAGTTGAGCATTCATTGGAAGGTGTTATTTTAGTTATATCAGGATAAATCTTGACTTGCGTGGGTTTTACAGTAATCTTTTTTAAACGAATGCTTGTAGCAAATCCTGCCTACCTCTTTGCCTACTTGGAAACCACAGTGAGTGTTTGTAGGAGGCAACCACTTGGCCTTCAGTGCTGTTACTGTAACCAAGTGCATGGTGGGGGAACAGGGAGAAATGTTTCCAAGTAATTTTTTTTTTAAGGTAAGTTTCTATAAATGAGTGTCTAGTGTTCTGGAAAACATACTAATTGCCAAGGGTTTTTTCATAGATTGGTTTGCTCATCTTGCTGTGCAGGCTGTGAGAGGGTTTGGTGGCAGGCTGCCTGACTGTGGCCCAATAGCTGTATGTTCTGTGAATTTTTTTTCTGACATTTACACTTAAAGACAAAACTAGGTAATTGCAAGTCTTTATCTGATGGATATTCTCAAAAGGGACAAATTATAGATCCATTAAGTCTTTGTACTTTATCAGTACCAGCACTTTTGACTAAATTGTCTTTTCTCTAGGGAGCTTTCAGTGGCTGGAAAGTGATCCTGAATGTTGACCAAACCAAGGAAGCAGGATTCAGGCGCCTTCTTCAGTCAGGAGGAGCACAAGTATGTAGTTGTTTGAAAAAAATAATGAAATATATGTGTGTTTCTTTAATTGTTTTTTTTTTTCTTTCTGTTAAACTGTGCTGGCATTTTTCACATGAGTAAAAGGTCTTCATGAACTAAACTGCTTACACAGGGTAGCTGAGACATGGTCAAAGGTTAGGAGGAAAAAGCTATGTCATCTTCCCTTTGGAAGTGGTCAGGCAGAGCAGCTTGTCTGAGGTAACACAAGTTAGTAGTCCTGGTGGGAATTAGGGATAGAATTTCTGTGCCCTGCTCTTATGAGAAGGATCACTCTTCTGGGAAGGTATGTGATGGTACAGAATGCAGCTGTAAATGGTATTTTATTTCCCATTGATTTCAAGTTAATTTGATGAGTGAAATTAAAGGTCATGGACTGCATTTGTCTTGGGGAAGAAACAAAACTAAACTCGTTTTTGTCTGTCATGTTTTGTCTGTAGGTGTTTTCTGGTCATTCTGTATCTCTCTTTAAAGAAGCGACTCATCTCTTTGCTGACTTCAATAAGCTGAAGCCAGATGACACCAGGGTTAATGTAGCAGAGGCAGCAGCCCAAGGAGTGAACTGCCTGAAGCCGGAGTACATCGCTGACTACCTCATCCAGGTGTGCATGCCTGAGGGCGCTCCCCAGGACCCCACAGGCCTCCCTCAGACCCAGCCCCCTGAATCCAGTCACGTGCCTCCTTTGCCAGGAATTGTGGCCACAGAGTGCCTATACTGAGGGCTTTGATCTGTGGCCTCAAATTTAACTGCTGTAGCATGTTCTGGTGCTGGCAGTGGGATCTGTTGCAGGGTATGAAACTGCTCACAAAACATATTCAAAATGTTAGGTGTGCAATGTTCATTTTGTTATCTTCAGTTTTAGGCAACTAATGAGCTGTTTCTTTCTTCTCAGAAGCTTCTTGAACTAACCCACTCATTTTTCCTTCTTCTGTTGAAGGATCCACCTCCCCCTGTGGATTCTTACTGCCTGCCGGAAGCTGAGTCTCACCTTCAGAATAACACAGCTCTTGGAACTGGATTATCTCAGAAAAGAAAAGCAACAGGAGAAATGAGCAGAGTCAAGCGATCCAGAATACACTGAGCAAATTCTCTGTTCTTAATTTGTATATTTTTAAATTCATATTTATATTTTTTCATTCTCATCAGAAAAATTAAAAGCTTTGAGTTTCACTTCTAATTTGTCCTGAGATTAAAATATCTTTACAGTAATACTCATAGGAGAGATTGCTTTGGTTACTGGTAGCATCTAAAAATGTGGCAAGAACTCATCCAAAAAATTCTTTACCTCATAAATGTCCAAACTGTCCCACTAATGATTTTGTTTGGGGACACCATTGTATAATAATAGTTAAGAAATACTTTGTAAGATGCTTATCTTATCTGCTGTCCTGAGTGCTAATGAATCTGCTCAACAAACTCTGTTATCCAAGAGGTGAAGTTTGTCTGACCATGCTCCCTGTTTGAGTATGTGGCAGAAACCAGAGACTTCTGTTTCCGGCGGCTGGAAATGTTCTTAGTCAGACAACTACAATATTTGACAAAGTATTTGACCTTTCAGTAACTGTGGGGCCTGGGTCTCTATTTACTGGACTTAGTGTCTGTGAGTGCACTGAATTAGTCTGTGCTCATGCAATCTGAAGAGCTGTATTTAAGCAGCTGGGATTGCCACAGTGTGTTTGAGCAGAAAAGCGCGGCATCCAAATGCACAGGACCAGTGGAGTTGTCTCGGAAAATATAAGTAACAGTTGAAGTCTATTTAATTTGTCTCTTCCTTGTTTTGAAGGCAGGGGGTGTACTCTACTTTTATTTTCTAGCTGCTGAATATCGTTTTCTAGAAAGTCTTTGCACCAGTATCTGTCGAAGATCCAAGACCAAGCCACAAGCATCTAAGCCCTGCGCTTTAACCCGGAAAATCATTCTAGGCTGGGGAGAACTAACCCTTTGCTGCTGGGGGAAGGGACGAGGGACCTGAGCTGTGAGTCTCCAGGTGAGAGAGAATAGGAGGGCAGCTTGTCTTTGTGTGCAAGGCTGTACTTCCTGCTTCTGCTTCCTGCTTCAGTGCAGCGGATGTTTTGTCAGTGACCTCTGAAACTCACTGTCAGGATGACCTGAAGGAATTGTCAGGAAGGACTGCAAATGAATTGGAGGGATTAGATTCTTTTTAAAAAGTGAAATCTGTGCCCCAATCAGTGGAGGCAAGATTGCTGTGGCAAGATTGCCATGTTGAGTTGCAGTGACTACAGTCTTATCACCTGATTTGGTTTTTTTGCTCATAACAGCTTGATGCTTTTTGTTATTTGTGGATGTCAAACATCTGACTTGTTTCAAATCCAGTAATGGACTGAAAATAATGCTGCTATTAATGCCTTATATCATGTTTTGAATTAGCTTTAAATTAACTTTGAATTAACTGTATTTCACGTATTTCACTCAGTTCTACCTCTGAAATGCTGCTTTGCATTGCAGGCATTTTAAATAGGTGTGAATATTACCAGGCAACACCTAAGGTTTCTGTGATTTTTTCTTCCCAGTCCCCAGAAGCTGCTGTGTAAGGGTGATGCTGCTATTCTCACTTTACAGATAAAAAAATCACTCCCTGAGCCACTTAGCGAAGCTTTAAAGAAGTCTTGGAGAAACACAGTTCCTGCAGCTGTTGTGAATCCTGGGGGCGGGGCAGAAGGGGAGTAGCTAAAATCAGCCACATACCAACCCCCAGTGGAACCAGTAACCTGGAATCTGAGCATTACCTGTTCTCCAGTGTGCACTGTCCTGGTGGACACTGGTTTTAACTTAGGGGGGGATGCAGGAGGACAGGGAGGGAGCACTGGGGGAACAAAGGCAGAAAGGAGCTGTTCCAGCTGGAGCCAGCCCCTCTTCTGCCTTGAGCCTCTAATCCAGCATACTGCTGTCTGTATGTCACACAGAGATGAACACAATAAAAGCAAGACAAACTTGGGAGGTATAAATTCAGTTGGTGCTGTTAAGATAAATTTATTTTCTTCAGCTTTCTTCACAGGAAACATCACAAAAGTGCTTTACAGAGTTTGATACCATCACATGGGACAAAAGGACAACAACAGGTGTGTGCACTGCACAGTTAGAAGTTGTCATATGCAGAAGCCATGATAGGTAAACCAGGGTAAAAAAAATCTACTGACAAAAAATAGATATATATAGTTCAGGTTTTGAACTTAATTTATGACTATAAACTTAATTATATAAATATACAGGCACCATTAGGTTCCTGTGTTAACTGTGGGGTCCGCACAGGGCTTCTCAGAAAGATCATATTGTACTCTACTTTGCTGAAACAGTTTCTGCTGTGCTCCATGGGCTCCCAGCCAAACCATTTTCCCAGCCAGGCAGTATCATTTTGCAGTACAATAAGCACTCAAATGGCTTTATCTTCATTTCTTCATGTGAAGTCTGGTGGTGAGACATTCTGGTACATTGCTGAAAGCAAATTCAGTTTGTTTGTTTGTTTTTTCCCACTTACAGATGTCCTATTACTATACTTCCTTCAGTCATCTCTTCATTAAAAAAAAATTAAAATGCTTTAGGCTAGACCCTGCTGTCCAGGTAAGACAGTTTTGTTTAAGCTAGCACGTTACCAGTCATGCAACCCTACTTCTTTCCACAGCTGAGCTGTGCTATACTGTGAGTGGCGCTACTGCCTTCATTTTGCTGTATTCAGTGGGAATGGGGCTCCCATGTAGCCTCTGAGGCTCTAGGTTTCAATTCTTCAGGGAGATTTAGCATTTACTTGCAAGGCAATTTTGCAATGTTTGTGATACTACAACCCTGGCAGAAGAAATGCAGCATGATAGAGACTCAGGAGTTCTTGCCTGCTGCTTTCTAAATAAGTGGTGAATAATTCAGGCACCTAAGAAATCCTTGGCATGGTAATAATGTAGATGAACAGAAGGAGGGAATACCCTAGGGTGAAGAGAGGTCAAATCAGATTTTTGCTGGGTTTTGAGTTGCAGGGAAAAAATGAGCAGAACCAATCACCTAGAAAACACTGTTGTGCCAGTCTGCCTTTTACCTCATCCCCAGATTAAAGACACAGTGCATGGTCAAAGAATTTGTCAGTCCTGAAGGTTACTGGGGGGTTAGTAATTAACATGATACGGAATTACAGTGGCAAGACGGGGCTTTGGTGAGTGTAGCAGCAGAGATAAGTCTCTTAGAGGTGTGGGAGAGGGTACAAAGTACTACATTCTAACAACTATCAGATTCATCAGCTCTATTTTCCCTCCGCACTTCCTCAAAAACCAAAAAAAACCCCAACCCTCAACACCTATTTGCCAACTTAATAAACCCCCAGCATCCACAACTGGTTTTTGACAGAATACTAGTAACTGCTGTAATAGAACACCTACAGACACAGTTATTTGGATGCAAAATCCAAGGTACATTCTTCTCAACCAGTACTGGAAAGCAGCTGTTCTCTAGGATATGCTTCTCTGATATTGAGACACTGGCAGGCTATGCATCTAAACAGGCTTGAGTCTGCCCTGACAACACCTCCTTTGTATCTATAAATGTAACATGACTGGTAAATGCAGTCAGTGCTTAGAGACTGAACACTACTTACAGCTGCATGCTCTCTAAAGCACAAGGTGAGAATGAAGATATGAAACAAACCACAAAGACTAAGCCTGCCCTCCAGTGTTGCTTCATCTCAAATATTGTAATCTAGTTTCAATGTCCAGTTGAATACTACAGCAGGTAGATTAAGCATGGCTGAGCCCAGCTGGTTGCTGGCCAGAGCCCAAGTAATACATCTGCTTCATCTCTGCCACAAGGAGGAGAATAGCCCAGAAATTAAAAACAAGTTTGCTACAGGCCTTGTTCACTTGCACTTGATAGCTGCTCAACCCAGACTTCAAGTTACATGATCTCAAATAAAGGTTTAATGAAACCGACTTCATGACAAATAACTCCATTGAAACCAATGAAGTTAAGCTCTGGGAGACCAGATTTGTATATGTTTTACCTCTTTCTCAATACATTTTTTCTCTTGTATCAGCCTGTTTTTATGATTTGAATAATTTTGCTATGGTTGTACATACTCTGAAAGAGATACAGAATAAGTGATTTGTTTTAATTTAAAAAAGGAAGCTTATGACAACATCTTAACTAACAGTTTTCTGTAGGCAAGTCATTTGAAATAAAGCAAACTGTTACAACTCAATGACTTCATTGCTGTAACTGAGCTAGAAAGAAAATCCAATACAGAAGACAGGAGACAGGAAAAGGAACAGAAAAGGTCAGATTGAGTAAAAATTAGTAAGAGCTTGCCATGCTAATCACTGGCGAGAAGAGTGAATTATGTACACAAAACTGAAGATTTCAGTACATCAGATGGCAAAAGCCAATCCCCATAGAAGTTATTAGGTTGATGGTGATTGCCAGGATACTCTAACTAACTCTGTAAACTTGGCAATTAAGGGGCAAGTGAATGTCAATAGAATATAAACCCAAGGCAATGAATACTGGAAAGGTTTAAAACCACTCATACATGCTCTGGTAGATTCTGAGTTAGCTGTGATCTTTCAGGGGGACGATCTAGGCATCACCATGGACAGCTTGATGAAGACATCTGCTCAATGTGTAGTTGCAGTCAAGAAAGCGAGTAAGATGTTAGGCTGTATTAAAGACAGAACAATATGGAAAAATATTACAGCATCTATTTGTCTTAGAGGTCCTCAATGAATATTTGCTCTTTCATCAGCAACTTAAAAAAAAGTGGCATATTAGAAAGATACAGGGAGTAAAAGGGTGAGAGAATGGTAGAAGCAGCTCTTTGTAGCTGGGAAGACAGTAAGACCAAGGTAGTTCATTTAAGAGGGGAATAGATGATAAACATCTTAAAAGTAATTCTCCTTCCCACTGTATAACAAGATATCACCTCAAAGTCATTTTAAGCTGCCTACCAATATGTTGACCTGAATATCACTCGTTACCACCATAATTATTCAAAAAAGCCCCCGTGTTATTCTTTGGTGCTTATTATTCAGCTAGTTACACCTTTCCTCTGAAGCAACTGCTATAGTTTGTTGAAATTTAACAGTAATAAATTCTGACAGAGAATTGTCACAGCTGATGCACATGAACAACTGACTTAGAGGTACTGCAATGATAAAAATATCAGTAGGAGAAGAGAGCTGCTGGGCCTCATCTCTGTCCTGGACCCACCAGAGCTCTAATTTTTCTGCATGCAGGCCACCATCGTGTTCTCTGCTTCTATTTGAGGGCCCACTGTAAAAGCTGAGCAATGAACCTTGAAATCACCAGCAACAGCAGACAAGGGCACATTCATTAGTTACTTCTTCATGTTTCTTCAGCTGCAGTTAACTGATGAACCAGGAGATAATAGTAAATAGGGTAATCTCCTCTTTATCTGTATTCCTTCCTCTCTTACCTGTCCCTCTGCTTACCCCTCTCAGCTCTAATTTCTGATAATTTCTTCCCTTTATCTGTTTCACAGAAACCGCTCCATGGGCAACTATTTCCCTTTGGTTCATTCCCTTCATCTTCTTTCTCCACTGTCTGCCTTAGTACCAGATTTTACAAGTTTTGAAGTTTACTCTCTCTCCTATATTTCCATTGTACCTGCATGCCACTTCAACTTAGATATGTGAAAGAATAAAGAGCAGGACATGGAAAGGGGAAGAAAACTACATTTCTATGACAAAATACCACTTAGGAATGAACATCTCTGGTTTACATGATTTGAACAAACTTTAAAACAGCCACATTATAAGAGATGGCTATCAACTGTGAGCAGGATTTTATTTCAGTCATGGAGTTTACAAAATATAGCAATATTGACTTCAGTATGTTCCACATAAAAACAAAGAGCCTCATATTAATATGCCATTTGGGTTGCACAGATAATTGAAGAGATGAAATACCAGATAGAGTACTCAGCCTGAACTTTGCCCTTACCCATACATACTAAAATAAGTCTAATTACATTTAAATAGGATGTATATTACATTCTATAGAAATAAGCCTTTGACAAAGAAGTATTAAAATACTATAATGAAAGCTAATATAAAGATCTTTTAATAAAGATTTTTAGTCCTCCATAGAACCTTTCATCAGCCCCAGCCCTTGACAAACAGCTTTGGCCTCACAACACCCCTGTGAGGTAGGTTGTTGGGGATTTTTGGTACAGCTGGGGAAACTGAGGCAAAGTGAAAAATTACTTGAACATAGCAGCCCAGTAGAAAAACAAGGCCAAATCCCACTCTCTTGGTCCCATGCTCTTCCTACAAAACAGCTTGTTTCTCTTCAGTGCACGCAGTTGTTTTAGATGATACTTTCCAATATTCCAGATGAGCTACATTTTCTTGTGATTCATTAATACTGTGATACATTTTTAATATTTGCATTCTGGCTAAGAAGAACTTTACTGAACACTGAACTTCATTAACCTTGCTGTATAAACACATATTCTAAGCAACTGAACATAAACCCATGATATACGTACCATTTAGAAGATGCTATTTGAAACAATATCTCAGCTTTTTATCATGCAGAAGTGAAAACTAATTTTCTTAAATACACAAGTTATTTCCTAATAAGATTGTTGGACTATCTTGGAATTTGTCCTTTCTCAGTTCTCTCTTTAGACAACAGATCAGACAGCTTTGTGCCAATGTAAAATTCTACCTTCTCTCTGGACAGGTTTTCCCAGTTCTTTTCTTTGAAAGGAAGAAATGAAATGGGATGCCTTCCCCAAGTACTGAAATTTAAACATTTTTGCTGATTTAAAGTCAGATAGATCTGTCACTTGTGAAATCAGTGCCTACCCACACAGTACTCCTCCTATCCAACATCTTACACTCCACCCCCTACCTCAGGTTATACATTTAATACTATCATTTAGAAAACAGCCTTCCTAATCCCCCTCTTCTTATACCGCCTGTGTTTTATTTGCATCATTACTACTCTCCCTAATTTACTAATTTTTTAATCTTCCTTCCTGCTCTATTTCACTTCAAAGACAACATGGTAGAACTACACTTCGTGCTTCACAAGCCAAACTTTAGATACGTGATAGTTATGACTTAGACTCCTCAGTTCTGTTTTCTGCTGTCATTTCTTCTTCCATCTGCTAGAGCTTGTAGGCTCTCATTTTAGCCTCAATACAGACAAGCTGTCTTTTTAACTTTTTCTGAAGACTTTATCTGCAAGTATATGTCAGATTTCCTCTCCTTTGTACACATCTAATTCACATATCTTAAGTTTAAATAAGCATGTTATTATTTTCTTATACTCCCAAATAAAACCCCCTATTTACCACTAAAACCAATTTATGATATTAAAAGCTGAAAACAGGGAGAGACAATTTGGGAACTAAGTTACAGTCAGGCAAAAAAGCCTGGATTGTGGTTGTTAATAAAGATTTCGAAGTATTCAAAGTGGTTTTGGTAAAATTTAGTTTCTTGGGCCTCGGATACAAATTGATCCTATGAAATGAGGTATCCATTTCTCTGGCCATGTCAATATTGGAAAGAATAATATTACTACCTTGTAAATAAGCAACCTTTAAAGCATATGAAGCCCTGTTAGTCTAATCATCTGCTCCATTTAAGTTAGGGTATTTGACAGAAAACCACAAGTAAATTTAAAACTGCTTAACCAGGCAGAAATTAGATTTTCTAATCTAGAAATTAAACAGACAAAAAGCTACTATTGCAAAATCTCAGATAAGTGAACTCCAAAATGTGCAGCCCAATCAAATTTATATTGTTTACCTGACCTGAACAGTACAGGTGTCTCAGCCATGGTGTGGTGCAAGTGTTTCCAAGAGCTGACAGATGCAGTCAAGCACCAAATCCCCAGTCTCTGGGGTGTCAGGCCTCTGAAACAGTTTGTATCCTTACAAATTCACCTATTTGTAAGAGAGGTGCTGTGGCCATGACTGGTAAAGCTACAAATACAAAACTGAAGTAACATGAGACAGTTACTTTGGTTGTCAGTTCCTCTTCATTTGTGAATAAGATTAAACCTGGCACAGCTAAACCAGGAGAGGTGGGGTGGGGAAAAACTAATCCTCTCCTACATTTATCATCAGCTCAAGTAAATACACATGCCAGATTCCTGGAGCAGGCATTTGGGAAGTCCAACTGTATTAAAATCATCTAGTTTTTGGCATTTTAACATCCTTAAATACAAACTGTATCACTGAGAACCACAAATCCAAATTGTTCCTTTCCCAGTAAGCATCGGACATTTAAATATTCTACTAGCAAGTTGGTAACTTCATGGCTGTACTTTTATTTTAAGCCAGAGGAAGTAAAATGGAACCTTTAAACTGGAAGTTAACAAGTAACCCATAATGAAAGCATGCCACAGGCTAGGGAGTTCCTGAAGCAGCACAGAACTGCATTTTACTGAGTTGCATCAAGAATCTCATTTCTACAACTGACAACCCTTCATTTGTGGAATGAGTCTTCAACCAGCATTTTGGAGGAATGAAAAGGGCATTCTTAGCATGCCTCAAATGAATGTAACAACAAACCAGATAAAGATGGACTTCAGAGTCTCAAAAGTGTACTGAGCTTCCACAGAAGACGGACTTTCAAAATTTCAGGCATGAAAGACAATTACTTGGTATAAGGAAGATACTGACAACCGGCATTTTGATAGTTGCTGGCAGCGATATTTAACACAAGGAGCACTTTAAAACAGTTTAACATTCTGTACTATGGAAATCTGCTATGTTTCTGGTTTTTTTTCTTTATAATTCCAGAAAGAAACTGGAATGATATGCTTGAGAGAAATCCCCAAAATAACACCTTTAGTTATCAGTACCTGATGGACTTTAGTGACAGCAACCATCCAGAGGCTGGGTTTTTTTCCCCAGTCTTTAATTTAGCAGAGGTACTTCCAAGTGAAAAGCAAATCAAAGCTTCACCCATACTCAATTCACAATCTCAGACCAGACCTACATGGTGATGGAGTAAGAAGACACTGTGACAAGTAGCAAACTAAACTTCTACGTATAAATAAAAGTTGTATTAATATGCACTGCTATAAGCTCTGAAACAGAGCCCACCTGACCAAGAGGCTCACTGCCCACTCCATCGCCTGTCCCTTAAGAGATCCAAATGCTCTGCCTTTCCTCACCTACTGTATGGTCATGACCTCAAACTAAAACGTAAAGACTCATTAGACTCCAGAATCCATGTATATTTTCATTTTATTTGATTTGAGATTTTTACAGGGTTTTCTTGAACTGCCAGAATTCATGCCCAAAACCCTCAAATAAAGGTGTCTTGGCTGCAGTGAGGGGGCGGAGCTTAAAGCCGGGTGGGCTATTCTGTACCACCCACACCACCATTGGGGGGCATGGCTTTGGGGGGAGAAAAGGTGAGCGCACCCCAAAGCGGCACCATTTTGTTCCCCCTCCTCCTCGGAGAAGTCGTGGTAGTACTGTGGACTCTCAGTGACCAGCGCTGAAGACTTTGTCCCTCTGCCACCCGTCCCTTCCCATTCCTTGGTCAATGCAGCCAGGACACAGCTCTGAAAAAAAAGTTGTGGTGAGCTGAGCGGTGTAGTCTGGGAATGGAGTGACGGTGAGCCCAAGCCCAGCCCAGCTGAGCCGAACCAAAGACTGCTGACCACAGCCGAGCCCAGCGGTCCAGAAAAGCGGATGATCCAGGCTAAGGAGAGCGTCAGCCACCTTGTCTTTGTCCCGGGAATAACTGTGTGTCACTTCTGGGCCACAGGAATGTCCACCATCTTGTTTTTGTCTCAGTGGCCACGTACAATTCAGTTGAGGTGGTGAACACCTTTTGTGTGTAAAGCACCTTCTCTTTTGCATACTTTTGTTATTAACGTTGTTGTTACTGGGTGTTTCTTATTCCATTGCTGTTTGCTTTCAGTAAATTGTTATCTCAACCCACAGTCTCTGCCTTTGTCCCTCTCTCACCAGAGGGAGACAGGGAGGGGGAGGGGCGGAAGTACATTAAACTCAAAGTCAATGGGCAGGAAGCCAAACCTTCAGCTGAGGACTTAGGAGATAAGGAGTGGCTTATTTGGAGTTTAATTCCCAGCTGGTGTTAAACCACCACATTTAATTGGTGCCCAACATAAGGCACAAGAGGGTTGAGATAACAACGGATCTGCCACAAGCGGGTTGGAAACAATTTTGATCTAAGCATTTGTGTATTAGGTACAGAACTCCTTGGTTACCATGTTGCTTGGTCTGTTCATGTGGGTGTGGTACCTAACCCTGCATATACCTCAGGGTATGAACTGTGTGTTCCTTACAATGTTCTTTTTCAAAGCAGGGAGAGGGATCAGGATTGCTTTGTTGAGGTCCTGTGTGGTATCAGTCTATGGCATTATAACATCAAGGGCAATGGGGGTCAAGTGGGGGTAAAACAGTGTTGTTCACCTGTCCTGGTCTTGGCTGCTACCTCTGGGGATTCATTAATTGTACACAGCCTGTGGGGGGAACAGGGGAGGATGATTTTCCCCAGCCTTTCACTCCCTTCTCCTCCTTCAGGCCTACTACAACAGCTTTTGAGAATTCTGAATTCACTTTGGATATTAAAGAAAGTATGTTCTTGTTGCTGTGTCTGCTACGTCTCCTTAATACGTCTATAACACGTTTAGAGTCAGTGTGATCTACACTGTGTTTAGAGTCAGGATAGAAATTTCTAGGGATGTTGTCCAGGGACCTGCCATGGGGGTAGATAGTCATGAGTGGCATGGAATGTGGGAGAAAATGGGCCAGTGTTGAAGGAGTATTCTGCTCCAATGGTTTGGAAGTACACCCCTGAATAACTACAGGACCCTGAAAAAGTGGCAGAATATTTGAAAGAAAAATGCTGTGTCAGTTTCAGAGAGGTGCGAAGTTATGCAACATGCTGGGCCCAGGCTACTATTTACCAGGCACTGCTTGTTACTAGAGAGCACCCTCAGAGGAGGAAGAGGAAAGCAGACCAACAGGCACTGAACACTCAAACTGCAGCTGAATGAGAGGAACAACCTGTGCCAGTGGCAGTCACCCCTTATACAGAAGAAGAAATCCAAGACCAAATCAGTCTGTGTAGTGAGTGATGAAGAGGAAGTAGGACCCCCACAACCAGAGGAAGAGACAGGGCCAGAGATATTCACCTAATCCCTATCCCTGGGTGAGCTGCGAGATAGGCAAAAATATTACAGTCCGCAGTCAGGTGAGCCCTTGGTGACCTGGCTGCTCCAATGCTGGGATATTGTGGCCAGTGGTGTGACACTAAATGGCAATGAAGCAAAACAAGTAGGATCCCTTTCCTGAGATGCAGGCATTGACCAAGGGATTGGGAAAAGACCAGAAACTCTCAGCCTCTGCAGGCTCTCTGCATGAAGGAAAGGTATCTTGCAGGTATGACCTTTTAGTGCACCAAGACCTGCAGACCACCACGGTCTGCTACACCCCAACTGAAAAAGAGATACTGGCAGCTTATGAAGGGGGTTGAGCGGCTTCAGAAGTGCCACAGTTCCTCCTGGCACCCTGACTGCCAGTGCTGGGTGTTCAAAAGGAAAGTCCCTTTCACACATCACGCCACTGATGCTATGTGAAGTGGACTGTGCTGATCATACAGCAAGTTTGAATAGGAAACCCCAATCTCTCAGGAACTTGGAAATCATCATAAACTGGCCTGAAGGTGAAAAAGAGGAGAAGGTGATTTGTGCTGAGGAGGCCCCACCATATCATCAGCTACCTGAAAATGAAAACCCTCTTCACTGAGGGTTCCTGCCACATTGTGGGGACAAACCAAAAATGAAAAGCAGCCATATGGAGTCCTATGTGGTGAATTGCAGAAGCCATTGAGGGACATGGTGGATTGAGTCAGACTGCAGAGCTGAAAGCTGTCCAGTTGGCTTTAGGTATCGCTGAATGAGCTATGGCCAACACTCTACCTCTACATTGACCCATGGATGGTAGCAAATGCTCTTGGGGGCTGGGTGGATCAATGGAAAAAGACCAATTGGCAGCGCAGAGGGAAACTCATCTGGGCTGCTAAATTGTGGCAAGACATTGCTGCTGGGGTAGGGAAGTTGGCTGTAAAAGTACATCATGTAGATGCACACATACCCAGGAGCTGGGCTACCGAAGAGCATCACAATGGATAGGTGGATCGAGCTGCCAGGATTAAAGCATCTCAGGTAGATCTGAACTGGCAACATAAGGGTGAATTATTTCTGGCTTGGTGGGCCCCCGAGGGTCATCATGGAAGAGATGCAACATACAGATAGGCTCATGACTGAGGGGTGGACTTAACCATGGAAACTACCTCCCAGGTTATTCATTACTGTGAAACATGTGCTGCATTAAAGCAGGCCAAGTGGGTAAACCCCCTGTGGTATGGGGGACAATGGTCAACATATAAATATGGGGAGGCCTGGCACACTGATTACATCACATTGCTGCAAACCCGCCAAGGCAAGTGCTATGTGCTGACAATGGTGGAAACAACCACTGGATGGCTGGAGACATAGCGATGCCTCATGCCACCACTCATAACACCATCCTGTGCCTTGAAAAGCAAGCAAGTCCTGTAGCAACATGGCACCCCAGTGCAAACTGAGTCAGACAACGGGACTCATTTCAAAACCAGCCTCACAGACGCCTGGGCCAGAGAGCACAGAATTGAGTGGATGTATCATATTCCCTATCATGCACCAGCCTCCGGGAAAACTGAATGTACAATGGACTGTTTGAAAGCAATGGGTGGCGGGACCTTCAAACATTGGGATCTACATTTAGCAAAGACCACCTGGTTAGTTAACTCTGCCAATCAAGCTGACTCCACCCAATCAGAACCCTTACCTACCAGAGAAGGAGATAAAGTCCCCATGGTGCATACGAGAAGTTAGAGAAGACAGTTTGGACTAGTCCTGCCTCAAGCAAAGGCAAACCCATCTGCGGGACTGTTTTTGCCCAAGAGCCTGGCTGCACTTAGTGGGTAATGCAGAGGGACAGGGAAACACTAGGTGCACCTCAATGGGATTTGATTTTTGGGTGAGAACAGTCTGTAATGTTGAACTGTGTATGTAATATTGGTTGCTGAATGACACTGCCACCATGTGTCATAACTACCATGGACAATGAGTATGGACTGCTCCAGTTTACACCAGTTGTGAGCTCCTGATGCAGCTTGCAATCAACTGACAGCACACTAGCTCTCCTGATGTGGAAGACATCCAGGATGGACAGAGCCCACAGACATGGACTAAATGAATTCAATAGATGTCTTGGGTGACAGCCATTTACTAATGAAATGATACCCGTGCTTGTGTATAGTTACGTGTATATATCTATATATATATATACACACACACACACACATAGACACAGTTGGAAGGTCTAAGATTTGGGCATGACATAGATACTTTAGAATAAGGGGTGCATAATGTCCTGGTTGCAGAGATGGGGCAGAGCTTAGAGCCATGTGGGCATGGCTATGTTGCTATTCTATACCACTTACAGCTGGGAGGTATTAAACCACCACAAGGTGGTACAATGGATAGTCTCATCTACCCTACACAGGAAACTCAAACTCAATTCAGATGCACTGGTGACCTCACTCTCTTTAGATCATCAGGAAAAGTGTTTTAAGACTTCACATTTCTACCCCATCAAGAGATATGTCCATTTACAATGAATTCCAAAGAAATTGTGACAACAGTTTGGCTGGCAACAATGGTTTTTCAAGGAAGATACGTAGCTCAGAGTCCAAGGTATCAGTCTTTCAGCAGGGTTTTGTTTCCGAATGTAGTCTCCAACTTTAAGAATAGTCTCTTGAGCCCTCTCTTTAATAGCAGCTTCTAGCAGAAGTTTTAGAGACAGTGAACTCTGCAAGGGCAAGGCCAGTTTTAGTCCGTGCACAAAAAAACCAGGTGAAATCCCAGCCCCACTGAAGTCAACAGAAAAATCCACAATGGCCTCAGAAAAGTAGTTTTAAAGCAAGTCAGCAGTTAGTCAAAGGGAACCCAACTAGGTGATTCCTGCACTATCCTCATTTTCTGCACATACACAGTACTCCCACACATGCAAGCAAACTTTGTTTTGTTCCCTTGTTTTTCTTGCCATTGGCAACTCCTGGGGTCTTGAGTCTATTTTTTGGCATTTACTCTGAAAAATCTCAACACTGGAGCACACCATTATTGTACTTCATTTTGCTTCTGGTTTAAGAATTCAGAGAAGAGAAAAACAGTTACAGCAGAACACTTTTGGTACTTGACAGGTTTGGTTCACCAAAGCAGAGTTACAGGCAATGTCCTATATTTTTAGTGTATCAGTGCCATTTTGCCTACTTCCACTGAATTAAGTAACTTAAGGAAGTCACTGCCTTCCATTATTACTAAACTTTCTGACTGTGAATAAACACCATTTATGAATCATACTTTGAGGATTTCTGCCTGAAAGAACCTGCATGCTTCACAGAAGTAGCCAAACAAATCAGGCTTACCAGCTTTAGTTATCCCTCTGCGTATTAAGTTATTTTGGTTACCAAGTAATCATCACTCTTCAACAAATAATTATTTTTGATAGAAGACAGTTTTTATGTAGTATCGCTACTGCCATGTATCTCATTTTAAAGGACCAATTCTGAAGCCTGTAGTTGGAGTCCAGATACTTCTGTGTCAAATCAAAACCTCTCAATGCTTTAGGGTGAGAAAGATAAACTTCATGACAAAAACCAAAATAAACCCTATTTCACTACAACATCTTACCATTGTTTAAATATACTGCAAATTGATACCAGAAACAAAGCAGGCTTTTTTTTTGTGGATAATAGAAAAAAAAATGCTTAAACAGACAACTGTGAAAATGGCTAATGCAAACAGACCATTCAAATCCATCATTCCTCAAATCTGATACTGAATGAGTTTTAATTTGTTTTGCAGTTACTTCTGTACAGCTGTCTAAAAAGGTAAACAAACTACAGCTCTGTTATACTTGGATAGTATGAGTGGTATGGTATGCTCCAGAAGTCTCTAGTAGGCTATGGCTACACATGACAGGATTCCTCAGAAGGGGAACAAACACGTTTGTCATTAAGGTCACTTAAATCTTTGTTATAGCAAATTGGAACCAAATGGCTGACTTCTGCAGGATTTCTGACAGGAATCCAGTAGAGCTGGTTTCAAGTTTCAGATGGCCACTAAAACAGCTGTAACCTTCTCTTCCAGAAGTTGTGATCCACATGGTGTCCACAATGAGTGCAGCAAGTCTGAGGTAGTCAACCTTTACGAAGGCTCAGTATCTGAACATAAAAAGATTTTGAAATGACCACTGGCTGTAGGTATCTTTCTGAGCAATTAAAGAACACTGATGACTCTTGTTCAATCATTTACATTAATTTGCCCCATATCCAATGGAGAAGTTGCAACATATTATGCTTCCATAGTGCAGGAGAACCAATCACTTACGTCAAAGTAGTCTGCACTCGCTGCAGTAGATCCAGCAGAAATAAGGTGGCATGTTCATCATAGCTGTTAGCTGTAGTTTAGTTACCTTAGTAGAAGGGTTACCAAAAATGTATTCCTTAATTGTAATGTGTGTGCGGCTCTACTGATCCCCAAGCACAGCATACTGGTTGTCTAGCTGAAGTTTAAGTGCCTGGTTTTTTGACACCTCATCCCTACCTCTAGTTTTGTATTTTACTACTTCAAAGCTCTTCTCCATTTCTTTATCCCTAAGGGAAAATAAATGTAATCAGTAAATATCTTATCACTAGCTTGTGAATTGTGAATTTCTAGACTATTACCACCCCATCCCAACAAAAACATTATAAACATAAAACAAACACTAAGGTCTTAAGTTTAACACAATAGCCAAACATTCCCAAGCAAACCTCACCTCCAAAATACATAAATATCTATCCATTGTACCACCCAGTACGATTCAGATTATAAATCTCAATATTAACATTTGCAAAGTAAATTTAAGTGAAATTATGAAAAATAGGTCCTAGAAAGCAGAAGCCAATTTCCAGAATGTTCATTCAGAATTTCACCTTGACTCAATTTGTACTATTCAAACCCCAAAGCATCAATGACAGCATGTTTCATTTGACAAGCAGACAAAGCCACACCGAAAAAAAAAACAAACCCAGAGCTTCTGCCAAGTTGTATTAAACAGTAACATAGCAAGCAGGGGGAGAAAAAACCCATCAAATTACAACAATAACAAAAAGGAAAAAAAAATCATCAACAAAAAAAAACCCAAAAATCCCAAGTGAATTAAGTATTGGCCTAGCTATCTCTTCCATTGAGAATGAGGTTATGGTAAGATCAGGACTCAAAAGCAGAGTGAGACTCAAGTCTTCAGCGCCATATAATACAAAACACTTCCGTAAAACTGGGGGAGCTCATCACTGTTAACCACAGCTCAGACAGCAAGTGTATGGATTTGTATTTGTATCAAACCCCATTCTTCCACTTCAGCTACCTTCACAACTCTAAAGTGAAGGCAGTATGCTCAAGACTTCCTACATGCCTGTTGAAGATAGTAAGAGAGAGCCTCCCTCCCCATGGCTAGTGTCTCAGGGAACTAGATGCTGTCAAGTGCATAAATATTCTGCTTCAGGGAAATCCTTCAGCCATCAAAGACAACATAACTGGCAGTCTTGTTTGGCTATCTTACTGGGCTAGGTCCTATGAAAGTTACTTCATGGGAATAGAGTCAGAAAACATAGTTAAGACCTCTTAGTAATTTCTTTCTCTGTGGAAAGATTCAGGTTTAAGCCCTACACAAAATAAGAACTTAGAGAAAGCAGTTAACTCATGCCTCTTGGGGCATTAATGCAATGTACTTACTTTCGACTGTCTACAAGCTTGGCGGTGGACTGCAGTGATGGAAACTGCGTATCACTATAGATTTCCGGTGGTCCTTGCTGTACTCTCCGTGGCCTGCCGCCCTCCCGGGCACCAGGCGGCCTGTATACACCACCAGTCTGAACTGGTTCTGGAGCTTCTGTAACTGGTTACAAGGACAAGAGTTACACAAGCGAACAGGTTTACATTCATAGCTGAAGAAAAAACAAACAAACACACAAAACAACCAACACACAAACCAAACTCCACAAATCTTTTAAGTACATTTTTGCACCTTTTAGAGCTTTGGAGGCAAATATTTTAGACAAAGTAGGAAATCAGCTATCACCTAATTCAATCTATACTCAGTGGTCAAATCAAAACATGACTAATTAGCTTTACCTCCTTGCCTGTACAAACAAGGAAGAACAAAGCAGACTATTTTTCAGTAATTTCTCAGCAGAAGAGAATATTCTGAACTCAGATCATGACTTGGTAGTTTACCTCTACTGATGCTAATAAATTGTATTTAATAAAAAAACTAAAGTCCTACCCTAGTTAAAGAATCAATTTTGCAATGTCATGTTCTCCGTATCCTAGAACTAATTTGAAAAGTGTGCTACTAATCATGGAAGCCTATTCAAGAACTGCCACGTTAGACATCAGATATTGGCTGAACATCCACAGAAGTGTTAAAGCAGTATTTTTAGATCAACAGAAATGCTTCCCACAGATATTTTGCAGATTGCATAGGAGATGGATCTCCTGAAAAGATAGAATGCTTCCTCCCTGCCCCCTTGAAGTCTGAAATAAAAAAATACTTCCACTTGTGTTTTAAAGTAGCGGGCAGACACTTTAAATTCAATTCAGTTCCTCAGATGCCTTCACAGGAAAATTTCCTTGTTTACTAGCATGCCAAACAAGCCACTAGTATGTTAATGGGTGCCTGAACAAGAACTGTTCCTTGAGCTTTACCCAGTGAGCAGCTTAATTCAACCTGATGCACTTCCAATTGGAAAAAACAACTCTGAGTTAAATTTACCAATTGGTTCAACGACAGGTGCTGGTGCAGGAGCTGACTTGTTCCAAGGACCAGATGATCTATCTACACCACCACCACCAGTCTCTTCCCAATTGTCACCAGGTTCTTCTCTTTTTTCACTTTCATCATCTTCCTTTTCACTATAAAAAAAAGAAACGATGATTAGTACCTTACAAACAGAGGTTTAAGACTTGCCAGAGACTACAGAATCCCCATAAACAAGACTTCATGGCTGCTGTACTGAAGGCACTAGCTTAAACCAGACTACATTAGTCCCATAATAACTGAACTAGTAATTCCATCTAAGCAATTTTTGGCATGCTGCTACATAACTTGGCAACTGAGAAGAAAAAAAAGTACTTGAGAAGCAAAACTTATGAAAAAAGACAAATTCAACTTGAACTAACTGATCAAAGAAACTGGTATCTTATTTTGAGCTTAAAGGTTTTTTCCTTACTAAGACAGTCATGTATTGAAAAGGGTTGAGAAAACGAAGCAGGAAAGGTCTCGAAGTCCAGCTTCCATAAAATGCTTTAGTCAAGAGGAAGAAATAGCGGAGTATTGGTGAAAAAAAGCAAGTCCTGAGTTCACATTCCCTATAGGTACAAGCACGTGAAAAACATACTCATATTACCCATACACACATATTCTACAATCAAACTCAGATTTTTTTTCTGAAAGCAGGCAATCAAAAAAACCCACAAGAGAATAAAATATGTCATTTTTAAAAGATAAATCCTATGCAAAAGCTTGACTGTATTTTATTTAGACTATTTTATTTTGCATAGAAATAGTCAAGAGATCCAAAATAATTTCCTGGTCAAAGCTACTACAGAAAGCTGTGTGGTACAATGTGACAGATGTGGAGGGTGAGGCTGCTGAAAAAAATCCAGACACTAATCTCAACAGCAGCAAAGTGTCAATTCAGAAGTTTGTAATACATCAAATCCTACTAATCATGATCTGTGTAAGTTTTCTGAGTAAACAACAATCAGAAAACAGCAAAATATGCCTGTAATTTCTGAAAACTAAGTGGCCTTTTACTGTTCATCCAAACACATTAACAATCATAGTAAGGTGATCCAAGGGCCTAAACCCATCACTACCCCATTTTAAACGAGAGTCAGAAGCAGATGCCTACAGACTAACTACAACAGAGCCAGTACAAGTAACATCCTACCCTGCCAGATACTCTATATCTTATTTTCAGCAAAGAGATCTCCAGATATGGATAATTTATAACCTCTAGTGGTTTTTTCTTCCATTTACTTCTCCACTCTTCCCTTCAATCTACGAGTGGTTACAAAGTCCTGTGGCAGAAACTTCCATGTGCCCGAAAATCTGCCACAGCATCAAAAGCATTCCAAATGCCAGCCTTTGTCTGGAAAACCAAGGTACTGGCTTTCCAGTCAAACAGCACCAGTAGTCAGTAAAGCTGCAGCCCACTGGTTACTTGTCTATTCAGACGTGATTATCCACCGTGACACTTCAATGGCATGGACAGCTTGTGGGCCAAATTCATGCAAATGGCCTAAAAGCACTAGTTAACTGAAAAGGGGTGGGGGGAATTATGTGATCCAAGAAAGCAAATAATTCAAAGAGTATGTCAGACCTGCTCACACAGTGGAGAAAACATCTACTGCATTGGTTATGATGATTTTAGGACGACATTATTTTGATCATCATCAATACCTGGACATGGTACCTAATTGCCAGGATTACCTGGCATTCTCAGGCTACGACTGAGGTCATAAAAACCCATTTTCTGACCCAATGAAAAGTTTTTCTTAACCAGGACAGACTTAAGTAGACCTACTTTGGACCAGACAACAGGAAAAGTCTAATGAAAAAGCAAACAAGAAATCATGGATGAGACTCAGAAATGCAGTCCTGTGGGATCTTAACATGGGACACTAGCTTTAGCAACTATATTTTTGTTTTACTGAAATAAAGACGCAATGGTTCAGGAATTTGCTCCCAAACTCAAGATCCTCAACAGATTGAGTCAGATACCGTTACAGCAGCCAAATGATTCAGTGGGAATTACTATCCTGCACTCCTCTGAGAAATTCTTTACTATCTTTACGGAGGGGAATGTTAAGCATTTGTAATAAAAATCTGAATCCCAACTAAAACAGACAGACCTAGAGTAAGAATGGAAATTCAGAAAATAAAGAGAATACTGGCAGAGACCAGTCAAACCTAAGTTACCCAGGAGCAAAATTCTATACTATCAGAAATGTATCAAACCTCTCTTTAACTGGACTCCATGGAAGTAGCTCTGAAGAAAAAAATCCATTCTTTTTAAACATAGGTAATGATTATACTGGAGAAAAAAAATAAAGAAAAAGTAGTACCTTATTTGCATGGACTGAACTCTAAGACCACTATAATCAATTTCTTCCTTTTGCTCAAACTCCTTCCAATCATCCTCTTCCTGTAAGAAGAGAAAAATTAAGTTGTCACTTTCTTTACAACAAAAGTAGAAAAGGAGAATGTAACTAAGATAATGCAGAGAAAACTGAGGGTGAAGGTGCAGTTCTAGGAGAAACCAAACTGTGTCCACCATTTGCAAGAGGGCAAAGGATTGCATTCCCTCCTCCCATAACGTACTGTCACCAGGGACGCACCTGTGAGCTGACTTTAACTCACTACAACAGCTAAGAAATGCCCCAGCAAAGAAGTCGTTCAAGTGAAAGAAAACCACATCATCTCAGTAAACATCCATAAGGAAGTCAAGGGACGACACAAAGCCTAGAACAGGACTGTGTAGTCATGACCAGGGAAATACAAGGCAAGCCCTCTCTCTGTTACTAACAGTAAGCTTTTGTGACAGCTTGAAGGCACACGAAGCTTTAGATTTACTTTTCCATCATCTATTTCATGAGCAAAACAGTAAAGAACATCTGGAATGGCTTCCAGTGGATTTATGACAGAGATTAATATTGGTACATTTGATTTTTTCGCATTCACAGCCATGTTTACAGTCTTGTTTTCTTAGAAATGTTTTTATAACAGTAAAAAGGTCAGCTTCAAAACCACAGCAATCTTAGTACACAAAAACATGTATCTTTCAAGAGTTTCACTACAGGGTTTTAAAACAGGAGTCTGATTATGTGTTTGGGGAAAGAGGGACTCACCGAAGTGGAGTTAATTTTGTCCTACTGTGTCATCAGCAGATTCTAGGATTATTACGGTAGGTCAGAAATGGACCAGAACAGATAAGCAGTCCTCACAACGTTCCCAGTCACAGCTTTAAGACACACACACCCTAATTAATAGTTTACATAATTCCTACACACTACATGAAATGCAGTTATACTACTTTAAATAGGAAGACCTTGAGAACAAGGTCTGACAAAGGTACAGTCCCCTTTCCACTGAACAGCTGGGAATAAAGGTTCTTTTAGAGCCCTGTGCTAGGACCTTCTACATTGTCAATCTCCAGCAGAAAAACTCTGACCTGCTTTAGAATAACAGCAGAAGTAGGAAGTGACCCCATGTAACTGCACCATCTGCTGAAGATTCAGTCTTTTGGAAGAGCATGAATCTACAGCTCTAAAACCTTTTAGATTTCTTATATCCCCATCTCCTTGGAAACATCACAGTTTCCAAGCTAACATACCTTTCACATTTAGTGATTTTTATTTCTAATCCAAGTACAAGCTTCAGTCAAAGCCACATACTATTTTACCAGCAAGTCAGTAAAACAGCAGCTGAAAGATTACCACTGACCTTGCTCTACTCAGAAAGCTACTGCACTTGTCGAGCTCTCAGTTAAATATCAGGAAACAGTAGAGTATTTCTTAAAATTCGTTTTGAAATATACAGCATTGGACCTCTTATAACTGTTTCTGGTTTCAGTATTCAATTTAGCACAAGAAAATATCCTTAAATCATTGATCCCCTACGTAACAATGAAGGAAGCAAGGTATCTGACTTCCAAAAACCCTCTCACAAGCCATCTTTTTACATTCAGAGAGTGTACAATAATATCACAGGGACAGATGAAGATTTGGTTTGTAGCAGTAAAATAGAGAAGAGATCCTCAGATTACTACTTGTTAAATCCTCCAAAGGAAAACAACATCAAGAGGCAAAAAAACCCAATGCAGAAATAAAGAAATAAAAGGTTCAAGTAATTTCTTAGGTTCTATTTGTCCTGTCTAAAGCAGAAAGATACATTAGAAAGCTACTGCAAATGTCAGGCTCCCCAGTTTAAACATCATTACGAAACAGCAGAGTATTTCTTAAAATTAATTTTGAAATATGCAGCATTAGAGATCCTATAACTGCTTCTGGTTTCAGTTACATTACTTCGGTGCTGATTCTGGGGCCAGGGGAGAGAAGGGCGGAGGAAGCAACAGAGGCACTAACTCAACTACTTAAGCTTCTCCTGCATTCTCATCGTTGCACTGTAATACGGCAGCCAAAAAAAAAAAAAAATTATTGGCAGTAAAACCCTTCCTGGCAGCGAGGCACAGAGCGGACTCCGGGGAAATCTTATCGCCAAGGTCCACAGGCCACGCTGCACAGTCCCAGGTGGCCCAGGGCTGGCACCTGCCGCAAACTCCCGGTTCCGGCCGCAACACCCGGAAACCCGTGAGGGACCACAGGGCGGGAAGGGGCCCCGCTCTCCCGCCTCCCAGCAGGCCGGGACTCGCGGCGAGGGGCTCCCGCGACCCTCCCACCAGCAGCTGGAGCAGCAGGAGCAGCAGCCGTCCCGGCGGCCCCGGGCGGGGCTGGGCTGGGGCTCGGGCTCCCCGCCAGGCCCCGCACGGCCCCGCGCGCCGCATGGCCGGGCGGCGGCGGCGCCCCCTGCCGGCAGGAACCCGCGGCCTCCCCGCCCGCACCTTGCTCGCCGCCTTGGCCGAGGAGCCGCCGGCGGCGCTGGAGGCGGCGGTGGCCCCGGAGCCGCCGCCCTCAGCGGGACGGGGGGTCCCCGCGCCCGCGGCGTTGGAGGCAGCGTTGGAAGCGCTGGAGGCGGCGGCGGCGGCGCTGCGGCTGCTCTTCTCCTTCCGCTTCTTCTTGTCCCGCTTGGCGAAGAAGTCGTCCAGGCTCCGCTCCTCGGTCTCGGCCATGGCGGAGCCGGGCGGGGGCAGGAGAGGCGGCGGCGGCCCGGGCGGACAGGCGAGCTGCGCTCCCGCTGCTGGGCGAGCGCGCCGGCCCGGCGGCAGCTGCGGCGGCGGCTGCGGAGGCTCCTGCCCGGCCCGCCCGGCGGGTCGCGCGCCCCACGCCTGACGCGGCCCGGGGGGAGCAGAGGGGCTGAGGGGAGGCGGGGCGGGGCCGCGCCCCTGCGCGCGCATGCGCTGCCGCGCGCCGGCCAATGAGCGCCGCCGGCCCCTCGGGGGCGTCTCCAAAAACGGGGCGAAAGGCGCTGACGTTGCGGCGCGTGAGGCCCGCGCGCGGCGGGCGCGGGGAGGGCGGTGGCGGCGCGGCCGCGGATTGGCCGAGTTGGGCGGGGCGGCGCGTGCGCGCCAAGGGCCCGGCTCGCGCGGACACCTCCCGCTACCGCCCCTCCCCGTCTGGACAGGGATCGGTTCCATGTGGATGTGACAGGTTGTCCACGAAACTGCAGTGTGACACCCCCCCGTTGCTTGCCAGGAGGGCCCAGGCGCATCGGGAAGAGCGTGGCCAGCAGGTCGAGGGACCCTCTACTCAGCCCTAGTGAGGCCACATCTGGAATTGTGTGCCCAGTTCTGGAGAAGGAGCTACTGGAGAGGGTCCATCGGAGGGACACAAAGATTATTAAGGGAGCGGAGCATCTCTCTTATGAGGAGAGGCTGCGGGAGGTGGGCCTGTTTAGTCTGGAAAAGAGAAGACTGAGAGGGGGGCTCATCAATGCATATAAATATCGCAGAGGCAGGTGCCAAGACGGTGATGCCACACTGTTCAGTGGTGCCCAGAGACAGGACGAGGAGTAATGGCCATAAACTAAAACATAAAAAGTTGCACCTCAACATTTGGAAGAACTTCTTTACCTTGAGGGTGACAGAGCACCGGAACAGGCTGCCCCGGGAGGTCCTGGAGTCTCCCTCTCTAGAAACATTCCAAACCCTCCTGGACGCGTTCCCGTGTCACCTGCTCGAGGTGACCCTGTCTTGGCGGGGGGATTGGACTGCGTTATCTCCAGAGGTCCCTTCCAACCCTAACCATTCTGTGATCGAGAACGGCTGCAGCTCCTGGGGAAACCCTTGGCTGCTTCCTGCATCGGGCTGTGCCGTGAAAGAGGGACATTCACCTTGGACTCAGAGTGTGGCAGGAGTCACTTCCGAGGAGACTGAGAGAGCTGCTGGAGCGCCCCCAGCCCTCAGCCGGTCCAGCCGGCTCCGGGCGCTGCTCAGCCTGCCCAGCTCGCACCCGTGACGCGAGGTGATGTTCACTCCCAGCCTGGACTGCGGTGACAAAGGCGCTGCCTCCTGCACCCCAGCAAGGGCTGTGAGCTTACACTGCCATTGTAAAGGATGCAAGGAAGTAATTTAGCTTTCATCTTGGAGATGGTGTGGTTAAGTGAGTAAGCCTTGAAACACCACTCTGTCTAGGATGTCCGGATGTCTTGGCGTCAGCTTCCTAACTGCTTTCCTGACCCACATTGAAGCCTAGGGAATATCTACTGGAAAACTGACTTCACAGTGGGTGTCTGCAGATTGTCACCTCTCCCTTTGGGTACTGTAGTGACCTTTAACTCTGGAAAAAAACATGGGTATTTAAAAAGTTCACTTTAGCTTCAAAACGCCTTGTCAGAAGTTTTGAGGCAGGACATTTGGAAAAAGAGCCTCAGACTGTCATGAGTCATTACATGAAACACTGCTTCTGATTGCTTCCTTTGTTGGTCAGCCATCAAAAGGAGATAGAAGTTCCTACTGGTAAAGTGTAAGCCCAAATGAGAATTACATATCAAATATGTATTGGTTTGTATTACAATTGAGTTATTTGGTACAATTTTGTGCTTTGTGATATTTTCTTTTGAAATTGTTATGTGTAATTACATATGTAATATGTATATATTAACATATAAATGCAAAGTTTTTCCAAACTTTGGAGAGTGACAGTCTCAATTTCTGTCCATGAAAGTACTGTTATTTAGTGGTTTTCATCCATGTTTCTCAGATAGTTTGAGAAAAACAGGGGAGGTGCCACTGTCATACTGCAGAAAGAGGTTAAATATGCGATGTCTTCATGAAGCTTCAAGTAGCTGCGAATAACCGAGTCACTGTAGCCAAGTGTTTTGCCTTTGGGAGATGTGTTACAGTCCTATTTTTATGTGCCATCCTATGTCTTCCCTGTGTTTCTCTACTACCTGTGTCCTTCTAGGGTTTGAGCCTGCACAGAGCAGGCCTTGAGAACTAAAAGCTGCAAGTGTAACAGTTCATCTGGTAACACCAAGAATGCCGCGTGATCAACAACACTTTCTATTTGTGACAGAAATAATTACTGAAGTAGGGAGCAAATTTGGTAGCTAAGTCTCATTTTATGTGCCTCCTTGGTGCTCCCCTCTTACTCTCCCCTTCAGCTGATAGGAGGTGGAAGGTGTGACAGGGGACAGATGGATGTGGAAGAGTGTTTGACATTCCTTTTGTTGAAGCGCTGCATTCCCTTGTTTGTGCTCCATTACTGCCTAGGAAGCCGACGTACCTCCACAGTGCACCGTGCTGTGACTTGCAGGCTCAGCACTGATAATACCATGCAACTAAGCAGATAGTTTGTGTTCCTCAGCTTTTGTGGTAGATAAGCTAATAATGGCCACTCAGTATAGTGCTGGGCCTGATTCTGAATTTCCGCAGCTGGTAAAATATTTTAGTTGCATTATTATGGATAACGCCATTATCAGGCTGATGAAAGTGAACCTAATGCCTTTTTGCTGTCTGCGTCACTTGTCTCTTGCAAACACAGTGCTGCAGGCTGGAATGCCCAGCTCTGGATTAGAAACTTAATACCTGTCAGGAGCAGAGTACTGAGAAACATTTCAGCTGTTAAATCTGGAACAGACTCATCGGAAACCATGGAAAATAACAGCAGCATTTTAGGCCTCGGAAGGCTTAGATCCGGATTTAAAGACATGTCTCACTTGGCGCTTTAAAGGAAGCATTAGTTATGTGGTTATGCTTGGATTTGCCTCCCACCTCTAGTTTTATTTTTATGTAAAATTGTGAAAATGTGCTGATGCATGGCATTTGTAGTTCACTGCGAATGCATTGTGTTGGCTTTTACAGTTAAGACTGTCGCTGTGTAAAAAGACGCAGAAAAAAGGTCAGTATTTGTGTTTTCCTTTCTCAAATTCAACATTTCTCAATACTTGCACAGAGGACATTTTGCTGAAGAATGGCTCACAGGCCTGGCTGGCAGAAGTAATGTTTGTAATGGAAGGAATATGTCCAGAATGCCACATTGCTGTGATGGGAGCATGAGCTCAACACACAGCTTTCTGCTGCACTGTGTATCACTGACCTGTGTGACCCACCTTTGGCAAGACACAGCACTCTGATGCCTCTGCTCAGGTACGGATTTACCTGGAGCACTGAGGACTTTGTCTCTTTCCTCCCCCACATTAGCAGTGCACACTGCAGTGTGCCTGTCATGGCACACAGTGGTGCTTGCCTGCCTCTCTTCTCCGTCCTGTAGCTATGGCGAGCCTTGCCATGATGCTGTTCCCTGTGCATCTTGGTGCATTTTATAAAGCCTGAGGCGTGAAGCACTACTGCATGTAGGGGAAGTGATGCAGCAGCCACTGTTTGTGTCGAGAAACTGAAAGGGAGGAAAGTCGAAGTGAGTCGTGCGTGATGCAGGAGTTAAGAGCAGACTTCCATTTCCAGTCCCCCAGTGTTTCATCTTACCCTTACTTCTTCGTACCTAATTATCATTCTGTGACATGAAGGTGATAGCACTGCAAACTGCTTTGACATTTGCAGAGCACAAGCAGAAGAACAATTCATTTTGTAACTTCCAGGCAGATGCCTGCTTGAGGAAATTGAAAAAGGTGCCATTAGGTGCAAAGCAGTTTGCAGAAGGGTTGTGGTGGAGTTATCATCACAGCATGGGCCCAGTTCTTTTTAGGAGCTTAACCTTCCTCTCAGCTCTGGGGCTCTCAGAGTTTGCTGTAGTTTCAGACCTTTACATCCAGAAGGGAGAAGTGTTATCATGCCCATTTCTTCACCAGTAATTGCTATCTGAAAGCAGGTAGTGGTGGCAGCAATGCATGGTGTTTTGTTAAAATGTTAAATTTTAGACAATGCCAACTTGAAAGTGACCTTAAAAATAATCTTTTAACAATAGAATCAGTATAATAATCCTTATACTGAAATACAAACAGTAGAATGATAGGCTAGAGTACCAGTTCTTACCTGGTGTGCTATGTTTCTGCTCAGTGTGAAATCTTCCATGAGGCAGGGACTAAGATAGGGCTGGCACCCTCTGCTTCTCCCAAGGATGCAGCAGCATCTGTTCAAGCTGTAGTGCAGAAGAAGCTGTACCTGGCTGAGGAGAAGGATAAAGTACACAAATGGTTTGATAGTACAGCTCATTTGACCTAGTGACTAGCTGTCACCAAGGGGGATGGCTGTGCTTTACAGCCTGGACTAGTTCCTCTTCTCCTCCCCTCTCTGTTCTGCTACTGGTGCAGGTCTGCCCCTGCAGTGGCCTGATTCAGGGGACTGAGTGGAAGGAAAGCTTCCCAGCATTTTGCAGAGCTAATTTTCTGCTGATTTTGATTCTTGAACTGTCTCCTGAGACATCAGCCAAGTGTTGGTGCTAACAGAAGATGGTGCAATGGGAATACATAGCATGCAAGGGGGAGTAGAGATGTCCTTTTGTGCAGCAGCTGGCTGTTAGATTGTATTATCTGTACGCTTATAACAGCAAATGCCGCAAATCCCTTCATAGGAATATGGGTGTCAGAGATACTGCAGCAGGACATAATAAAATCTGTTTTCTCATCCTGGTTTTCTAAGGAAAACCAGCTGGAAACATGTTCACATGTATCTAATAGAGCAACTGCTAGACTAGGGGATAAATATAAAGCTAAATCAGTTTATGAGCCTCAGTGTGTACAAATAGTTGTGAAAGCCTTTAGTCTCTCATGTTCTCAATCTGCTGTCTCACATGGTGAAGACTGTTAATGCTTAGACAACATTCAGGCTGGCAAGGCGTGCTGGAGGGGGCTCCTAGGCAGCTGGCAGCAGTCTGTGTAAAAGTACAGAGAGATTTCTTCACAAGAGCTTTAGCTCTTCATATGGAAGCGCTTTGATTTAGAAGGGCCAGACGTGCTACATTTGACTTCTAATGGACTATTCACAAAAATAATCTTTTCTGTGGCTTTTGGTCTTTGCTAAGGATAGAGAGAAAAGCTGCTGGAAATTCATTATTTATGCTTAGATGCTTCCTCCTTTTCCAGACACTTCCCCATGCTGAAATACCATGATGATTTTGCAAGAAACTATTTCCATTCCAATGAATAAACATCTCAGTATGAATCTAATGTAATGTTTATGAAATAAGCTGGATCATGGCATATAAGAAATCTAAAAAAAAATCTTTGTTTCACATGACAGTATAGTTGTGGACTCAGAATTTCATCAGGTTTCTCTCCATCAGTGGCATTGATAAAGAACAGTTTCACAGTGCGATAGCCAGGAGTTGCTTTTCATGCCTGAAGCATCACTAGAAGATAGCAAAGAGATCTGAATCCAGATTGTATGATTTTATGCTTTGTAAAGTCCCTCTTCATTTTCAAATCACAGGGAAATTGCTCTCTCTTCTGTGTCAAGAATGAGGGGGAGGTTATGTTTTGTTAATGCCAAAAAGTGACCATTCCTAGACACCATCCAGTTAGCCACAACCTGAGGGTCTGTGCTATCTCATTTCTTGTACCACTGTGTTTATATTTTCTCTCAGCATCACTATTCTTGATAGAGTCCCAGTTTAGTAAGTTGTCTGCACTGATGTGTGAGAAAGTAATATTGCTGCTCTGAGGAGGCTACATTCTGTGAAAAAAAAAAAAAAGAGGAAATCTGCCATCATCTGCCTTTCTTTTTCTTGGTCGTTGCTGGGTAATCTTTTAATCCAGTAATTTTTTGATCAAAATCTTACAGGTGGTACATGCCAGATGGACTTTTTGCAAAGATTGAATGAGAGATTGTTTGTCAAGTAACTGTATCAGAAAGGATTTTTCACGTGGGGGGAATGTGCAAGGAAAGGCATGACAACACTTGTGTGCCTATTCCTGTAATTCACTGGTGGATTGAGTTTAGTGGGTTTCGAGGGTGTTTGATTTTATCATATGCTGTGTGCCATTTCTCAGTAGTCTTTCAGTCTGCTTAATGAATTGTGTTGTCACCCATTGTAAAGTCTTAATCCAACGAACACATGTATGGTTAACTTCATTCCTGTGTGGAGATGGTGAAGGAAAGCCAGCCATCTTCTAAAATTTTGTGTGATAGAGGCAAAGGTTCATTATGTTTCTCTGAAAAGGCAGGATCCATCTTGGCATTTTATGTGTATGGCACGTGCAATACAATGAGGTTATCAATGTTTAAAATATAAAAGAAAGAAGTGAAAGATGGCAAATATTTTTCATCATGATACCATCAAAATAAGGGAAACTACCTAGGGTCACCCATCATGTTGATGCTATGTGGGTGCCTGTTCAGAAGAAGTTTGGCCAACCTGCCTTGGAGGGATGTTGATATCAAGAAAGAACCAAGCATACAAAAACAAATATCAAAATATATCAATGTATCAAAAAGTATCCCATTTGCACAAACTGACACCCTGGCTCAAGAATCTCAGTATTTAGTAAAAGGATGCAACCTGGATTGCAGACAGAACTGGTGTTGCTGTCCTGCACCTTCAGCTTTTCCAGAAGTTTAGTCTAGAGTTAAAAATGTGTTTATAAAGTACTGCTGGCATGTTTGCATTAATGACTGCTGGTTTACATATTGCAAAATTAATTGCATTGAGTTAATAGCGCACTTGACTCCTTCAGTGTTATTTGAATTAGATTTCACACTACCGAGCTGATGGTCTTGTGATGCAACAGAGCACTTGCCATTTCCATGTGGGTGCTGTGTGCACAGTGGAGGGGTAGTTCAGTCTTAACACATTTGTGCTACAAAAAGGAAGAGTTTAGTTGCTAGGAAGTGGAGGGCTGATGTTCTTAATCTAACCCCCTTCAACTATCATGAAAAATATGGGAAGGAAAGAAAAAGTCAAACAAAACCCTGATATTCTTTATTTTTATTATAATTTTAACAACATGAGTAAATTGAAATCTGTAAGCAAAGCAATTACATGAGGAGGGTCTAATAAAGTTGTTCAAGCTACAACCTACTTTGATTGTTGAATCAAACTGAATAAAGCAGGCTGCTTTGATGGGTTTTTAGCTTCCACGAACATAACTGGCAGTGACATCTTCTTTTGCTTTAATGGCAATGGTCTTCTCTGGGCTGGGAGTTTCATAATCAGCTGGAAGTAGAAAAAGTAGAAAAATAAAAATTGGTCACTACTACAAATAAGAAATCTCATCAGCTTCAGCAGAATCAGATTATTTTAAAAATTCTCCTTGGCCTGAGAAGAAGAGCAAGTCAAAATCTGTGGATCAGATTCTCAGGGGTTCCATGACTAATGGTGATTAAGGATCTTAGCAAAGCCCAACTAAGCAACCCAACCCAATCACTGTAAAGGTGTTTACTGTACCTGACACTGTAGAGGTTATTCCTAGAGGACAAATGTTAAGAGCCTGAACTAAATTTCTTTACAAAAGGTACAGTCAGTAATCCAAATTCCACCCTTGGACTTCAGGGAGAACTTATATGCTTAGAAAGGGAGCTTCCCCAGGATCACTGCTTTAATATTTGGACTGTGTAGAAGGAAGAGGAGAGATGGCATAATGTACCCAAGGCAACCAACACATTTCCTTTGCAGCTCCCAGATGCTGTAGTAGCTTTTTACTATCACATCTTAAATCGTCAGAGAAGTGAAACTCATGGCATGTTCCCAAACCATGTCCCTTCATGTTAGTGTTGGAAACCATCCTTCTCCAACACATTAGGAATCTGTTTGATGGGATTTGGTATGTTCTTCCCTTTTTACAGCTTCTCCAAACCTCACCATCTACCGCCCAGTCTTATTGAATAAGAGAACCATTATAGTACTCCTGCTTCCAGCACCACACAACCCCTTCCCAGGGAGCACATGTTCTCCATCCCTGTGGCACACTTGCTTTTAAGGAAAAGTACCTGCTTTGCTCTCCATCCAGAAGGCAGTGATATGCAGCAATGTCTTTCTCCAGCTGTTGTTTGCTGGTCAGCAGATTTTCACGGTCCCGCTGCTGCTGCTCCGTTTCTACTTTGATTTCTCCCATCTCTGCCTCCAGCTTGGAAATGACAGAGCCTAGGTTCTGCAGTTCGATGTCATGCCAGTGCTTGGCATCATATAAAGAGTTCTCCAGACCCCTCTTCTGTAAGGGCAGGACAGCAGAAGATAAATCAGTCAGTTTTCATATGCTTCACAGTGATTTTTATTCAGGTTTGGCCAATATCTCTATTGACTGTGTTTAAGTGGATATGTAATGTTTTGAGAATTCCTCTCTTTAGATACTTTGATATTAGATATTATCATTATAAAAGCTGAACTACTTTTACAAGGTGCAGATATTCCTCACATTGTCAAGTACTACCCACCCAGCAATCTCAGTGAAATTATTATTCAGTGTGAAGACACTGAGGATTGAAATTTGGAGCCTGGTTGTCAAATTTGGGACACTTTAGTGCACTGCGTCAATCAAGAAGAGCCCAGAAATGTCTGGCATCTCTGGAAGCAGTATCCGCTGGAAAATGGGACTCAATCTTAACTCTGCATCCCAAGACGGGAATGTTCTCCTCAGAAGGCGTGTTGAAATCTCACAGAATATACCCACTGAAAGCCCAACACTACTTACCAAGGTTCTCAAAGATTCGGTTTCTGCTTGCAAGCTCTGTATTTTGCAGGCGGTTTCATGGAATTCAGTTCTGAGGCCCTCCACCAGCTCTTCCTCCTGGGTTCGCACGGCAGCCGTCGTTTCAGCCGCCTGCCAGTAAAAGACGGTGACTGTCATCACAGCCTACTCAAATTATGTTCTAGCTTCCTTACATACCAAACTGACAGTTAATGTTTTCACAGTTTGTGGCAATTCTGACCTTAAGTTTGATTCCTGTATATTAAATCCCTTGGTTAAACAATTCTGTGTCAAAATTATCCTATTTTCTATGCATTTACTGTAAAATGGCTTATGCATTTTACAGCACATATATTTTATCCATCTCAACAACAGCTGTTCAGAATTCATACTAGTACATTTAAAATTACCTATAAAAAGAAAATGTTGCTATAATTGTTGATTTTGTAGCTATACTATAATATTTTTTAAAAAATTAAGTGTTTTCACTTAGCCTATTGGTTTCCAGAAGGATTCAAACCTCGATTTTTCACATAAGATTCTATGAGTCAGCAAGTCATATCACAGAGGTCAGAAAAATAATTTCTGTTAATTGATTTAAGTCATTATGCAATTTCATACTCTTGTAGCTTCAGGGTTTTATATGTGTTTGGTTCAGGCACCTTGAAAATAGGCGAAGGAAAAAGTACCTTAGTAAAAATAAAATAATATACTTTTTAATAAGGGCTGAGATCAAGGCTTTTCAATCCAGTGCTCTGGGCTTTCTAGCAAATACCTACATTTCTTGTGGTTGATGCTAAAATTAAACTATGCAAAATATTTCCATTCCACTCTAAAAATTCATCTTGACCTTGTTCTTCTTTTCTGATTATTCATTCTTTTATTTAAAAAGTAAGATAAAATTTTTAAAAATCTAGGATGATGCACCAGAAATAATTTTTGTGATTCTCTTTGTACCATCATGCAAACCCCACACCTTGGACATCATGAATAAAATAGTCTCAGTTGCAAAAGGTAATTTAAGTACCAGTTAAGTCTCAAACAGAACTTTGGATTTAGGAACCTGTGTTGTGTAGGGCTGAATTTCATTTCAAACACCAAACCTGTCCTTTCCAGCAAATTACACAGAGCCTGTATTTTCTAGAAATACTCTGTAGGGACTTGTGCTTCAGAAAGACATAATTCCACCTCACTAGTGCTAGTGAACCCAGCCTAGGGATCACAGACCTGCCACTCTGGAGTAAATTGTGTCTCCTAAATTGTGTTGAGAGTGTAGTCTGCAAGTTATTATGGTATGAGGACTACAAATGCCTCTTTTTAAGGAGATACACAGGGAAGGGAAGGTGCCTTTGCATCTATATTTATAGCCTACACAAATTACCTGAAGCCTGGCGTCTTTCTCACATTACCCCTCCTGGTGGCCCAAATGCTACCTATAAATCCAGCTTGTCTTTACCACAGGTGACACTGAAACACCTCCAGGACTTATCCTAAGCTCTCATGGCTACCTGACATTAGTGGTGTGAATGATAGAACAGGCAGATGGAGTAGATGGAGGTGGCCACATCAGGCTCTAAATACCAAGGATGACACAGCAAGTAAACACACACTAAATGCACTCTAAAGCTTTTGGGACACACAAGGTTTCCCCATTCTTCTTACAGGATTACCAGCCCCAAGAGTCCATGTGGGGGTGCCACTGGGCACTTGGCCTCAGCTTTGGGGTTCCTTCTGTAGAGAAGTGCAGAAGTAATCTTTGTGCCCTCTTCACTAGGTAATTCGTGTTTTCTGGGGACTCTTCCTATTCCTGAGATGCTCCATAAGGGAAAGGCTATACCAAATTGTGGTGACCACAAACAACTGGATTAATGGAGGGAGAAGATGAAATCTTCATCCTAAATTTTTATTATGTCGCTGCTTGAGTTTCCTAGGAATCTGTGGATTTCAAGCACATCTGTAAAGTTCTGAGCCAGGCTTTGTGTATGAGCGCAGAATCCCTCATTAGTCTGTTTTTCATAGAGTCAAGATAATGATTAGGATGATTAGGGATAGAAGACCAACATGCAGGCTCTGATCAGCATGATATCTAAAGAAGTAAAGTTACTTTGATAAGCTCTTGAGAGTTCTGGGAACATTTTAGCAAAGTAGCAAAGAAGGGAGAAACAACTGACATAATTCACAAGATTTTTCAAAACCTCTTATGAGATCTAGTGTAGGAGACAACAGAAAAAGCTGTGTAATCATGTGCTCAGGGCAGAACATTTCCATGGATCAACAGCTGGTCAAGAGACAGCACGTGAAGAGGAGGATTAAGGTCTAGTTCCATTAAGACAGAACCTTAACAGCTTGATGTGTCAAGGTTTACTGCCTTGGGAATCAATCATGAAGTAGAAGGATTATGGATGGAAGAAAACAATACAGATTAGCAATGAGCAATAGTGGACATGTGGAATCAAACTACATGAAGGAACAGTGCATCATTAGGTAAAGCATTTTTCAGGGAAAAAAATAGCATGCATGTCTTACAAGGGTTTAAATCACTTGTGTCAATTCAGGGAAAAGTTTTGAGCATTGTGGACAAAAAAGTGCACAGGTGAAACCAACAGACTAGAGTTTTGAGGTTACTAACTCATTGAGTCCAATGTGAAACTCTGTTCGGTATGAATTTAAATTGATGTGTTTTGGTGCCCGAATACCCTTGAAAAATCTAGCCAAGACTGCAAGTCTAGTCACAAGACAAAGCAAATAAGGCAAGGAAACAAGTCAGAAAATAACAAAAATACTGCCCTCATGTCAGTATTAGGATACCATTTGAAACACTTTGTGACCTGATCACAGCTACACTAGGGAGTAGGTGCAGAAGATAGAAATTAAAATATTAGGGACCAAGGAAACCCTCATAGAGACACATTGAAAAAAATGGTAATGAAGAGCAAAGAAGTGGAGGGAACTGCTCTCCCTCTTCTGATGTTACAAAAGAGTAAGGGCAAGTTTTTCACAGTGTGGATAACTAAATGGTACAACTTAGCCACAAAAGATGACATTAGTCCAGAATCTTAGTTGATAAAAGCTAAACTCTTTTTATCTGTACAAATAGTAACAATATGAAGAGATCTGTATCTGTATGAGATATGAGATACAAAACTGCATCATCTGGATTTAATGAAGATTATATTTGGGGTCAAAAGCCCCTACAATGTCATACCAAAATCTGTGCAGAACAAGAACTGATCTTTCCAGAAATCTGTGATATTCTGCTTCTTCCTCCCACTAAAAAAAAACAAACAAAACCAGGAACAACTGAAACTAGTAAGAGCTTAGACTGAGATGGCCAAGTAGGGATGGGTTGGGTACCAAAGACAGGATAGAGCAGTCCACTATGAGCTGGCAATTTTCTCCCCAAACGGTATCTCTGAGCAGCTGAAAGATCAGATATTGAAGGCATGAAAGAAATAAGAAGTTGTAAGGGTGTGTTTGCACAGAAGGAGAAGGAAGCGAAACAAACAGGACAGGGAAGTGAGAACACCGAAGAATTTGGTGCCATCAGAGTGATGCTCATTTTGCTGAAACCTGTCAGTGGGTCAGGAACAGATTTTTCTTCTTTATTTTGAAAATGAACTCAGAGCTTGCATATATCTCTGCAAACACATTTCTTGGGGTTTTTTTCTTTTTTTTCTTGCTATTTCAATAGCCTCTATGCTTCTCATGGCAGCTCTTTACCTTGGAACGGGGGGAAATATTCTTGCTAAGTATTTCTATAGCACTGCTGTAGTTACGATTAGCTCTTTTGTGCTCTACTGTAAGAGCCAACTCAGAATGAGATGGCTTCTATCATATAAGATCATCCACTGAACTTAATGCTTCAGTTCTGCAAAAATACTGACTTCAGCCAGGTACTTTGGAAAATGAGTGACACTTCATGACAGAAAAAGCTGCATTAAAAGGATATTTCAGACTCGGGAGAGAGAACTTTTAAAGGGAATGGCTATTATCATCATCCCTTTTCATTTCCAAGTTAATACCTAGTTTTCCCACTGCTGCCAAAGGAAACAATATCAAGGAGAAACCCATAAGGAGTCTGTAGTGTAGAGCAATGTGTTTTGCCCCTCTTGATTTATAGACACCTGTAAATTATTCAGTGGAGGAACAGTCCTAGTAAGAAGGGTAATGACTGTGACATACCCTACACAGAAGGTATCAACTGATTAAGTTTTTTTCTTGGCCAACATTTCAGAGCCCTTAAAAGGCTCCCACAGACACCTGCAATATGAATAAGGCCCCTTCCACCACTGCTTAACTTGGTACATCCCACAAAAGCCGCTGATGTTTATGAGTGTATTTTCTCATGGACTTGGACCAAAATCTTTTAGATTTCTGATGTCTTTTTTGTAATAAGAAAAAACCCGAACACCCAAACCTCAAAGATACTGCAGAGTATTAGAAAGATTTTGTGTTTGCTTCAAATCCTGTGATGTTGGAGAGGGTTACAGAGTGCTGACCTTGGTACGGAGAAGGGCACCTGTCTCAGCACGATTCTTTTCAATGTCTCTCTCCCAGTGGATTCTGATTTTTTCCAGAATGTCATCCAGGCCACTTCCCATGGGAACATCAAGTTCTTCCAGCTGAGATCCAGCAAGCTGTTTGTATAATACCTTCACATCCTTGAACAAAAATAACAGACATAAAACAAAGTGAACTGGACAATTGAATGGTATCTTCAGAGAAGCTTGAGGAAGAGCTCTTTTGGTGCCACAAACAGAGAGAGTAATTAAATTCTGTCCCAGAAGGTGTCTCTACATTAATGATTTAGTGCACTGGAGGGTTTCTTTTTCAAATTTTTGCCTTGCTTGGATTTGCCTTGCTTCTGCATGGGGCCTCTTAGTGCAGATCTGGAGTACTGGAAGTGGTTTCTCCCTTGGCGGAAGAAGACTAAAGCCCCGCACCAAGGCATTACCCAGCACAGCCCTCTCAACAGTGGCAAGTTTCTCCAGCAGTCAGAGCTTGATACGTGCACATTGTGCACCTGGGATCCAAACTCACCACAACTGTATTGCCAGTAAAGCTGCAGCATGGACTTTGGGTCAACAGGTAACAGCTCACAGGATATCAAACCCTTCTCTTCCCTCTCTGCTGCACCATGCAGTAGCATAGGCAGGCATTTACTGGAAGACACAACAAGATGTGCAAAACAGCAGGAGCTCTACAGCCTTGCAGCTTGCATGAGCCACGTGTGGTTTATGCATGTGCATGTTAGATGAAGAGTACTCTCCTTCTCTGTGACAACATTTTGTTCCTTTTTTGCATATAAGTGCTCAAAAAAAATGTAATTAGTAGAGAATTAGTGTGTTTAGAGCTGCACGCTTAAAGGTAGCACATCAGTTGTACATCGTGTTCTGGAACACGAGAAAAAATGAGCTTTGCACAGATATCTGAATTGTCTAGCACTGCAATCCTTTTACATCCATCTGTTTGTATGTGCTATTGGCATAAGCAAAAAAAAAAAGGTAGTGTGAAAGCATCTAGGAATTGTATTTGTAAGCAACGGCCTCTGACAAGTGACAATACTGGAAGAAATGGATGGAAATTATGTGAATTATGAATCTGCAAGAATGAAAGCCTCAAAATGTGCCCACTCTGAGTTCACAAAAGCTTCAAAAGGACTTGGCATGGATTTCCTAGTGGGAGCACTGGGGAAAAGGAAGGTTTGAATTAGTTCAGGAAAGTCCTTGGGAGTTTATTGAGCCAGAGCTCAGCTGGAGTAATTGCAGTAGTTGCTTCCAGCCTTTATTCTGTGACTTCTCTTAAGCAGCGTCCCCTGGTGCTGCTGCCACGGGAAAAACAGGTCTGTGCTGAGTTGGTTCTGTGAATGCTCAGGTACTCCCAATCTTTCCACCCTGCAAGGGCTCCTCTACATGCAGAGCAAGAGGAGCTGTTGGAAAGGTGGTGTTCTCATTATGCTATGACTACAGACACAGAACAGCATGAGCACCAGCTTTTCTGGTTTCACAGCAGTCAGTGCAATACTTGAAAGTTTATAGGGGATCTTGTTTATTTCTTATCAATTTTCTGTTTTCCCTCTTATCTAAAACAACATCCATCTTTCTCATGCCATGCACTGAAGATTAAGTCACTGGTTATTTCTGGTGAAATGCCAGCCCTGGGATTTAGACTGATTCAAGTACGGAGAGGGTGAAGCAACCCCATCTTGGCAAACCAAGTCTCCCTATGCCTGCCAGTGTTGCTGAAATCTTGTGGTTGGAGGAACAACCCGTAAGAAGTGTAAGGTAGGATAGTGCCTTGCCTCCATGAGCCATCATAATTCAAGCTCTATTTTACTTTTGAGGAACCAGCACAGTTGCTTGCTGTCCCTTATGTTGGATTAGTAACAGCTCCATATTCAAGCCCCCATCAGTAAAGATGCTGATTTGTGTTCGATCCCAAAACCTCTGCTGAAGGAAGTAAACTAAATTCATGCAAATAGTGCTGGTGAATGTAATGAGTAAGTGGGAAAGTATTCCAAAACTGGGTAGTAATGGGCTTGCCTTCTATCTGGCTCTCTATAGTGGTGCATTCCTCTCACCCCCTTGGGCTGCTCTATGACCTCAAGAATTCTCATTAGGCCTTAACCTTGATCAATCAATGGCTCCTGGGCTGTTAAGCTCCCCTTGAGCTTATCAGAAACACTGTCTGTTCCCAGGAACTCCTGTTGCCTAATGAACTTCTCTCGCCTAATCAAGGAAAGGGACAAGAGATAGTCAGTTATGCTCAGTTAGCCTTGGAACATTATTTGCCTGAATCATAGTCCAAGTGGAACAATATTATTGCTACCAGACTTCTGAGGAAAATTCCAATAATTACCATCTTGGATGACGACCAGGATGGAGACTGACAGACGACTAGAGCCAATCATCTTCTGACCCTATAAACACTGGTTCTGAGTGAGGCCCTTTGAGCTCTCCTGGACTGCAGTGGGCTGTGAGCAGCAATCTCCCTCCAAGTGGGGCCTCTCAGAGCTCGGGAGCTCCCAAGTTTGCAATACTCAGAGGACCATTACCAAAAGCTGATCATGGGGGCCAGGCTGATACGCTTGCTACTCCTCAAGGCTCAACCCTCACCTGCTGAGAGATGCAAAAGCATCTGAATGAGTATTTCACTGAACTTGAGGTGAAATTTTTAACAGGTACTTTTTACATATTCTTTGTGTCTGTGTATGTGTGTATGAATTGATTTAAATACCCTATAGCAAAGTGTAGTATACATATTGAATAGGAAATCCTACTGGATCATTTTGTTAAATTAGTCAATGATCAAGTGCTGACAAACCCTTGAAATATAAACTGTTGACCAAGTCTGAGGTTATGTTTGGACTCGGCTGCACCTAGTCTCCATGAGGACTTTAGAAAGCCAGGGGGTCTGCTCTGAACCTCGTGACTCAATGGGAGGGCCTCCCCTAACCCTTTTGAGCCCTTACCCTTTAGCACTTTTACCCTTTGCATCCCCAGTCTTAATGTAAACCATCCTAGATTGATTCTAATCCGATTTTCCTTTGTGAGCTTCATCTGTGTGGGACGTAATAGGGTGAACCTTGCCACCAAACTTAAGCTTTCACAACTCATTAAACCTGCTTTCGCTAACACCTTTGATGGTGATTCTTTAAAGTGACCTAAACCCCTCCTTTGTGCCACTGTCCCTGCGACTTGCTTCAGTGGTGTGCTGCTCAGGAGAGACAGCTTGGGAACTGAGCAGCTTGCTAAGCCAAGTAGGGTATTTTCAGAAGAACCTAGCTAATGCTCAACATGAGTACAACAGGACCAGAGCACATGCATTTTCTCCTTACATCAGATCCCAGTGTTGAGATGTCCACATATGTGACTGTGCAACCCCAAGACCATCATGTGGTGTCTGACACGAAATGAAGTGATGATCATTTCCATGTTGTATTTATCAAACAAGAAAGAGGAGTTAAAACTTAAATGTAAGTAATTTGATCATGCTTCAGAGGTTAGTGCTGTAAGTTAACAGGGAGGAAAGAAATAAGAGTAGGTTTCAGGAAAATCCCCCCACCCAGACATGGCAGGCAGAGTGTTTAATGTTTGCTTTGCACTAGATGTATGATACCAACAGGCACACACTGGCTTTGCAGTGTCCCAAGTCTGGACTTACTTCTTCATGAGTCTTTGACAGCAAAGTTAGTTCTTCCTTCATGCTCTCTATCTGACTCTCCAGGTCCATTTTAGTTAAATTAGCATCATCAATCACTTTATATAGGGAATTAATTTCATCTTCCACTGCCTTTCTGAATGGCTGCTCATTTTCATACCTGCAGAGAAAAAAACCCCAAACTTTAACAAAGCACAGCTCAGCAAAAAAAACCTGCCTTTTTTTTTTTTTTGAATGACACCGTTTGTGCTAATTAGCTCTTGTGTCCCAGACAGAGGCACAGAAACACAGACAATATACTTTCCTCTCACCTTGTCTCTCTATACTTTAATTTAACTGCCTGAAGTACCCTGTCATTAAATCAGAGTGTAAGAAAACAGGCCAAGGTAGCGTCTGCACTACGGTGGTTATCAGCCTGGTAGGGTTCCAGAATAAGCACAGAGAGGCACGTGGTCTCTTGCTATATCTGGTATTTATATACAGTATGACTATGGGTGGCTTTTTCTCAGTTTGCTTGACTGTAAAATGAGAATAACTACTCATTTGTCTACATAAAAATTTTTCAGAGAAATGCTCAAAGAAAACACACGCACATCAAGCATTACTTTTACTAATGGACACGGTGATGGAAGTCTGGTCTTTGTTCCAGGGTCCTGCCCCATCCTTCAGACCAAATCCCAGTAGTATCAAAATAAACAGGAAATTTCAGTGATTGGTTTGTCAACTAGAATTGCTGTTTGAACAAATGGCTCATTTCCAAACCATGGTTCTAATGGCAGGGAAATTTTGGCACGCAGTTGCTATTCCACAGCATGGCTTGCTGTGTTGGTCTTGTTTGTAACCTTTTGTTTTAGCTTTCCATTAAAAATATGCATTGCATTGTGAATCTCCTTGGGTGTGAAACTTTTGTGCCAAAACCATCTAACCTGGGGACCTAGTGGCCAGGAAGGTTAGACAGGAGGGCTGGCAGCTGATGGGAAACAGCTTCATAAACATTTTGCCCCTTGAGAGCCACCTTCATTGCTGGGAGTTCAAAAGCTCGGGAAAGTGGCACTGATCCCAGTGAGAATCAGGAGCTTTTACTATGCAGTGGATTGGTTTGACATTGGTTTTTTTATGTAGACTGCTTGCCCAAGTCAGCTGACATTTTTTAAAAGTATTTGCTGGACATAAAGCCATAAAATGAGTACCTCAGAGTTGCACCTTTCTGAAATAAAAGGCAAACCTAAGAATGATAAACACATTTTTTTATATGATTAAATAAAACAATACCACAGAGAGAGAAACAGAAGTTCAAGGGATGATCAAAATCATAGAAAATAAAAATCAAATCATTTGAAATACAATTTTTGTGTCAGATCTTGCAATAAGCTGTATGTAAACGAACGAGTCCATTACGAGTAAAAACTAGAAGGATTTTGTCTCCTGAGTAAAATGAAAGGAGTTTCATGCACTCATGTACATGAATATTAGGCCTTTCAAAGAGAAAGACATTAAAAAAGTAGTTTGCCAGTATTTAAAATCTTCTTTTACTACTTATTTTTCTCACTAAAGACAAGGAAAATCAGTGCAGCCTGTTTCTGTTTTCTTATCTAACATTTCCACACTGATGTTTGTGGTAGTTCAGCTATTGCTTTTCAGCTGCTGTAGCAGAATGATTGTTGCTTCCAAAACCACTTGTGTGCTACTGAAAATTACAACTAAGAAGCACATGGAAATCTGCCTTTATAAAATGTCAACCCAATATTAAATGAATACTGACTTCTCAGTGAGAGACCAATACCTGCGTATCAAAGAATAGCTTAAGTAATATTGCTTGTGCACATTTTTGTTACTGTGAACCTTCAAAATCTTCAAAAATAATGTTAGCATTGCAATAATTTTACTGTTGCAAAACCCCTCCCAAATCAGGGGGTTGAATATACAACTTAAAAAACAAACCCATTCTACAAACTAAGCATTACTCCCCTAAGAAGTAAGCATTTGCCAAGGCAAAGTTTCAAAGTGGCCAGCTAGGTGCCACCGCAGGACTACCTGTCTTTAAAATCTTCAGCACAGGCTTGAATATTCTCGGTGTGCAGCATAAGACGGGCATTTTCAAGGACTGCTTCACCCACCTAGAAGAAAGAGACAACAGAGCTCAAGCAACGAAGAGCTTCAGCACATGTGCTACACGCACTGTTCATGTATCTTAAGCAGATGTACAGCTTTGATTCTGAAAATAATCCTTTATCCTAGGGCTGTTCAAGTGGATCATTCCAGATAATTTAGTCAATTAGTTTTGTACATATAAATTCTTTGCAATAGGCTGTAATTTGTCATCAAACTGTTCATTCCTCCTAAGCATCTTCTTGTAGAAACACATTTATTCTGATCATCACCAGTTTGCAAGGGGCAAAATTCATTGCTGCGCGCAAGGTAGGTGCATCAGTTAAGTCCCATTTATACTTTCTAGATACAGATTAAGTAGACTTATGCAGTTCCTATTCTACTTCCCATATCAGCAGTCCTCTTCAGGGTCGTCCTCTTCAGTGAGCCACGGAATACTTGTTGCTCATGCCGCCTGCGAGCCCTCCTCAGCTCCCAGAGCGTCGTTTTTCTTCTCTGATGGGATCCTGTAGGCTCTTGCGATAGATATGAGACCTGAGAAGCAGGCAGTCTTCAAAGATTATTACACTGATTGAAAAGATTGGTCAAATAAGATTGTGGTATCATTGCTATGGCTCTGGGGTGTATCTCTAATGTCCAAGAGGCACTGAAGGGGTAAGCAAACCTGAAAGACTTGTGACTTAGCAGCTTGTTGTGATTCAAGAAGGTTACATAAAATGATAAAAAGGTAAAAAAGACCACTGCCTGCCCTGGAGTCACACATGCACTGAGCTATGGAGGTGACCAAAGACATGCTGAATTCAGTACTGAACATTTCTTTGGCCTTTTTCAGGAGACACCTATGAAAATTTGCAGTTGAAACTAAATCATCCCAAGAACAAGTGCAGATTTTTAAGCTGGCAAGGAGAGTTCTTGAAGCAGAAAAATCTTTCTTCAAATAACTAAGTCTGCAACTAAATAAGATTGTGAATCACCCAAAGCATTCTGTTCCTCCGAGGTGAAACAGACCATGCAATGTGGAAACCTCAAGGCTGCATCCAGACAAGTTATCTCAAGTACCACTAGTGGGATTGTTGCCTTAGTATGTTCCTACCTGCTCTTTGTCTGGCTGTTGGTGATGGGGTGGAGGTGGGCATGCAAGGCTGAAGCATTTCCAGGTGGTAGTTATCATTCACCATTATAAAGAGTGGCTTACTGCTCCAAATGTCTTATAGATGTTTGGACAAACAAATATGAAATATGTGAAGGCACCTGATAAGGAGAGATGTGGAGGAATATAACCTGTTCCTTCAACTATCCATTATGGACATTGAGAAGTCTATAACGGATCCTGATGTTAAAAGCACTCTACATCTTTTCAATCTGAGGAGGAACAAGAGTTAAAAAAGTGGTTTTCTTAATTCTCAACTACTGTTAGGAACTAAAAGGCAAGGTGGCTGTGGCTGGATGCCTGGGGCTGAAATGGAACTTGTTTCATTCCATTGCATGGGCAGCCTACTTTCCTTTAACAACTGTGGGATTTCTTGGCCAATTCCAACTGATATGATAAAGGGATAGGCCATCTCAGAAACATCCAATTCTAACATGTTTCATGAAAATAGAATCTAGATAGAAGAGAGAGGCTCCATGAATACTGCCACTTGAAAAAAAAAAAAGCCCCAGTTTTGGCATGGGGAAATTAGAGAGTGCAGCAAAAGCGCAGGAGTCAGAGATGTCCCGAAAGCCACAGGTGTGGGCAAAGAGATGGTCCCTCATGACACACCAGCCAGCCCTGCTGTGCAGCCCATGAGTACAGAAGACTTATATATGCTCACTTCCATATAGAACTGTCACTTCTTCATTGTTCAACCCCTTATTTCCTTCTCCCTGACTTAGCGCAACCCCACATTACGAGCACGAGCCTAACTCCCCAAACCCTGGGTTATCTATCTGTGGCATTTCAGAGCAGCTGAGCAGGGCTGAGACTTTGGGGACATACTACTCTGCTGTCCTCAGATTCCCTTGTACCAAGACATCTGAGTTTCTCCTGAAAGACGGAGAAACGACATTTAGTATTTAGTTTTTACACGGCAGCAGCACAGAGGTAGAGGCACTTCTTTGATACAAGCTCTAAAATTTTGGTTATTTTTCTTCTTTTTTTCCTTTTCTTTTTTCCTACAGAAGTAATTTTGTCTTCCTGCCAACTCATACATGTGTGGATCTTCACAGAAGCTTTATTTTTCTTCCTGACTGAAATCAAGGAGCAGAAATGCTGCCTTGTGATTTGCCCTGCCCTGTTGAAACAAATCCATTTGCCTCCGGCAGGGATCCCATGTGGTTACAACATCTGACCTAAAGTCTGATGAAAATGAATGTCTTTGAGGGAATTGGGAACATCCTGTGAGCAAAAGTAATATTAAATCCTGTGAGCTGCACAGTGCCACTCAGAGGCACGTTAATGGCTAAGTTTAGAGCCTGAATCCAGTGTAAAATGGCTTTGGGACTGCAACGAAAGCAGAAGCAGGGGATAGCTGGTGAATTGCTGCTGCCTGGATTTCTGCCTCTATATGGAGAAAGACTGCTTTTTAAAAGTGCTTCCCAGTAGTGATTTGGTGGGTGTATGGAGGCATTTGAGGTGATTTCTTACCTGCCCCACAGTGGATGTCTTTACCAGAACCCTGGTACCATACTCCTGATGACTTGGTCGATACCCTGATTCTCCTCTTCACAGAGCAGTGGCTCATGCCAAATACTTAGTGAGAAAGTCCAGGGATTTCCAAAACTGCACAAGACCCTGAATTCTGCCATGTAAGTAGAAATGGTATTTAAACCCCCCCCAAACTAATGCTTGGAAGTCTTCAGGAATTAGTGTTGCAGTGGGAGCCAGCAGGCATCAGCCTTTCAGCCATCCTGGAAATCACCTGTGTAGTGTACCCTTTAAATCCGACAGTGAACTTGAAGGATAAATAATGACACAGTAGTTTCTATGTAGAAACCAGACTTCCTGAAAAATTCTCTCTGATTTGCATGAGCTGTGAAAGCCATTTCCTAGGCTCCAGAAGAAGAGATGTAAGGCTTCCATCTAGTGGCTCTTTTGTTTGATTAAATTGTCATAATAATCAACAGCTGGATGCAAGCATGCAGCATTAGTGAGACAGATTCATAGCCACTTTGTTGACACATGTACTAAAACATATGAAGCAGTAGTTTAGGAAACACCCTTCTTTGTGTCCATTAGAAATAAGAGGGTTTGCAATGCTGCAAACACTCAGATGTTGCCTCCTCTGCTTGTAAAGCAGAAGGCAATGCTGTCCTGCCTCACAGGGCTTCTGGGAGTCACTGTGATGCTCGTGTGGCATATATATATGTTGTCTTTCAACACTCAGATCTGTGATGCACATATACCTTGTGATCACAATTTTTTTCAGCTCTTGAAATAACAGTGAATATTTGTGCTGTTAAACATCTTAACTACAAAGCAGCAACAGTTTCATTTGATTTCATTGTGATTTTATGGACATGAAAACACAATGTTAATTTTTAGGAAAAAATTTCATGAAAATCTGCATCAACATACTGGCCCATTTGCTGGGTTACAATCAGCATCAAGGAAAACCAGCTCCTTCAAGGAAGTGTGCAGACTCTGGACTTGATAAAGTGTGATGTGATACAGACACAGGGGAGAATTTATCCCTTATCCCTGGTGACTGGCAACTTTTGATTTTTAACAGAGATCTGGCCAAATTTGGCATTGCAAGATTTACTACACCTTTCAAATTCTTAGGTGTGCTTTATCTATAGTTTTGTATAGTTTTGCTATTCTTGAAAATGCCTAAATCCTTTCTGACTGCTGCTAAATTCATGGCCTCAGGTGTGGCCTGTGATAATGAATCTCATGGTTTAATTATTCATGTAATGGAAACTTCTCTGGCTTTTAACTTCACTCCAGTTAAAGCAAATGATGCCTCCACAGAGAAAGATCAGAAGATGCCACTCTAGTCTTTCCTTCCACACGCACAAGGAAATAGTTGATATCAGACCATTGCCTTCAACACATTTTAATTCACAGCTAAAATCAGGCTAAAAGGATGCAGCTCACTGCCAAGCAGTAAACTCATAACGCTTTTGGTCATGCTTTCCATGTCAAACCCTTTCTCAGAGACTGAAGGAAGAAACAAACCTCAAAGGCAGCAAGAGCAACATTTCTTGCATTGCCCTGGGAAAGGTAATTCCAGGAGAGAGCCTGAAAGATTGTTAGGTCCTTTGCTGATTCCTGCTGCATCTGGGGAAACCTGACTTCATTTATACATTGGATATTTTGTAAGTACACAGGACTGCATCAAAGAATGCCTGGTTCTCAAAGCAGGAGATACCTCCTAAAGAAATGATTTGTAAAACTGTAACGTTGTCCGAGCATGAGGAGAAAATCTCACACCCCCTTCGCAGTTGCACGAGAAGGCAGCTCAAGTTTCCGCTGTTGGAGGTGGCTGAGAGAACATAATTAAAACTAATTTCTTGCCATGCTCTGTACAGCAGCTGATCAAGCTTTGTGCCATTTTGTGGGAGTTTGTTGTACCCTTAGATGAGTAGCAGAGTGCTATTTCACCCATTTACAGACACTGATCACGCACTGTGTTGTGTTCGAGTGTGTTACAAGTAACGCTCAGCAGCTCTCCTGGCCCCACAGTGTGCAAGTCCAAATGTGGCAATTCCTCGAGCTGTTAGACCTGTATATTCTCCAGGCTTAATATTAACACCGAGTAAACGCTTATAGCAAGGCCAAGTGCAAATAAACGTAGCTCTACGGAAAAGCTCTGGAAGTCTTTCAAATGCTCTCAGCCATGCACAGGATGTCATGATCAGTCACAGCAGTGACAAAATTGGTCCAGGACATTGGTTCCTTCTGCCTTTGTGTTTACTCCTGTGATCTGAACTGTGCTACGTGCCATCTCATAGTCAAAATAAATCTCTGTGTCTCCCATACAGCTGTAATTGAACGGTCACGGAAGCTGAGCTACTCTCTTCGCTTTGTAAGCACCCTGAAATTGTTTCAAACATCCACTTTTCCCGGGTGCTGCCCTGTTCCATGGGAAGAAACTGCCACTGCAAAGAACCTCCTATTCTGCAGAAGAGACACATTTGTGTAGAGATAATATTTTCCACAAGAAGACCGGTATGAAGCCTGGAGGAGAAGAGTATGCACTAGGTAAAATCTGTGTTTCTGTCATGGATTTGTATTTCTGTCATGAAATTTTATTTCTGTCACATGAATTCCTCTTGGCAAGGATTTCTCATTTCCCTCTTTTTTTCTGCAAAAATCCTCCCAATTAGTGTGTGTCCACCTGCTTCGCTAAAAGCCAGCTGCCCAGGCAAATAATTAATGCTGCGAGCTGGATAGTGGCTTCCCATCATTCAACTCCCACTAGTGATCCCCTGCTGCAGCCATAGCTCTGACAATTGCAAGGAAACACAAATGTTTTTTCCCCTGAGGACTCATGCCATCTGAGACACTCATTGACACATGTTTTTCCCTTAGCTCTGTGTTTGGGAGATATGCTGGCACCCAGTTGTTATTGCTGGGAAGACAACTACCCAAAATTTGGAATGCTGGAGCACATCTCAGAAAGACTGGGAGGGAAATGGGACCTTGGGTCCACTGAGGTCCCTTTTGCACCACTGTAGAGATGGGCCTGTCACATTTCTGATTTTGGAGCCAGGAGAGTCCTTTGTGGCCGTATCCTTGTCTTCTCTCTAGCAGGGCAAGAGGAAGGGGCTCTTGTCTACTAGATCCACCCCCCCCACACCAGTTGCATATTTTTTTTTTGCTGCTTCTTGTTCAAAAACTGTTCCTATCATGAGTGTTTGGGTTAAACCAGGTGGCTGCTCAAGTGGCTTTCCACCCCAAAAATTTCACAGCTGCTTCACGTGAATGGCACCAAGGGGTTTTTATGGCTGCCAGGCATCCCTCCAGCTGAATGCATGGGGCTGGCCAGGAATCAAAGCAAAAGCTCAGATTTTACAGGAAGCTGAAAATAGGACGTCACTCTAAAAGAAATTAAGGTGGATGAGGACTTCTACAGAAAATCTAAATATATTTTCAAAAATTACATTCAGAAATGTATCTCTCATTTCTGCTACACCTTGCTCCTGAACACCTTTTGCTTTTTTGACTGGGACGTGTCATGGCAGGAGGGTTCTGACCTGGTTTCAACTGTTTCTGCAGCAGCGGATTTTGACATTATTTTAATAAATGTGACAGTTTTGATGTTGATGCTGTCATAATTTTTCCAGTTAGCCCCAGGATGAATGAGTTAATTGGGCTGGATGAGGTCCTACTTTGAGATTTGGTTAGATGTTTAGAAAAAAAAGTGAAGGAATCTATTAATCAGTATTGTACATAACAGCTTGGATCTTATCTGGGAAAGACAAAAGCCACTAAGTGATGTCTTTTTGAAGTAATTGGGAAACCTTTACGTGTTCTCTAATGTGTTTTGATGGTTAAATAGATATGGATTATGCTGATCTTTTTCTCTTATTTTCTATGTTACTCACAAATGCTATTGCTACATAGCTTTGTTTTCCTGATTTTTCTATAGGAAGAGCCAAATATTCAAGCCATATATTCATCATGAGATGCTCTTACTTACTCGTAAAAAAGAAAGGTAGAGGCAAGGTGCAAGGATGACTATAAAAAAAGGTTGTAAGGAAGGCAATTTGGATGAAAAATTATTACACAAGCAGGTTTACCTGCACTGCAATGTTGGGGTTTTATATAAAGAAAAATCAAGTAGTGCTTCCTCAGGTACCGACCATCCTACATTTTTGGTCTTAACCATAAGCCCTGGTAGGTTTTACTGGTGAGGTTTACAACTGCAAAATGGGACACTTGTCTGGAAAACATGGGATGGCGGCTGCAAAGCATTAACTCCCTGTTCCTCATCAAAGTTCCCATCTGCCTCATTGAAATAATAGTTTTGAGGGGTTGGCTTTTAGTAAGTGCCCCAGATTCAGAGCACCCCAGCAGCTAGTCTCTTCAGCAAGCAACTGTGTGTTTTACCAATACAAAAAGGTAGCAACTTTAAAAGCTGGTGCTTAACTGGGTGTTTCTGACACGATCTTATGCCCCCACATTCAAATGACATTTGTAGCGTTCTGCAAGAAGACTTGCTCTAATAATGCAGAGTAAAACTGGACAGCCCCAAGGTAAAATACACAATTTTCCTGGGGAACTTAAAGTTGGCTTTCAGGCTTTCTGAAGACCCACTTGTGGCATTTGCTGTGCCTGCACAAGTGATGCTGGGAAGATGTGTGCAAGATGCCGGACTCCAGTTCTTCAGAGTCCCATCTGCTCCCACTGGCTGAGACTTGAGGACCCAGCACTTGCATGGTGCACCGAAAGAGACCTCAGCGGACAGAGTCCTGTGTTCACTGCAAGCAGGATATCAGTCTGCAAAGTCTTACTGGTTTTACTGGTCAGCAAAAGGAACCGTTTCTTGTCCATGAGGTCAATAGAGAGACCACTTTGCACAATAAACATTTGTGTCATATGGAGAAGGTGGGAGTAAGGGATGGTGGGGTGATGACAAAGGGAAGGAAAGGAGTCACTCATCTGTAGCCATGTAATTATTATTTTTAAATAAATAGGGCTTTTGAAAATATGATTAAGCAAACAAGGCAATAAATTAAAAATCTGAATTGCTAATTAAAAAAAAAAGTGCTTGTAATGATATCATGTTGAGGGATAACCTAATTCAGTCCTAGCAGTTTTCTTTTAATAATTTTGATACTCAGTGTAATAACCACAGGTTAACAAAAATAAGGAAAAACCCCCCACCCATTCTAATCAGTCCAGACTATGGCGCCTTGGGGTGCATTTCAATCGCTCCCATGTGCAGGATGCCTGAGGCAATTCTCCTGCTTAACAGGCATTTCCCACAACACACTGTGAAATGATAATGCTAATTATCATGAAGATAGATTTAAAACCCTCTGTCTATGGCACCTCGCCTTGAAATCAGGCGACATTCATCAGCAGCATCAACCCTCGCCGCTCAGGGTTGCTAATGACTCCCCGCGTCCCCCCTGGCTGCCAACAACGCTCCGGCACTCACCTGATGGTAAATCGCCTCCCAGTTCTCCCGCAGCGCTCCCCAGGTGCCCACGGTCGCCGCCTTCTTGTCCAGGTAGACTCTGATGTGCTCCTCCAGCTCCTGGTTGACCTGCTCGAGAGCTCGCACCTTCTCGATGTACTCCACCAAGCAGCCATTCAGGCTTTCGTAGGTGAGACCCCTACCCTTATCCAAGCCCGGGGCCAGGGGCACGGCTGAGGCGGAGCTGCGTAGACCCTGGAGGAAGACGCTGCTGATGCCCAGGGCTCTACGGGACACTCGGGTGCCCAGGCTGCTCACGCCGCCGGTGGGAACGGTGCCCACGTAGACGCCGGGGGGTCTCGACAGGCTCACTCCACTTCCGACGCTCACCCGGCGGCCGGGCGGCCCCGCGCTCTCGGCTGTGGAGGAAGGGGGCTGCTGCCCCAGGAAGGACGACCGGCGCCTCGGCAAGGGCATGTTGTCGCTCCAGCCTGCCGAGCACCGCCGCTCAGCCCGGCCGCCTCGCCCCGCACTGGCGGGAGGGATGTGCCGAGCCCAGCAGGTTGGGGCTCGCGCGGGATTTCGGCTTTGTGCGACGGCTTTCTGGAAGGGGGGCTTTGTGCTGCCTGGGAGCAGCCGTCACATTGTCCGGGCGGCTGCTGGGTCAGCAATCCCATTTCAGGGGAAATCTCCCTGCTGCTGCTGCTGCAAATGTGGCAGATGAAAAGCACAATAGTGTTTACAGGGACAGCGGGACAGGGATTCGGTACAACGTACGTGTTAAAATACCAGCAGTGTTTTCTACGCTGACACCCAGATGATTTCCTACCCTTATAACCACAGGTATCCAGATATATATTACACATGTATTTGCTGCCCACACCACTGCTTTCTCCAGACAGAGTCTACCACAGCAAGACATTACCTAAACTTAGCAAAATCCAAACCTCTGAGGAGCCAATAGGGCCACAATCGAGCAGAGCCAAGCCAGCCTTTTGCTGCTGCAGAGTAACGAATGCTTCCTCGGCCCTGCTGCAGCTTCTGGACTTCTCTGCAGTTTGACTTTACCAAACAACCAAGGCTCTCTGAGACAATCCAGCAGATTTTAACTAGGGAAAAGCACCCTCACACTGAGCACCCTGCTCAGTGAGTTGAACCTCACATAATCAATTGCACTTTGTCCAGGGACAATTTCACTTCTGTGACTGCATGTGGTGACAAAGTGAGGCAACTGTGAAATGAAAGAAAAGGACAGAACAATCCTAGAGACTTATTGCAGGGGAGATTTCCCCTGCTCTTCTTTTTATGTCACTGTTCTTTAGCAACTAGTGATCAGGTAGTTTATAGGTACATAAGTGGGACATGTTCATGGTACAGTGGGATCCTTGACAATACAATGTTACGTCTAGCTTTTTCTACCTACACACAGGGATGCTTCACAGCCAGGATGCCATTCCAGTGTAGGATTACCATGTGCGCATCTTTGTGGGAATGATTGTAATGTGCTGATGTTGGGCATTGCCCTAATGCGGTGTAGGTTTTTACAGGGGCAGTGGTGAATCTTTGGCGAGACGGGATACAATCAGAAATCCCTGTCTTCCACTGGTGCCTAATCCTGGCTCGCTGGGTTGGTGGCTGAGTTTGTTTTGCTTGTTTAAGTTTGAGAATTGCAAGACTGTCTACAGACAGGTCACCATTTCCAGGTTCCAATTCTTCCATTGAAGACTGGGAATAGCACAGCATCTCTCAGCTTTGCACATACTTTTGGCTAGTTTAGGTATCCTTCCTTTAGATTACCAAGCAAACTTCACTGGCTAAATGAATCCTCCAGTATTTCTTCCACATTATTTTCAGTTTATGTGCTCTATATCAAATTAGAAAACCTGCCTTGTAAAAGTAATACCATGTACAGAAAACAAATGTAAGAATACGGACTTTTTTCCCCAAATTTGAATTTAGTTCTCTGGAAGCTTGTTCTCAGTTTCTACTTACCTCTTGAAATAGAAATTAAGGTCCTTGTGGGATTGCTTTTGCTCTTGAAAAGACAGTCAGGAAGCTTCTACTGTCCTATCAACTAGTGAGTTCCAGGAGGCCATTTACTAATTGATCATGAGGATCACAGATATCATATTGCCTAGTGTTTATCCCATGGTGAAAAGATATATTCCCAAAGTGCCTATCCATGTCCGTACACAGCCATGTGTTCCTGCCTGCCCCGGTCACCTCGTAGGGCAGCCCTACGTTACTCTCTGATGCTGAACAGAAAATCAAATATCCAGGAGAGCCCCTATAACACTACAATTTTCTGATTTTAGTAAGCCTATAGTCCACGTTCATGATTGTGCCTCAGCACAGCTGAAGTGCACATGTGGAACAGGGAGAAAGGGGGGGGCAAGTATGCCTCTATGGCCCCCTGACCCATGTCTTGGTCTGATTCCAGCCATCATTTAGTAAAGTTGTCATGTTGCTCTGACTAACAGCAGCCACTGAGACACTCTCCGCAGGTGGGAACAGCTGGACCAGATGTGCCACTGCTAGAATTCCCTTTTCTGGTATCAGCTGTGGCTCACTTGGAACAAGGCATATGGTTAATGATGCTACACTAACCCTGTCCTGCTCAAACTTCCCTTTCGTGCAACCAAGCGATAAACCTGAGCAGCAGGGGGTAAACTCCCAGTTGCCTCACAGCCTGATCCTGATGAAGTAAGGAGTGAAGGTAGAAAATAATCTACCAGCACAGGTGGCCAGCAGTAGAGAGAAGGAGGATGAGACTTCAAAGGATGGAGATCATTTCACTTGCTGAATGATATCAAAAAGCAATTTGAGAGGCAAAACTGAAAATTGGTCCCACGGTAACAGTTCTGGGTTACTCAAAGAGAGAGCATCGATTTGGGCAAGGTCATTTCATGTTCCATATTAGCCTCACCTTGTAATAACCTATTTTTAATCCATCATTTAAGTTTCATTCACCCTTACTATTCCTCCAACACTACTAGAGCCTGCAATCTAGCACTTAACTGGGTAGGACAGAAATGCCATTTTGCTCTGAAACACTGTGTCTTTCATTCTTAAGGGGGGAAGGAATGTCTCAGAGAGGACAAGAAGGTACGAGGAAACTTGATTCAGTGGCACAAGCGGTCTGAGCAGACAAGATAAATAAAACAGTGGGGAAGTGGAAATGTGGTCAAAGCCATAGAACTCAACTGGTGGGAGTCCCTAGTCACAAGATTTCAAGATTTCTCATAAATTTGAAGGAATTTTCTGTACCTTTGAAGGGAACACTCTATATACCCTCTTTTGAGGCTCTTGATCTGCAGGAAATAATTCCAGACTTATTGGGCTGAAGTGGAGCAACTATGAGTCCAACATGTAGTGTGGCTAAAATATTTATGCAGGAAAAAAGGGTCATTCTTGTCCTTGCTCTTGTAAAAGAGTTTTGGAGCTCAAGCTGGAAGGGGAACAATGAAGGGCTCATTGCAGTCATTGCTCAGGGAGTGCTGGAGTCATGGAAAGGATAGAAGACTGGCAGACGAGCCATATGGACTGCTTCTGGCAACTGCGCCGGTCCTGTCTGGTTTGTATTCTAGCTTGGCAGCATAAAGAAAATGAGTGATTGAAGTCCTTTTACAGTAGGAGAAGGGACACTCACTGAGCAGGAATGCTTATGCTCAGGCTCAGCAATGTCATGTAGGATGCAGGATGCTGTACCCAACACATGCTGCCTGCACCAAAAGCAGCCTTACGCAGTATTTTTCCAGAGCAAGTATATTTAGCAGCAGTTTGTAAATGACAGTGAAGCAAACAGTCCACTGGACAGGTGTTTTGCTTAGAAATACCTTTATTTTATAAAGCCACAGTTTGTTTTGTAAAGTTTTACCACACTTATAAAAAAGGGTCTGACAATTCTGAGGAAGAAAAGAAAAGCTGAAAACATTTCTTGTAATTCAGGGTTACACAAAGGTTATATTTATAATATATATATTTATTTATAATTTGGAGACAGTAGAGATGAAACTGCAATATGCGGGAAGCTGTGGGATCATATTTCAGAGACTTGTTCATGTCCCACAAATAGAGTTTCTTGACAGAAAGGGTTCACGAGGACCATCCCGCTGTCGCGGTAGTCACCGTTGGCAGGGGAGCGTGGCTCAGAGAGGTGATCCTAGGGGAAAAAGAGAAGCAGATTGAGTACTTCACACCCCTTGTCCTCCACTAGCACACAGGGCACTCCTTCCCATCCATCAAAGGTGCTTGAATTCTGTGGGCTCTGACTCTGAAGAGCTAAGTTTGGTGAGCTGGTTTTACCCTTCTTCAGGCAGGAGGAGCTGTTAGTGAAGAGCTCCTCTGATAGTCAGGCTGATTCTGTCTCAGTCTGGGGACCCAGAAGTCAGATGCACCAAACTTCCAGTCCCTTAGCAGACCTTGAGCTTTCACATTTCTTGGGTTTTCACTTTCGTGACTCACTGAAAGAGTTTCCTGCCTCTCACCTAGGCTTGACTCCTCAAAGATGCTTTTTCAGCTTCTTTGTAAGCTCAGAAAGCCACATATACAGTTCCAAGCCACCCGAGCATGCCTCAGTTCAGTCATCTTCTGATCAGGTTTAAATAACTCAGATGACAGCTATTGGAGACCATCCTGTATGTGAATAGGCCTATCATTTGATTCTGGTTAAGTACAGACCAGGTCCTACCTTAGCCTAAGCAACATGATTGCCAACAAATGAAGATTAATGAAGTGACTGTGAGCATTTGTCTAATCACAGCTCAGAAGTTCCTTTCTAAACCTTTTTTTTGTTTTTTTTTTTAAATTTAATCAGATGGGTTAGTCAGCTAGATGATCTGAAAATCACTCTAGCATAAACCTGAACTGCTGCTAGGTTTTAAATACCTTTGAACTAAACTGAATTATCCTTCTCTATCCCTAAGGCCAGGGAATACATTTCTATCAGTTGCATTATCTGCCCATATGTGAATAATCCCACTGAACTGGTCAGATCCCTTTGGTGAAGGCTAATGAGCATATACCACCACTACACACTCCCACATACTGATGCTCTGATTGCTTATATACTGGGAACACTCACTCCCTGAGCTGGTATTTGAGAAGTTATAGGCAGCTCCTGAAATATAAATACATGAAATTTGTGTTATTAACTGCCACTATCCCCCCTTCTCTGATGCCATGTGGGACATGCACAATAGATTGACTGTCAGTCACCACACAGCCCAAAGGGCCTTCCTTAAGCAGTCATGGTATGGCTACACATTGGCCATGGGCTCACAAGGAAGAGAAACCCAGGAACAAATTCACCTGGAGGTGGTTAATGCTCATCACTACACAGCAATATGGAACATATCCGCAGTGGCTGGGAATAGGATGGCAGTTCAGTTTTGCTGACATATTTGTCCCATCTTATACACGTGTAGGAGTGAGTCCTTCTCAAAAAGCTGTTATCCAAATATGCACAGGGATTTCAAGGCTTTATTAATATGACTTCCTCTCCCCTTCTCCCAGCATGGCTTCAGTTACAGTTTTTAGACACCAGTTCTGCAAGCAAGGTACCTCTGAAGTCTCCAGTGACTGGATCTCTCTCGGTAACTCAACAGCATGCCTGTTGAAGTAGTCCATAGTAATGGCATTATTCCAATAGCTCAGGTTGTTTTCTGGGTTAGATGTCTTTTTCTTCCTCCTCATGCAGCACACTGTCAGCAGAACTGCTGTCAATAGAAACATGTCAAAAATGTGGTTATTTTCTTTCAATAAGGACTCATCAGTACCAAAAATTTGTGTTACTTAATAAGAGGGCTGGTGACCTGCGTTCATACGCTTCACTCTCAGCCAGATCTCCCCTAACAAACCCCACACAATTATGTGAATTCAGGCCAAGCAGATGAGGCTTTGGGCTTGGCAGAATATGCAGTTTGTGCTTTCTGTTTGATGTGAGTTTGTAATATTGAAGATGTGGCTGCCTTATAAATGGAAAGCTTTGGTGGTGTAACTGATGGCATTTTAATACCTAAGCAGGGACTTACAGACCCTTTAGGAGAGAGGGCATTCCTCAGGGACTGCAAGGACATCTCTGTGTAGATCTTTTCTTCTTCTGGTGTGTTCAGAGGCTGCAGTAATGAGCACATTAGCCAGTGGGCACTGAGAGACACCTGTCCTAGCTTGAAGAGCAAGTTCACAAGTGCTTGTAGTTGCATGTCTTCAATACCAAAAGCGTCTATCCTGAAATGCCACTGATCCCTGCCTCTGTTGCCTGCCATTCATAACTTGGATTTAGAGTGCTTTCTGACCATGCTCCAACACATCAGCAACCAGTAAGAGGAACAGATAGGCTCCTGGGCAGGATGAGACAGTGGTCAGGTAGCGTGAAGATCCCCTCCAGCACCTGTCTCATGTAGCTTTTGCTTCCAGGACAGCATTAACCCCAGAGCTGGAGTTTTCCTGCCTGTCTCCATCAGCTGTATCAGGATGTGGGATCAACAGACAAGCATAGCCTGTTCACCACATATGCCTGGACACTGGAGGTGTCTGAACTTGGCTTTTTTTCTTATCTGCAGAGCGCACTTAAACTTCTGCAATTTGAAATATCTGAACTTAGAGCAATTAGGCAAGACAAAGTGACCAGCAAGTGAAACTTGTTGGTATAATTGTCTGTCTGGTCTCAAGGCCACAGGCACACCCGGACCCCAGAAATGCTAGGGTAATGCCCAGCAGGCAGACAAACACAAAGCTGGTTGACTGTTATTTTCTGGAATTGCTTCTGGTTTAGTCATCTCTGTTGCAATTCAGATGGGTAATCTTTGCAATTTTACGGGGGTTGGGCAAACCCCCTGTAACAGACTTACTGCTCCCACTGGTCTTTGCTCAGGCAGAAGCTGAGGAGTACACAAGGGTTTGCTCAGATCAGTAATGTATAAGCTCTGTCTGTTTCTCTTACACCTGTGGAACTAATTCACCAGTTGTGCTTGTAATGTATATGATTTAGACAGACAGGTAGCTCCACATGTACTTTGATTTGTACCCTGTGAAATAGGGAATGCCCTGCTGTAAAATCACTCCATCATTTCTAAAGCCCTCATGGTAGAAGAGGGAAAATATTCATGAAGCAGAAAAATATATTATTTCCTCAGCTACAGGTAAAATGATGTATTAGAATTACAGCCCAGAGGAAAGAAAAAACTGCAGAGAAGTCACAGCTGCTACATATGTTTTGACAAACATTACTGCTACCCATGTGCCATGGGTCTAATTTCTTATCCCATCTAATCACACAAAATAGTAATACAAAAGTGCAGGGCTAGAGCTCTATTTAAAACAAAAGAATAAGATACTAAAAAAAAAAATTAATGGATTTCAGTTCAGGCAGTTTATGTCTCATTCAAAGGGAAAGATGGGCTCATGCTGTAAATCTTCTTCTGAAACTGATGGAAAAATCTCCCACACTGTTCCTGCATGTTTCAGTAAAGCAGGTCATAATCAACATTTCTCTTATCTTTGACTCATATTACTTCAGTGTTTTGGTCTTCGTCAGCTTCATTTGCTGACAGCTCGACTCCTGCTGCTGTGCCTGTAGGCAGGCACCCCATGGGCCACCAGAACTGCTCTCCCTGCCCAGGGAAATGCCTGTCCTGAAGGGCTGCATCTATTATCCCTCCTTTGCTGCTGCCCTCTCCATGTCCCAGTCCAGCCTGCAGGCTTGGGAAGACTAGAAAGTGAAGCAGGACCTGCATTTAGTCCTCACCGCTGCTGGCGAGAGCCAACAGCCCTTGGAGCTTTTCAGTACTGCAGCAACAAGTGATCCCTAAGGCACAGAGCATTTCTGAAGGAGTCTGGGGATATGAGAGCCCCAGTCAACTCTATGCAAATATTTTGAAAGCCTGAGGTTTTACAGTTTATAAAATGTTGTAGTTGCTGACAGAGAAGTATTGAATTTGGGGTTTAGGGGCTGGAAAGCCAGTGACACTGAGATGAGCTAGATCTCAGCTTCTTCCAGCTTGCCATGTGCAGATATGGTTGTTATACAGCCCTTTCCTTAATTACACTCCTGGCCTCCAACCTTAGTGCACATACAAGCAAATGGATGGAAGAGCATGGAAAATGGGTTCCTGAGCTTCCTCAAATATGTGAAGGATGTCTACGTAAGCTGTCCCAATTCAAAGCAGAGGAGGCCTCATTTCAGAGGGAGAGGGAAGACAGCAGGACTGGAATGTGGCTATTCATCTCATATTAACTGCCCTTTTCACAGAATCATATAATCATTTCAGTTGGAAAAGACCTTTAGGATCATCGAATCCAACCATTAACCCACCACTGCCAGGTCCATCACTAAACTATGTCCTTAAGTGCCACATCTACCAAATAATATGCCAAATTTGGGGCTTATTTTAGTGAAATTAATGTAGCTAACATAGGACTGCTCACTTCCAGAACAACACTGGAACAGGATACAGCTTTACCAATATTCCTAGGTATCTATTTGCTCCCATGATTGGAATTACATGTATTACAGAAAAACTCTTTCCAGACAGACAGTAGCGATTGTCAGGGAGGACATATTAAGTGGATGAAATACACAGAGGGTGGAGATAGTTTGGAAGAGAGAAATGGCAATAATGACAACAACAGAGCTAAAGAGAGACCAATAGTAGTGACAATACCCTGCTAATCTTTCCTGGTATATTATGTGATATCCTTGTAAGGATGAGAAAGCGCTGCTGTTCAGTGCTGCCATATAGCACCTGTTTCAGAGATGGCCAATCCCTTGGGCAGAAAAAGGACTAACTCTTCTCTGGTTTGTTTCTGGGAGTCAAAAAAGCTAAACTGACTTTTCCCTTTGCCTGCTCCATGTTAAAGTCAATAGCGAGTGCCACAAGAACATGTCAGCAATGTCCCTGTGTCAGCGTGAAGCTCTCTGTACAGAGATTATGATAGATGTTAGGAAATATCAAAGGGCTCTGCAATTTTGTAGACACTAGAGGTTCAGGGAGTTTGGGGGCATTTCTAACCCGCATTCTTTCACCTGCTGCAAGTCTGGAGGGAGAAAAGTCAACTCACACATTCAGGGGCTGAGCTGCTGATGAGTTCCAGCTCTTACTCTGGCCCCTCTCTGGCTGTAAGGCAAGGTACATCTGCATTATCTGTCCCCCCCACCCATGAAACAGGACATAATACAGCCCACAAATGGGAGACATAAGATTCTCACAGATTTACAGGCTGGTGGGAACATGGTGGGAACCTACATAACACCTGCACACCAGGAGACCTTCACCTGTTACTTTAACCATAAGCTACAGGTACAGCACATCTCATAGGAAACTACTCAGCTTCATTAAAGGAAACAGAGGGACCGGATATCTATCCCATTTCCATGAAGTTTGTTTCAATGTTTAATTTCCATTGTGGGGACATGTTTACATTCCCCTTGTTGCATAAATCTCCACCTTCCACCCTCACTTGTTCAGTCTTCTTTTCCTTTTTTTATTAAAAGCTTTCACTATGCTATCAGAAATGTCCCCTGCACATGTGGGCTTCAGCCTCTTCTTGACATCATGACACAAATGGAATTATGTTGCATTTATCAGCTCTTAAATAATTTGCATGGCTCTTTTCTAATATTCTAATTTTATTTTTTTTAAAAAAGCATAACCCACCTGGTTGATACACCATATTCAACACTAGCTTCATTAATGCAGTGTAATGAGATCATAACAACTCCCTACAGTTTTCTGACAGTCTTTTCCTTCAATTCACTTCAATATTTTACCAGTCTTTCACTGCGGCATGTCCCCTTCCCCTCCTCTCCAGCTCCCACATGAAACACGGTGTTAATAGACTTAAAACTGTAAGTACTTAAAAGTCAGGTAATATTCAGGGTGAAGGACGGTCATTTACTTCTCCCTATGCCTGCAGATCATAACATAAACTAAGTTTCCACAGAACCCTTGCCTCAATGACTAAAATAGTGCTTTTCTCATATTTCTTTCCATTTCCCTCATTTACTATTTATAGCAGTACATACTTAGCTCTGATACAGGTATCACAAGGGGTTTGGTTATTGACTACAGCTACTGGCATCTGGAGAGGAGGCTCTTCTCCAGCTCAGCCTGAGTTCATACCTGGGCATTAAATTCAGGGCTTGGGATCTTTCTCGCTTCAGACTGGGAAGCAAACGTGTAGGTTTTGCGATGGAGAAAGTGGGTGAGATAATTTTGGAAAGTGTCCCAGTGCGTGAAATGTGAGCTAAGTGGGGTTAGGTCTAAGGCAATTCTTCATATACTCTTTGAGTTCTGCTGATGCCTGTGTTTGGAGGCTCAGCCTTCCTCTCGTGTTTTCCCACATCAGCAGAACTGACTGAATGAATTGACTTCTGCGTGTCTGATTTGCAGGTCTCTGTTCTTCCACGTTTCATTGTGTCATTCTGTAATTACAGAGACTGAAGTACCAGGAGCCCAAGGACTGGGACGGTAGGTTTTACAATGAGTTCATATTGTGTCTTGTTCTGCATTGCAGTGACAGGCACCTACACGTGTACAATTCACTGGCAATGTTCAAGGCTGCCTGAAGGACACTGCAAAAACAACTCGAACTCTGACATTCAGAAAATACTGACATCACTGTTATATATGATTTTGCTTTCCTGGGGAGGCAATGATACAGAATCCTTCATTTTTGCAGGCCTCCTATGGCATTAACAACTTTACCCTCCTTATTTATGCCATGGAACTCAGGTGCCAAAAGGTGAAATGATTTCTCCAGGTTCATGCAGAACATGTGGTTCATGCATTCCTATTCAAAGCATTACTTTTCTGGCTAGCACTTTAAGGGATTTCAATGGGACTCAGAAATCTATGCATCTGTAAAGAAATATGTACTGTAAGGGCAGGGAGGCTAAATCCCATCTCTTATTTCAGCGAGTTCCTGAGGCCTGGGTCTTCAAGCTAGTGCTACAGCCACTGAGCTGTGCCACCAGCCTGGCCGGAGGAACCTGCCAGTCCTCAGTGGGACTCAGATGTCAGGGCACAGTGATGCCGAACAAACCCTCTGCTCCTTCCTGCTCTTCAATGCAAATCCTCACAGTAGGAACGGCCATCAAAGAGCCATCTCAAGCAGAGTCTTTCCTCTGTGAAGTGCAGCATCCCAAGTGTTTTTTCCAGCAGAGATGAGGAGCCAAGGGCTCCTGTAGTCACTCTCTAGCATGTCATTTCCTCTGCTATGGAAGGTAAAATGCCCTCAGGTTTTCATTTGACAGGTGCCTGTCACTAAAAGGTGTGACAGCGAGCAGCGTGTAGGGCTCTGCTGTGTCAGGCATCAGAGAGGGACAGGGGTATCTTTGCAGCATCATGATGTGTTTCCCCTTCCGAGGATTTTGGGTAGCACAAGCTGTGCCCAGAAGCCCTCCAAGAAAGCTTTTCCAGCCTCTTTGCCACTCCTCGCACAGAGGAAGGATTATGAGGAAAGGCACAAGAGCCCCTGGCAGAGGAGAGGTGCTCTGGCCACTGTGAAGCTCTGCAAGGGCTCTGGAAAAAACAGCCTGGAGGTCAGTGAACCGGCTCAGGGGCACTCCTCATTAAGCAGGAGGAGGGAGCTGAGTTAATTAGATTCCTACAGCTCTGCAGCCATGCATAGGCTCCCGAGTTGCATCTCCTCACCTCATTCCATGTCTTCCCGGGATGCATTGCTAAGTTCCCTGCCTCGAGGCTGCCTCTCTGCCTGGTGCTGGACCTTAGCCTTTCTCACAGGTGCTGCAGCAGCAGCTCAGGGCTTGCTAGCTCCCTCAATGACTTTGGCCAGCAGTCTTGAAGGTGCCAGTCTGAGCGCAGAGCCACCAGCCTGCAGCTCCTGGAAGCAGTAACCTCCCGTGATAGGGGTCCTCAGTGACTTTCTCCATGGCTTGTTTCCTCTTAGGGCAGCTCAGATATTTAAGACCATGGAGTTGAGTCTCTATATCCAAGATACCTACATCTTTTAGCATCCCAAGGCAGGTGTTTTCTAAGTCCGTGCCTACAGCAGCTGTGAGAGCCTCTCCCGGAAAATTTCACCCTTTGAAGATTAAATGAAACCCACATAGCTGTACTCTTCATCCCTCTCCGGGCATCAGGCCCCTCTGGATCAGAAGTGAGGAGCACATGCCAGTGCGGGGCCTCTTGTCCTCAGCTGCAGCGCTCGTGCCCGGGAGGTGGCGACAGTCCCCTTCTCACGCCCACACCGCACACCCCACACCGCGGAGCCCATCCCATACACCTTACACTGTACACTGCACACCGTGCATGAAGATACACAGGTGTCTGAGGCTCAGACAATAAAGTGTCCCTCCGTTGTGTAGCCATGACTGATACCCACGCATTTGGGTAAAAGTGCTTTGCGATGTTATATCTTACTTGTCTTCTTCTATAGGAAAAGCCTATGCCTGTGCAACAGCACTTCTTATGGCATGGTTTAAACAGCATAACTTTTGGATGAAATCAATTTCCTAGGCACTACAGTCAGATCCCAAAAAAATCCCATTCATTTCAACGCTGAAATACATCTCAGGGTCTCCAGATCTTTTAAAATGAGAGTCCCACTGAAGACCATCTTCAGGAATCCGGCCTTGAAGGAAGGACTTAAATATTTGAATCATTTAAACACTCATTAGAGCTGGTACAGATAATTTTCAAAGTAGCATTTGACTTTTTAAAAAATGGAGCTTATGAATACAAGAAACAGAATAGACAGTCACATGAACACATACCATTATGGTGCATGTGATAAGAAGAAAAGTGTTAACACCACTATTTAATGAATAGTGGGTTAGAAATCTTGCTAGCAGACTCTTCAAATTATTATTATTATTGTTTTTGTTGTTGTTAATAACTGTCATTACTTATTACCTCATATATGGCACTCTGCAGACACAGACCAGTTTACACATTGGTTATGCTTCCTATGCTTGTGTTGTATTTTGTATTTTGTATTTGGATGCTTTCTATCCAGCTCAGCTTTCTTTCTGAATATTTCTGAATATTCTGAATATTGGCCCAAAACATAATGCCTGGAAGAATTTATTTGGTCCTCTATTTCTACTGATTGATAGACAAGTCATAGTTCATCAAATCATCAAATATTGCTGCTTCTCACCATGGACTTCCCATATCCCAGTTTCTCCTCTCCATCTTTCACAGAAGTATGTATGCACACTTCTGCTTTGGTCTCTCTTTGATTGCCCATTGTTTAGCTTTGTTCTTGCTTGTGGTTTTAATCTCATGTTGGCAATAGCAGAACTGATGGTCCCAGAGGTATGAGTCTAACAGATATGCTGACCCAATCCAATAATTTGCAGCTGCTGAAAAGATTAGTGTGGCCCCCTCACCAGGTTTGCATTCCTGCAGCCTCATCCTCTCCAGGTCTCATGCTCATCTGACCCTGTGGGGAGCTGATTCAGCTCAATGGGTGGACAGAAAGTACCAAAGAGCGAAGTGAATATTTTTTGGCCACTTTATCAATCTGAAGGTGCCTCAGGAACATGTCAGGTCAGGCCCGGGCATAAGTAGAGGAGCAGGATCAGATGCCTATGCCTCAGAGAGGGCAGAAGAGAGCAGCACTGTCCTTTTTGGCGGAGCAAGCTGTGTGTGAGACTGACTCCAGCAGCTCATCTAGCCTTTTCCTCAGTACAATCACAGAACTAATACTGAGTATTGTTGGCTACTACTCTTTTATGTTTCCTCAGGCAGCAAAGACTGGGAAATGTTTGGTTTTGTTTCACTCCAGACAGATTAGAATAATCACACCCTGCAACAGTGAGTTGCAGAGAGTATGTTGTCCCACCTTGCTGATACAACCCAGCTAAGCATGGGACACCCTGGCATCCACTCATAAGCTTTCTCATAATTTCTCATGTGTTTTTTGTAACTGAGTCAAATGAAAAGACCCTGAGCCATCTCTGGGAACCCAACCTGCCCTGGTCCTGCAGGTGGTTGACTCTTGGTGTCTGAAGGCCAGGGTTTCACACTCTTCCTGTTCCCTCAGCAGCTGCAAAGTTGGAATTAAAATGGAGGAAACCAGCACTTTGGTTACCAGGCTCCTAAATCTGACCCTTCATGAACTGCCTGCAATGAAATATTTATTGCACTGGAAAACTGGTGTTTCCTAATGTAAGTCTTTAGAGCTGTTATTCATCCTTTGGGTTAGCAGTGAGCTTCTTTAATCCAATTCCAGGGCAGCAAATATTAATTCCTAGATTAAAGACTTGTACAGTTTTTGGTCACCATTTTATACATCTTGGAGTAAAGCTGCTTCACCTTCTAGAATTGTTCAGCCTTATGTTATACCCTCAAATGGAGGGCCCCAAAAGATTTTTAACAGCAATAGAGCAAGTATGTTTTGAGTGTAACATTTTAGCCCTGCATTTTGAAGTTAAGCAAACTTCAGTCAGTGATTGTGATCCCTGTGCTTCTCATCCATCTCAAGGTGTCCTGCCTCTGTTAGGTCTCCAGAATCATGGGCCAAAATGTGAATTTAAGGAAAGAGAAAGCAAAATAAAGTGGCAATTAACTTACAACATGAGGATATAGGTACGCTGATAGCCAGAATGATCCAGGCAATGTCCATCTTGCTGAGACAGATGGTTGCTCTGTGCTGGGGTTTGTCCCCTTCGGTGACATGGGAGATGTTTCCTTGCACCCCTGGTTTCCAGGTCCCGGCAGGAACCAGTCTGTTCAGGAAGTTCCCAGTGGCGGTGGAGCCAGCCGTGGAAATGGAGCTGGACAACCTCGTGGCAGGTGCTGCAGAGAGAGCACTGCCTAGCAAGGTCGTGTTAGTCACCACACTGTGCTGCGTTGGAGCAGGTCCCTTGGGGTCTCCCGCTGCCTGGGAGGAGACGCTGATGTCAAAGCTGGTCTGAACCGAGTGACCAGCTGCTGCTGTTGCAGATCCAGGGCCAGCAAATAGAGGGACATTTGTACTGAGATTCAAGGTCATCCAAGAGTTGTTTTTGCTCAGCATATCCCATACGTTGTAGTGGGTGGGTTTAAAAGGCACCGACACTGCTTCAGGATCAGTTGATGGTCCAGCAGTCGTGGTGGTAAAATCTGCCTCCTGCACCACTACCTCATCCCCGTTCCCTTGCTCTGCTTCCCTAAGGGTTGCGGAGGCGTTATGGTGGGGAGAAGGTTCTGAGAGTGTAGTTCTTGCCAGCCCCGTGCCATTTGGATCGCTGGATCCTGTGGTCTGGGACTGAAATGGGTGGTCTGTGAAAGGGCTCCTCAGGGTAGGGAAGGGAGAGTGCAGGGTCGTCTTTAGGTAAGGCTCTGAGGACTCTGAGAAGCTGCCTTTGAACACCTGGAATATTTTCCCCTTGGGGCGAGACTGTCCTGAGTACAAAGCACTCTGGTTGTATAAATGATATGCTTCCTTTTTGCTGATGTGAGGGCCACTCGCTTGCTTTTGCCCGGTGGAAGGGGCTTTCTCCGCCAGGCTGACGGGATGGGGAATGGCATGAGCAGACGTGGGAAGAGGTTCTGCTGTGTGGTGGTCTTTGTGGTGAGGTGTTGTTCCCATGGCTGTGATAGTGGTAGTGTTCATCAGGAAGCCCTGAGAGGAGGAGACAGTGGGAGACAGTACCTGAACAGAAAACACCAGCTCTTCTGTCAGTGCCAAGATCAGTAGAACACCTGAAGAAAAAACACAGAGAGAAGGTGAGATGCCATGGAGGGACAAGCGGACAGGGAATGGCATGGCTTGCGTGTCTGGCAGGAAGGAATACCTTCCATGTTCTGCTGAAGGACAGAAGAGTTAGCATCTAACTTTGTTGGCTTCTCTGTGAAAGTAGGAAGAGAAAGGCAAATTGGCAGGAGCTGCAGTGACCCCATGGCCATGGGAGTGATGAGGTGGGAACAGGAAGGTTACAGGGAATCTCTACAGCAAAGAGAGAGAGAGGAGCTTGCAGTATGGACTCACATGACAGCTTTAAAGTGCCATAGGCAGGTGATTTCCCTGTAGAAGCTACAAAGCATCCTACACTGGAGGGGTAGAAACAAAAGACTTCCTCATTTTCATTGTGGACAGGAGGTCTCCAGATAAATGTCCATATCATTATGGGGAACCTTTGTCCGCTCACTCCTTTGGCCACAAAATCCTAAATTTGGCTGCCTCCAGTCTTGGCTGCCATGAAGCAATCTGTTTTTTGAGAGAGCAGCTGCTTAGGCCTTGCTGAAAACTAGGTCAAGAAGGGATGTCTGATGAGAGGGCTTCCTAGGTTATACATGCTGTCCTCTACTTAGCAACTTTGGAAAATCTAGTCACTCCAAGTGTTAAAAATTAACAAGTAAACATAGCTATCACAGACATTTTAAAAAACATTGTGATTATGGGGAGTGTGACTCGGTCTAACACAACTGCCCTTAACACCCATATACCAGTCTTTGGTTCACATGTGCTGTGGGGTTGGATTGTATGAAATTTGCTTCCCGCCTCCCTCTCTAGTGCACATCATTTCACGAGGTGCCAGATTCACATCACTGGGAACATCAATTCTTTCATTTATTCCTAGTTCAGAAAATGGAGGTGGGCAGCTGCAGTAGCATAAGCCTCCCTGGGATGCAGGGCTAATACACCGTGAGTTAGCGTGACCTGCAGGGACCACATCAATCACGTCACTATTTCCATATGTTGAAGCTGTCAAGTGTAATGTGGATCTCTGCCCACTAGGAAGCACATGGAATAAATCCATTTTGCACAGTACACTGAGCATCATCAGATGGCACCATTAGCACTGTACTAGTGTGAATTTCAACCAGCGGTGTTGAGGTGAAAAATGTTGTCACAGTCTTAGCAAACCAGGGAGATGAGTTCGTCAAAGCAGCAGGACTCCAAGCTGGGTGATGATCAACTTCCAGCCAAGACTGTGGAGTGCCTTCCTGCCCCCTTCTCTACCCTTCCTGGTTTGCCAGCTTTCTCCATGAGTGTTGTTATACCATTTATTTCAACACTATAAATGATAATATCTGTTATGGGCCACAGCAGAAAAGGAAGACAGGGACTTGGGAAAATGAAAGATCTCTGATTAAGTGTCTGCTGGGTCCTAGGATTCTGTTGCATGTGGGGCAGATGCAAGTGCCATGAAATGTGTTTATTCTGAGTCCTGGGCAAAAGTCATACCTGTTTGTGAACAGTGTAATACACGTAGCAAAAACTCACCAAAGGAGCAGTACCTATTCATCTTATCCAGCTAAATATTCTACTATGATCACTAATCATCATTTCTGAACCAGAACGGTGCAGAGCTCTGCAACCAACAAAGTCTGCATTATCTTGCCCCTAGCAGCCTCCTGTTACTTGGAAGAGTATCCAGAAAATGAAAACACTGACTAGATAACGTAGTGAGAGCCAATTACAAGTAATGCACTTTCCACTGCCTGATGCTAAAATTAGCGCCCTCTCTGTTTTTAATTTCTGGAATAAATATCTCTGCCAAAGAAACCACCGTCTGGGATACTGCTTCCCAGTTCCTAGCCAGCCACAGACAATATGCTCTTAGCAGAACACCTAGTCAAAGAAAAAAAACACATATTCTGTACACTGAGATGCAACCAGGAGAGTGGATCAGGCTATACTCATGGAGCATCACTCTTGGAAATGAAAGGCAGGAGTTATCTTCACATTTTTGGCAGCACTTATTCTGAGGTCAAGGTCAAAGCAGATATTCTAGTGTCCATATGGCTAATATTTCATGCCAAGATAAGTTGTTGCCACAAAACAAATTCAAAGAGGAAAGGATGACTATTTATTTTGGATTTGGTGTGTGGAGATAATGTTCCAGGAAACTTCAGGCCTGCTGTTCTGAGCACAAAAGATAAAGTGTATTGGCAGATCTTATGAGATACTAGATCGTAACGATTGTAATGGCTGCTAGGATTTTTGGATGTTTTTTATGTAACTACTTTTTTTCATACCTCACACACAGCAAAACAGCTCTGTTGGGTTAATGTTTTTCTCCAGGATACTCCTTAAGGAATAAGGAAGTTGCCAGCTTTTCTGCATATTGTACCCTGGAGTTAGAAACCTGGGTCTTTGGCTGAAAACCTGCCAAATATCCATCTCTACTTCTTGAAATACTGATAAATTTGAAGCTTGCTGCTATAAAGATTTATAGTCTCTCTGGGCAGTCTGTTGTGGTAGCAGGTCACCACTCGTCAGGCACGGGAAACCAGATGCATTTCGCTAGTACCTTTAGGTGGCTTGTAAAGTATGAATAAATATTTATAGGAAATACTACAACAGGAGTAATTTACCTGACAATAAACAATAACCCCCATGACATTTGGCTGTCTCAGGCTGTGGCAGTCAGGTTTTGCTCATCTGCCAGACTCCCTTTAACAGCCTCTGCAGAGCCACCGTGGTCCCATAAGCTACAGCTTCTGAGGATGTGGTTTTTTACTGGTTGAATGGACCACAGTAATTCCTTCAGTGATCACCAGAGCTAATCTATGCCCCTAACTACTGAAAAAATATTCAGCATAGTAGATCATTGTAAAAATAGCCAGTGATGTATATTTAGGGAGAAACAGCTGATAATAAGGACTTCACAGTGGGTTTTGCCAGCCCTTTTAAGCAGAATTTATTTGCTTTATAACTGATTAAAAGCCAACTGGAAAGCAAAAGTAAAGTTGGAATCTGTATTTTCAGATGCTCTGCATCAACACCTAAGCCTGCTGGATTTGCAGTGACTTGATTGCCCAGACCTTCCACTTATTTTTCTATCACCTGAGGATATGCAATGTCTTACAAACTGGGACTTTTACTGAAGTCCCTGATATTGGACTGCCCTTATTGGCAACTTTGGCTTAAGCCTAGGAAAATTATATTCTCAATACTAAGGTGCAGGAGGCATTTGTCACAGAAATTGACCTGACCAACCCCTTCAAAGTTCCTGTTTCTGCTTCACAAATGCACCCGCACTGAGTAAAGTGCCATAGTGGGTACAATGCCAACTGTACCCTGGTGCCTCAGCTTACCCCCAATCCCACAAACACTGAAAGTAAACCTTCTGGTTGCTATTAGGTTTTCCTGGCTGAATTTTGATATCCCACGTGACATGGTACATAGCAAATGCTCTTGGTTAGTTTAAAGCGCAGTCCTTGCACCTCTTTGCCAAAATCTTCCTTTTTTGTGGTTGCCTAAGACTCTTAGTGTTAATCTTAGTTAGAGCATGAGCCCTTTGGGGTAAGGACTGACAGTCCTTACTATCTGCTGGCATAATGTTAATATAGACTGATGCAAGCATGTTATAACAAATAATAATAATGAATTATATTTTCAAAGGTCAGTTCACACAATTAAGTTTTTTCACAAGGAGCCATTTCTAAGGTACAGGAGCTCAGAGTCAGAAGGGGACAAACTTTGTCTTTTATATGTTGTGTGTCAAATTCATGCTTTTGGAGTTTAATATTATGGCTACATTAAAACCATTCAACCCTAATAAGAAGGCTGATTGACCTGACATCTCTATGGTGTGAACTGTGGTCCTGCATAGTGCACAGTGCACCAGGAAGGCAATATTAAGTACATTAACATGAATTAACCCAAGGATGAAGCACAGCAGAGTGACAGCAGAGTGTGCACAGAAGGGTGCTGACATTCATTTAGCCATAAAAACTCTTTCCTGACAATGTGGTGCAATGGTTCAAATCTCAACAGGATCTCCCTGCAGTGCTTCTTCCAATGGTACACTCACATGAACAATCCAGAAACAGTGTGTACAGCTGTGTATATGAAAAAAATAAAGTAGTTCCTTTACAGCAATGTTTTAAAAGACTGTGGTTCATGTCTTTACAAGTCTCAGAAAAGTCAGGGGTTAGGAATATTTTGCTTTCCCAGACTATAAAATCCTCAGGATTTTACCATTTGGAAACTTCCTCATGACCCTTTTATTTGCACACAGGTGGCAGAACTGCATCCTTCCCAAACAGAAAAAGAAATCGATTCAGGCCCCAGCAGCTTATGTTCTTTGATTTATCTCAGGACATCAGGAGTGTCCAGCAGGATCCATGTTCTGGCACAAGACAACAATAAAAGGTCTCACTTAGGAGTTAATACCGCCTGGTGCTGCACGGGACACTTCATGGTCACTTCTAGAACAGCATTTTTTGCATGACATGGCAGAGCAGGCATGCGGCTGTCGAGTCAGCTCATGCGTTCAGCGTCCCTGGGGCACCCCCTTTAAACAACACAAACTTATGTAATTCCTGATCTAAAGCCTGTGGAAAGGTTCCCAATGACTTTATCAAGCTTTGGATCAAGTCCTAATTGCCAGATATACAGTGGAAACTTTTGAGCTGCACATTTACATTTTCTACAGCAAATGAACATGCACAATGAGCTCAGTCTGGTGTTTGACCCCTTCTGGCCTCTGCTACCTCGGACCTTGCAGCAAGACAAACAGAGCCAGCCTGAGCAGTGCTTGGCAAACGTTTTTGCTCTAGGAAGTTAGGAAGAGCTTTTTGTGCAGAGACCTACTGCTGGACTCATTATTTCAGACTGCCGTGGGCAAGGGAAGCAACGGGAGCTGTCCTACAAAGGACCCATTATCTACAGACCCAGGGCTTGGGTGCACATGGGCAGAGTACGGGATGCTGAAGCCTCTCCGTGCTTCTGTCTTGACTCACTAATAGTGAGAGAAGGTTGTGCAAGACCTGTTCAAAGCAACAGTGATGTTATTGTAGTAACAAAAGCTTTCTTCTCGACAATGTTAACTTCTCATGTGTCTCTCAGCAAACCTAAAATGTTACAGGGAGCAAAATGAATCTTTAATAGATGGAAACTGTGCAGAAAGTATGTATTCTTACTTTCACTACGGTCACTTCTTTGTAGTCTGTCAAAGCAATACAATTTTCACTCATAATAAAGCAGCATTTGTACAAACAAAGAGTTAAGTAAATTTAATCTCCATGACTGGTGGCAGAACAGAGGGAAGAAAAAGTAGGTTACTCTGCATAGAAAATTTTTTTTCCCCCGCCAGTCTATTTGTCATGCCAGAACTCCCAGATACTGACTTACAAGTTATTGTCTGTTTTCCCGTGTAAGTATTAGATGGAATGATCATCCTGAACTTCAGTACACAAAGTATTTGGTAAAATACAGGGAATGAGAAACACAGAGTAACAGCTTTATTTGCAGTAACATAAACATCATCAGAAGCTCTGGAAATCACATATACAAACACAAATTAAGCAGCACTTGCTGACACTCCCTGTGCAACAACATTAACAGAAGATACAGTTTTCATGGGGCAAGATGCCCCAGTCCATTAACAATATAAAAATATTGCAGAACGCTATTATTGCCTTAAGATGCACTTACATCACAGACTTCGAGAGAGTGAGTCTGAATTAAAATTAATTTCTGGTCCTCCAGGGAGTTAAACAATGGGTCATACAAAAAGGACAGTGTAGTGTAGTCACAGAGCAAGTCCCACATTCTCACACTGCACTACAGACTCACAGATATTATGGAAATAGGTGCTTTAGAAATTGTTCAGATCCCCTACTCAGCTAAATATATACAGATATTGGAGCTGTTGAAGCTTGTGAAAAGGCTTACTGGGACTCCAGGACAACAGTAATTACTGAGAGGAGGGTAATTAAAAAGAAAGAGTCTGACTGTAGCTGCTTGTTCTAGGTAAGCACTTACCTGAAAATATCATTTGGACTTGTCAGCAGACATCCTCACCTGCTCACATCACACAGATTTGGAAGCTTCATCCCTCAGTAGAAAAAGGAAAAATACATCTTCTCTCTAATGAGGCAGCTGCACGCAGGAGTTGCTGTTATTGTTGGAACTGGTTTGGAGGAATGAGGACAGAGACAGCCCAGGCAGGCGTGTCTTGCAGGGCTGTGCAGCGAGAGGGCTCACTCCTTTATGGAGTACCTTTGCAACTGCAAGGCAAGATTACTTACTGAGCCAGTCTCCCTCTCTGCCAGCAGATTGAAGGGCTGCTTGGTATTCCAGCTTGGTTTCCCATCAAGTCCAGATACAGTTTGTCTGACACAGGTCTATTCAGATGCCAGAGGATTGCTGGCAGTTCTCGTTTTCTGGGAACAAAACAGCAACAAGCACCCCAGCTGCACGCCCTTGTGAGACAGTTCTGTCCCTGTTTCAAGGCTGAGTGCCCTCCCTCCAGAGCAGTGTTCAGCTTTTTATGTGTGGATAGATTTTACAGATCTACCTCCTGCTTCTGTACCTCCACCAGACTTTCCACTTCATTCAATTATCTCTAATGATATTAATATTCCTGTCAGAGGAAAATACAGGGAATGAAATAGTGATTATCTTCTCTCCTTCCCTGGCATCAAAATGCATGTTCCATATTTTATTTCTTCACTCTTCAGTGGTGAATGGGCAATTTCTATTTGTAACCATAAAGAAGTCCACAGATCTGTGATTCCTAAAGCCATAATCCTGACTCCTTTCTTCCATTTCTTCTTTTCTTTTTCTGTTTCTCTCTGTCTCTTTGGCACAGCTGGGTGTCTGGAAGAACATGCTGCCTGAAGAGCACAAAAATGTGCCCTGTGCAGCCAACTATCAATCCCTCCAAAGGCACATGGAAATGTTAAGAGAGCCACAAGTTGGGGGCTTCTTGAGAGTGGTGTGGAAATCCCCCAGGAGTCAGAGTGCAATCCCCACTACTCAGTTTTTGCTCAGAGTCCCTGTTGCGTCCAGGGGTGCTGTAACAGCCTAAGCAGTTTGTGATACAGGCTCCTCATGAAATTAATTCCTAATATTTTTCTGGAGAGAAAAGGTAGTTCCTTCTTCTCTCTTATCATAGCAGGTGAGAACATCCTCATTTTTTTTCAGGCCTTGGATATAAGCATATTGCCACCAGACTTCTTTTTTGATGCTGTGGTGAAATCAGAAAGAAATGATGTTGTGACAATAGGTTTGAGATTTGGCAGCACTACGGGGCCTCCGACAGTGACTCCACTGCTGATTTTTCGAGACGAAAGTCCCTATCAGGAAGGCTAGGCAGGTGCATATATCACAAGCACATTTTACCCACAGTTATACAAATGCTATTTTCACAGACATGAGGACATGGGAAGATAGAGTACAAATAATAACCTTAGTTCTGCTTTGCATTTTTGTGCTTTTGGGATGATGCTCCTTTTCTCCCTTTGCAGTTCACTTTTTGCCTTTACTGTTTCCCATCTGAAGGTTTTTCTAGATAAAGATATTTAGTGCATTACAAAAAAAACCCCACAAACATGGTCCTTACAAATATCAGCTTGTTTAGTAATTTCTAGAACTCAGGGCTGATTAAGAGCTTGCTGCTCGAACAATGATTTAGCACGAAGATGCAGCTGGCGTAACAAGAGAACCATGCCACGTATTTTAACCTTTGCTGGAAGATTTGCCACATCTGTAAGTAGTAATTCACCACAGATTTCTTCCCTGTGTGCTGTCATGGATGGAAGCATATGGCTCAAAACTGCAGAGACTTCGTTTGGAATTTCACAATATGAAAACTCTTCATGGGGACAGAGGCTCTGTGCATTCCCTTGTCCAAAAACACATGGAACAAGCAAAAAATAATTTTAAAAGCACATGAGCTTTCCTTGGTCTGACAGCTCCCCCCTCACACAAAGCTTGTCCAGCCCCAGCTTTGCAAATGCACATCCCTTCCTTTCCAGCCTTTACTTGGCAGCAGTTTTTGTTGGCAGGATGCTGTTGCCAAGGGAGACAGAAAGGATGTGCAGCTGGCTTTTCTTTCACCTGCACTTAGTGCTGCTGATCCTATTTATGTTACTGCAGAACCTTTGGCTTCTAAGAGACCTACCGTCAATGTCACCAGACCTTTTGAAGAGTTTTGACAATGACACAAATAGCTGTGGCCTCTGATGAAAAGCTTAAAATAGGATCTTGCCAAAGAGAGGATGTAGTTGGTGTTACTGATGCTAACTCAAGCAAGGGTATCCATTTCACAAGCAGCAATAAGAAGGGGAAAGAAGGATTCAAAGCCATCTTGAAAAGGTTTCCGAAAACTCCCCAAACAGTGCGTAACTTCAGATATGTAAAGCTACATGCTTAGCCTAAGGTATCTGAGGCTCTGGCAGGCAATTTACCCACCCACAGGCTGACTGGTACCCCAGAGAGGCTCCTCTCTTGCCATTAGCAAAAGAGGTCACATTGAGGATGATGAGCTTTAACTTGATGTCCAGCCTTCAGGTGATGAAAATTACTTGAGAGGAATCCCACTTCATATCCCTCTATGTATTTAGATGGCATCATCATAAAGCAAACCCTAAAGGGATAAATAAAAGTGATGTTTGAAAAGGTGAAATGTAGTCATCAAGGAGATGAAATTTCATTGCTTTGGACATTCAGAACCAGTTTCTACAGAACACCAAACAACAAGCCTTATACAGCAACACTTCACTGGCACAAAGAGTAGACTAGAGCAGGGCCTGACAGCCTTTCCATGGGGATGAATTAGGAAGCATTTTTCTTTCTTGTATTAGAGAGTAAGTGGGCAAACACTAATTCAGCTGAAACTAGGAGGTATTGCCTCTCAACAGAACAGCAAACTACGGATCAGCTACACCTGACCCCCACAAGGCAAGACGTCTGGTAGCATAAGGAATTAGGAGCCACTTCTTCATGCATAAGCCTTTTTCCAAAAAAACCACAGCTCCTAGGCCTGCTGCATTTCTTTCAAAAATCTCCCACTTGCTGCTGGAGGTAAGCAAGTCAAAGGCTTTTGATTCCAGCACCAGTTTATATGTCTTTTCCAAACCTAATTTCTTCAGGACTAAGCCTCCAGCTCTAAGTAACACCAGCTTACCTATCAATCAAGAACGCTTATTCTAGACTCAGGATACTCTTTCATTATGGCATAGTCATTTTTAGCTTGTCTTTTCTAAGGAAACATTTACAGGAACAGGTTGTCTATCCCACTGTCTGTCTTTCCCAGTAATTCCTGATCCTGGCTGATTTCAAATATTGTAACATACTGTATGACAAGTGGTAAGGAGGCAGAGCAGAGCACCCTACTCGTAGATCCCTTGGCTTTGACAGTGGAGACTTTTTTTCCTCTACTTGCAAAAGCCATGTTTAAATTCTCCAGCTGCAGGTACAGAAACGTTCATATTGCAGCCAGAAGGGATGCTATAGTTATGCATAGGCTGACTGACTTCTACAAACCCTGAAGGTATTGCTGTCATTTCATCTGTTCACTGAAAGTAATCTGGATGATTTATTACCTATGCCCCCTTCAAACACATTATTACTTCCAAGTGCCTGGGTATCCTTGTACTGGATCTCCAATGAGAGATGGTAATGAGAAGCCTGCACTGATTTGTTATGTGAGCAGGTAATGCACAATTAGAAAGTAATTATTATAATTACCTGCAGGAAAGCTTTACTCTGACTTTTCAAACATTGCCCAGTTGAAAGAAAAGGGACACTGCCTCAGAATTAGTAAATGGTGGGGGATGCTTGTTCAAGTTATTTACTGTCTCAGTTTATCATCTGTGCAAATGAGAACAAAACCAGGTCAAAATCAAGGGAGTCAGCATTTCCAGTATGGGGGAGTGGGGACTGGTTTGGGGATACAAAGGGTCAGATGTGAATGGGAATAACTCCCAAGGTAGACTTGGGACATGATAGGGAGCAAGAGTTTCCATGTCCAGATTTTCTCCCGCAAGAACAGCACAAGGATATAAGGCTACACATAAATCAGCCAGAAAGGCTGCTCTTATTATCTGCTGGATTACCCTAGCTAAGCCTGTGGAGTGGATGTAAGGTTGCTAGAGAAAGAAGGGAGCTGTTACTTTCCACTTCTGTTCGTCCTTCCTACAGAGTAGTGACAGCTTTCCTTTGGCTTCTGGAACAAAAGTTTGTACTGCCTCTTTGCTGTCTTGAATTGAACCTGGCTTTAGTTAAAAAGCTGATTTCAAATTAACTTAGATTTTGTCATGGACCAGTTGCACTGAGCCACATGGGTGGCTACTCTGTGAACTACTCTTCAAGAAAATCTACTTGTGGCCCAAGGGGGTCAACAAAGCCCCTCTACAGTCTGCAAAAAAATGGAGGTGCACACCTGAAACTCTAGTGTGTCAGAGGTGCATGTTGCATGAGGACATGCAAAGATAAAAAGGGAAAGATCAAGTTCCCTTCTTCAAAATATCAGCTGCTCAATGCAGAGATGAAGAATGTGGGTTTTGCTCCATTAGGTGAACTGCAAGATTGCACAGGTATTGAAATATGGATTTTTTGTCATCCTTTGAAGGTGGGTATTGGTCTGGAAGGAATGATGGTCCAACTTGGTACAGTAAATCATATATACTTATAAGTAAGGTCACAGCATGAGCTGGATATAATTTCTGCTAATGAGAGCAGGACTGCACTGCTTATATTTCACTCAGTGTTATTGCTTCTGAATAAGATTCAAGAGGTGAAGATAAGCAATATCATACACAAAGAACAGAAGGGTGAGATGACAGTGACACAGCATATTTGATTAGTCAGAGGATCAGTAATTCAAATGGAAATACATGTGAAGTTAGGAAGAGGATCTCACTTTATAAAAATATGCTCTGTCAACTCTGCAGTTAATTCACTTCTGCAATTCATATTTCTTATTCAGCATGAATGCAGTTACACAACAAAGTAAAATGTTTTGCCTTTATGTGTGGATGGTCTCTTTTTAAATGCTCATTTCCATTAAACAGAAATAAAAAATGCACTACCAACATGCATTTGCTATTTTTTGGAATGCTATTTTGAACATGTGTTGGCCTTGTCTTTTCACAGTAACATACTGTATATCTGAAACATCATTTACATTCAATGATTTAAGTGTTCACAGTGGACTCAGATCATTAGAGTTTCATCCTGCCTTAAATGTGACAAGCTGGCACTGTCATACGTGCTTCTTCACACAATCAACACTTAATAACTCTATGGAATTATAGTAATAATAATGAGCATACTCCCTATTGCAGCATTATTTGCACAGTACTTTACAGGTTAAGATATTTTATTTGTCTTTCTTTTCTGGTTAGACCTGCCACTATTTATATTCAGGAGAGAATTTACTTTACCCCTTCCTGAAATGTCATCACCTCCACACTTAAATTTTATTTTGGAAGGAAATTGGACTGACAACCCTAACAACTTCTGATTATTCACAGAACAGCCCTTGTGAAGAGATTAAATGTACCAGCTTTTCCATGTTGCCCTGTCAGCACACAGCCCTTCAGGGATCTTCTCTTGATGTGAAAGTTAGCTCAGCCTCAATGCTCATTCATCCTTGACTTCTGTTTCGTTAATACCAGTTATGTTGTTGGTGATATGACGTGGACATCTTATCTCTCTCCTTCCCCCTCCAGCAACTACGCTGGGAGCCTCATTTTATTTCAGTCAGGCTATAACATAGTTCCCAAAGTGCAGTACTTACTCTTCAGCTACTGCTGATGGGGCTGGAATTAGCAGGCAAAGTAGAGAGTGGCTGTTCTTCTACCTCTCCCCTGCGCCATCTTCCCTCCAAGAGCACAGCAACTGTGCAATGCTGCACAGCAACCTTGGAGGGCTGCTGAGAGCACCAAGTGCTCAGACACCTCTGCCTTTATAGGACACAGACAGCCTGGGTGTCCTGTGTCAAAAAAGCATCGCAGCAGCAAAGTTCTGAGGTGCTTGTCCTGATGCTTCGCTGTGTGATGTGTCTCTAGCCCCGTGATCCAACTGCTCTGCTCTTGAGGGGTATTGATTGTTTTCTCTTGGAAGGGCAGAAATGCCAGCCGTGGAAAGGGAACATTCGATTTTTGGTAGTGTCAGTGCCTACATCAGTGGTAGCACCTGGCTTCACTGCATTGTCCTTGATATGTGTGACTGCCTGGGTCCCAGGGAGGGCTTGAGATTTCCTGGCGCATTGGCAACAAACCTCCAACACAGCTGTGAGTTGTTTCCTTAGAAACAATGCAAGTGTGAACATACCCAGAGGTGTGCTTGGAAAGACAAATTCATCTCTGAAATAGATAATAACATGTTTTTACTGCCTACACTGCTCTGTTCCAGGCTTTCCTTGGTCTGGACTTAATTTATTAATATAGAAAACATAACCTTGAAACTAGGGCACAGCAGAGCTATTGACAAACGAAGAACTTTCTGTTCAAGCACTTTGAATGAGCTACAATTAAACATCACTCTTGGTTCTCAACAGACAGATGCTGGAAGAGCTGTGTGGCAGTCAGATGTTACACTCCTGTGAAATGCAATGATAATACTGACATAAGTGTCTTGTCACGCTTTTGCCTTATTACATTTTCTCTCTCTCTCTCTTTTTAAGCATTCTCAGCTGTCATTGTACCCAAACAGTAAAATTATTCCCACAGTAAAGTGCAATATCAGAATGCAATTTTGTTTGAAGACAGAGCACTAAGTGTGGCATATCAGTGTTAAAGCTGCAGGAGAACATTAGTCCTTGCATTAGCATTAACTACCATGGCTAAGAGAATATATTAGGAACAGCCTTAGTAAAGGTCAGGACACCAAGAGGAAGGAATATCAAGAAGCATTATACGAAGGACACAATCTGAAGATAAAGTGTGGAGTTTCAGCCCTGTTCAATACAAGTTGAAAGGACTGGATGGAAATAAATAACAGAAGGCTTGATTGAGGGACCAATTCCAGGACCATTGATAGCAGCGTCAGGAAAAGACCCCTGGAACTGATGGTGGCTTCTGCTACAGCAGTGTAAATCCAGGACAACTCCTCTGCAATTAGTAAGACAATTCAACAAACAAATGACTCTGAAAGGGGAACACAGGACACAGTAAAGGAACTCACAGAAGTAAAACGTGTTTGGGAGCTGAAGACCAATGACCAAATTAGAAGTAAGAAATAATTTGAAGATCAATGGCAATTAACTGGAAGGAGTAGTCAAAGGAGTGGAGAGGCTCATTTTTTGTTCTCTTCAAATCTGGGTGCTGGGTGGGCCACCTGAAGCCATCACGACAGCTTAGCACAACCTTGTTTTGGTGCTTAGGTGTTTAATTCCCCCTTTTACCTAGTTTTTTGGAAATCAGTGTTCCAGTCAAATACGAGATTTAAATAAAACTCAAATACTTGCATACCAAAGATGTGAAAAACAGCTGCTTAGCCCAAGATTATTCACAAACAGTAACTTGTATATAGTGGCTACAAACAAGTGATGTGGCATGAAGTAAGGCCAGTGACTGAAATCCCTCAGATAACAAGAAAACTGCCTAAGGTTGTATCTCGGTGCAATCAGAATCCAGCTTCCTGTTTTGAACGCTGCCACTGCAAGGCACTGGAACAAGAGCTGCTTCCATCTGATTTTGGAGGCATCACCCATGTGCCAGAAGTATCACACATGATCACACTTTACTGAACTGGGATCGGGATGGGAGCAAGCAGATAAAGCAGGGGGAGCAGCAAAATGGACATGTACCTCTGCTCTTACAGGCCTAAACCACAGAAGAGTTTTGAGGGTACCTACAGCAAACAGCTCCTTATGCAGATACATCAGTCTCCCAATCTGCTGTGCTTACTTACTGTATATTTATTCAAATTGTCCCTGCTGGGAACTGCTCCTGCATGCTCATTCACTGTCAATTATATTGCCAGAAACACAGCAGCACCTACAGCAATGTTTCTATTGCATTACAACTATTTTCTTAAGATGACCTTGGGTCCAAGATATTTATCAGGGGTATAATAAAACAAAAAGAGGAAAAAATGGCATAGCAACAGTTTTCAACAATTTGTTTGTGAAGGTGGTGTGATTTGAGCTTGCAAATTACAGGCAAACACTTTGTACTTGCTATGGTAATATAAAGCATCTCTTACACAGAGTGCCGTGTCAACTTCTGCCTCTGTCTAAATTAATGCTTCCAATTAGTCCTTTTTTATTGTGCATCCATCACAGGAGACTCACTGTTAGGGCTTTCAAAAATACAAATCCATATACTGGTAATTATGAAAAAATACATTTAGCAAGACACAAATGTTCCATATTTATCAGCAGTGCATTGGGCACTTTACAGGGTTTTTTGTGACACATTTTTAATTTCTACAGTCAGATTCATCTTTGGGTTTAGTAACTAACTGCAGTCAAACGCTGTATAACTCTTTGCACTGGGTTCAAGCTTGGCTACTTTATTTTTTCAGCATGTCCCTTGAAAAATCATCCAGCTACCATGGATGTGTCCAAGGGACTAACTGATCTTCCAAGCTACGTGACATGTACCATGTAGGAGGAAAAAAATTTCCAGACTTATTCCTTGAAATTACATCATATTACCTAACTTATCCAATGCTGTTTCCAAACTTTCCCTCTTTTAATACGTAAAAATCTTTGGCACATGTTAAATATGTATGTGGAATAGCTTAGAAAAGTTCTGAGAGGAGTGCAAAAAGGAAGAATGTACCTAAGGCACTGACCAAAATTATGGTTCTCTAATAAGCCTGTGGTTTTAAGAGACACATAACTGTCACAATGATTATTTAACAGGGCTAAAATTTTTCAGGTTTGGAGTCAGTCCAGATGTGATATTTCCAGAAGACAGGAGAAGGAGCAATGCAGGGCTCAGCCCTGAACTGAAACAGAGACAGTGCTGTCTCTACTCACTCACTGGGGTCTTGGGAGTGGCTGGACACAAACACACTTTCACCTCTGCACTCTCATCAGTGCATGGTTAAAAAGTGAATATGATGATAATTCTTACAAGCTGTTTTAAAAATGATACCTGACAACAAAAGAGGTATTTATTTTTTATGTGGAATTGTTAGAAAGCAAAACATCTGATACCATCCTTTAACCTGAGCAGGAGATTTTCAGATTCTTTATTGCCCAGTCACCCACAGAGAGGCTCTGGAGGCACAGGGAGAGCATGACCTCCCTCCACAAGACCCTTCTGATATAAGATGGCTGTCTGCATAGCACTGAGTTACCTTAACAGCTCTATCTTCCTGCCAGTTGTAGACTTTGAGGGGAGTGTGGGACAGGCGTGGGGAGGAAGGGGAAAGGGTGCAGCTGGAGAGCTCTGCCTCTTGTTTCTGGAACGGCAGAAAAAGAGATGTGCCCAAGGGCAGGCTGAGTCACTTTGCAGAGAGTTGCTATGCTTCACTTCTGCTTGAAGGGGAAACATTTTAAATCTTGCTCCCTTTGTGGCTCCAGAACAACAACTATCCAGTGAAAAAGAGGGGGCATCACAAGCTCTGGGGCCAGGTGCCAGATGTACATAGCATTAGGGCTTTCCTAATGCATGCAGCCCATATGAGGGCCTGGGAGAAAAATCATGGGGAAAGCTTAGCAGGGATGAAAACAGCAGGTTGCTGCAGAAATTATTCTTCAAAATCCTTTAGTTTTAATCCTTTAAGTTAAGGCTAAAACTTTTCCTGTGTGATTCCATGGAAGCTTTTTAATTCTAGAGAGTGTTCAATTATCCACAAAAGACAGAGGTACAAAGCCACTGGAACACAGCTCTCCAGTCACATAGATGGATGAATGGATGGGTGGAAGAGGTTCATTTGGCTTTTCCCGCAGCAGAACTTGGGTAAGCAGGCCCCACCTAGCCCCTCATTTTCAATTCATGGCCCAGGCAACCACACATGCTCGACTGTCTTGCAGGCTCTGTAGAACAACAGGCCTGACCCCTCAGCTCATGTGAGATGTCTGACTGTACTGAAACCCAAAAAGCATTCTCTTGCTTCACACTGTTTTTACAACATCCTTTGAACCATCAGTGCAGATTGACCCCTCCAAAGCTCCAGTTTCATCATGGTGGCACGGTTTACTAACAGGATCATGTCAGTGCATGCTTCTCCCTACAACTCCCTCCTGAGACAGCCCTGCTGAGCTACTAGCCTTAAAAAAACACAATAATTGCAAGGTGGAGAAGGAAAGGGAGGACAGAAGGGAAAGAGAGAAAGGGAGTAATATTTTTAGATGGTAGGACAAAATGATCAATTGTAATCTCTGTTTAAAAAAATGAATCACCCATTCATTCATTTGTTCTCAGGTATGAATACGATCAAATTCACCCTCCACAGAGTAAGAGTTGCTGATGGCAGCTATGCAAATCCATTCCTAGCAGGCGCCTGGTGGGGTACATTTACATGTTTTCCTGTGTTGTGTGTATGATTATGCCAAAGAGTCTTCTTGTTCAAAGATGAAATCTTTGGACTGACAAGCTGTCCCTCCTGTGTACCCACAGGCACAGACACATTATAGCAGCAGTTGTGGGGGAATAAGGCTGGGCATATCAGTGTTACTTCTAATTAACATACACATTTATATTTCATGGGGTTCTTTTTGTTCATCTTTTTATCAATAAACAAATCAGGAAAAAACTGTAATCCATTACAGTTTAGATCTAGGCTCCTCTTCCAGCAAATATATCAAGGTATTTCATTTGTTGGAAATTAGAAAAAGCTATTGATGCAGTCTGCCTGAGGAAGACAATACCATGGATCAGATGGAGCACACTGAGGTGAGTCTGAAGTGTTTCTGCTGGGAGAGGAGATATAAATCCAGACATGCGAAGCTCCTTGTTAGTCTCTGTTATGTCTAGACCTTGAGCAAAATTGACTCATATGGAATGGAAGCATCATCTCTATGTACAGCAAAATCTTCTACCATGTATGCATGGCATACAGCTTATGAAGATAAAATCAATTTAAAAAGATGCCTCCTCACACAAAATGAGCCCACAATCTCATTTGCTTAACTGCAAATATATGTCATGACGACCAACACTCAGCTGAGGTGGAAGAATTAAGTGCTCTGACTCCAAATCACAAGAGGTAGAATCCTCTTGAACTGTATGGATGAGAGCCCTGGCTGACAAATTGACCTCAGCTAGACCCAGAGGGCCTTGCTGAGGGACATGACTGTCAGACCAAACAGAGAATTGTGTCAAGAGATGTCAGGGGATGGCCAGGCCATCTGGGGAGGCTTCTTTTGAAGGCTTAGGAGTAGGAAGGCTTGATTTCATAACTGCTGTTCATTTGCAGTTTTTCTAACACAGCATGTGACAGGCAGGGGCTGGAAAAATCCACTTTTGTAAATACGCTATGTGTTTAACGGGTTTTAATACGTCTGTTCCTTTTAATGATTTGCAGTTTATAGTTATTTTTCTTAGGTCGAGAAGCTTATTTGAAGATGAAGGGGCAGATTTGGTGGAATTTTATATGGAATTTCATGCAAGTGCTCAGCTTGACAGAAAGGCTGATTCAAACCCACTCAATGGATTTACATGATCGATCCCTCAACATTTTGATGAGATGTAATCCATACTTGTGTTCTGGGTTTCTAAGACTTGAAAGTTTGTATCTTTCTGCTGCCAACAACATGTCAAGCCAAAGCCCCAAACCAATACTTAAATGCCAGTATTAACTCTTTACTACTCCTTGGAATGGGGAAGATATTAGGGACACCCCTGCAGATAGTAGGCTTAGAGCATTGCTATAAGGAAGGAAAGAAGGAAGGCAGGACAAAGGAGATACCCCAAGACAGGGAGTAGGGAGAAAGACAGAAAAAGGAAAAAGGGGAACAGAGAAAAATAGGAGTGGAAAATGGCATATTTCTTACCTAGCAATACTGGATATAAGAAATATGTTCAGAATAAATAATGTTATCTGCAAAAGTTAATTGCTATACATGGCAAAATCCTATTTCTGATCATTGCACAAACCTCCCATTGACATGGCTGAGATATTTACTCCGTGCTGAATGCATATTATTTATACTTTGATTCATATTTGGCATCAGAGCTGGAACCGGGCCTTTCATGCAGAATAAATCTGAGATTTCTCTTCAACCTCTGTTTAACATTCTAGGAAAAATGAAATTCTTCATCAATATGTACAAACTGTGCCAGGATGAGTTCTGCCCTCAGACTGGCATTTCAGTGGAGCTGTGTTGCTGTATTTCAAAGTAAAACTTGGCCTTCCACTCTAATTGCTCCCAACTCTAGAAATATTGAATTGATTTTCTTGAGACATGAACTGTTTTCTCTTTCATCACCAAGGTCTATAAAACAAGCTGAGTTCAAATTTCCTAGCGTCAGCTGTTCTTGAGTTATGAGGTCAGAGAAGCTGCAACCGGAACAAATAGGAATAGCTGGTTTCTCTTCACACCCACATATCATAAAAACAGCTGGGCTGATTTTGCTGAGAGTTCTTGAAATATTCACCTTTAGACTGAGGCCAAACCTGAGAAGTACACTGCCACTCCACAAGGAACTCTCTTGATAAAATTAGGAACAAGTGAAAACTGTGGGAAAGCCTGGAAACAGAAAACTATCTGAAACCATAACAGTGGTTTGTTTCCACGGGAGTAATTAACAATTCCCACACTTCCATCATAAATTAGCTTTGGAAGAGCCTACATGCTCCTGAGTGGAAGCGTGCCTTTCTTCTTTCCTAGAAAGGATATTTTTGCTCTCAACATGAGATAATCATAGGCTGTTCAGGGTAATTTTAATCCTTTTCTTGTGTCTGACAGACAGGAACTCTGCTACAATGCCTATTGGGAATGTTTGCAAGACTTCACCCAGATCCTTGCTCAGCACCTGCTTTGGCAGCCCCATCTTTCAAGCTGAACCTTGCAGCCTAGACCACAGCCAGAACTGCACTTGCAAAGACTGCCCAGGGGTTTTATTATCATTGTCGTGGGTTTATGTGGTTTTTTCCCCCTGGAGCTGATGATGGATGGCCCCAGGGCAGACTTCCTGGTGTGGACCAAGGAGGAGAGCCAATCAGAAGTTTTAGTAACACCCCTGTGATAACATATTTAAGAAAAAACTTGTTGCGCAGAAGAAATTCCAGCCAGGGAAGAGCTGACCGAAGCTCCCGGGCGGCCCCGTTGCCTCCCCTGCCACGGCAGGGGGGGGGGTGGGCGACAGCAGGCCGGCACGGGCCGTGCGGCACCTAGCCTGGAGAGAAGCAGCCCCGCAGTCCCCAGGCCCGCCCCGCGAGAAGCCCATGATGGAGCAGATGGATGCATGGGAGAAGGTCGTTACCCTCCGCGGAAGGCCCAGGATGGAGCGGAGTCCTTCAAGAGACTTGTGGCCCATGGAGAGGAAAGCCCATGCCGGAGCAGGTTATTCGCGACAGGACTCGTGGCCCTGTGGGAAACTCACGTTGGTACAGCTCACCCTCCATGAAGGACTGCATCCTATGAAAAACCACTGGGGTGCAGAGACCCCCTGCACCCCATGGAGGAATGACCTTTGGGACAGTAGATATGGAAGACCTGCGGCCTGGGGTGAGGGGGGTGCACCACATTGGAGAGGTCCATCAAGGACTTATTCCCGTGGGAGGGACCCTATGGAACAGGGGAATGACTCAGAGCTTTCGCTCCCCTGTAATCCATGGTGAAGATCATAGTGAGGCAGGTTGTCCCCCTGCAGCCCATGAAGGACCATCGAGGTGCAGAGACCCCCTGCACCCATGGAAGAGTGACCTACGTGATAGCACATTTGGAAGACCTGTTGCCTGAGGGGTGGACTTCTTTCCCTGGACTGATGCGAGGGGGAGGAAGTAGAACATGGAAGGAAGGAGAGGTGGGTGGAAAGTGTTTTTAAGACTGTTTTATTTCTCACGCTGTAGCTCTTATCCTGTTAGTAATAAATTTTAGTACCATTCTCACGTTGAGTTTTGTTTTGCCTGTGTGACTTCTCCCAGCTCTTAATGATTTTAGTGAGTGCCTAGAATCTGGCCAGGGTAAACCCACAACAATCATCATCTGATATATTTATGCCTTTCACATTGAGACACATTGATTGGATAAGGGGCCTTCACTGTATTAGGCATTGCAGGGACATTGTAGTCATTGGCTCATTCTCTGATGAGCACTTGTACCCGTGCTTGTCTTCTGCAGCTTTGGTAAGAGCAAATGAGATTTTTAAAAGTTCTAGCCACTGGAAGTAAAAGCCCCAACTCCAAATGCTCATAATGGAAGGTTCAAGCAGGAATTCAAGTCTGGTGCTTAAAAAACAGCTTGTTTTGCTGCATGCAAGATACACAGACAAACAAAAAAAGCTGGTTTAACTCTAGTCCTTTTTAGCTAAAAATTATTTGCACTTGCTAACCTTCTGACCAGCCTAACTGCATGCACATCCTTAGCCAAAGGCAATGGTTATGAAACACCATGTAACTACCCCATTTCACATGTCATTCCCTGGGACAGCATGAAGACACTGAGGATATCACATGGGGCCACATGTGAAAACATATTATTACTCAGTTGTCACGCTGTCAAAAGCTGCAACCACTCACTGCTCTAGTGAGCCATGAATGACTTGTTTTGCTCCTGCTCAAGCTCTCCTGGCAGATATAGAAATATTGAGACACAAATGCCCACATCTAGATCACCAGAAGGAAGGGACGTTGAGATGCTGAAATGCATTTTTTACAGTGATCAAGGGCAAGTGCTGTGGGCAGAAGACAGCAGATTCTCAAGGACCCAGGTGCCTGCTCTGCCATTTTTGCTTCATGCTCCTAAGACAAAAAGCTTGCATAGTCCCCCTGTGCCATCAGGCTTCCCCATCAGGTTCAATCTCACCCTGGTGCTCTGATGATGATCAGGGCATAACAAGACACAAGGGGAAGCAGGATCTGCCTGTCCATGAGGCATCTGCAATGCACTGAAATCACAGGGGTTGCAGAAGCAGAGCTGAGGGCAGATTAGGACCCGTTACCTCTTGGCTATTTTGAGAAACCAAGTGTAATAGTGAAGCTGTTCCTCTTTAGAAATGGGTTACAGTGTTTGCATGTTTTATGGGGATTTGTCTCCAAGGTGCATGCACGCAACCCCCATTTCCCTAGTGTGGCTGACATGGGAATGCTGAGAGGGGGACAGACAAATTAATATGAGGTTTGCTGCTCAGACTTTCAGTGAGCATACAGCATTCTTATTTAAAAATAATAAGATAATGGTAGTTATAAAGCATCTGCAACTCAGCATTCAGGAAAACAGGGAAATTTGATTAGAAAAACATTTCAAACCCCAAAAATAATGATATACTGCAGTAGAAGCAACAATTAAAAAACCAGATCAGATAGATGTTAGGGAGGAGTAGAAGAGACAGGCAGTCAGCAGGGCTGATGGATATATCCCAATAGAGAATATGCAAGATTTTGTTGTACTGAATATGAAAAAAGTTACATTTAGTGGGCAGGTTATCCTATGTTACTTCCAGCCTTTTCAGTGGGCAGGTGATTTAGTATAGGCTCAACTGCCTGGGATGTGTATGAAGCTCTGTGTTCTGGCCACAACAAATCCTGGAGTGTGCTCTTGCTGTCCATACTGCAAAAATAAGAGTACAGGAATGATGTCTGCACCATAGGGAGCACTGGTGCATCATTAATTTTATGTATTCACTTCCTGAACATGTAGTTAATGAGTCCAGAAACTATAAACACCAAGCCACAAGCACACCCTGTTGTGTCTACAGACAGGTGAGTGTGAAGAACCAGACATCATGTGGACATTTCTGTTTTATTTCAAAAGGAACCTCAGAAGCTGCGTGCAAGGAACATCAGCGAACACAGGGAAAGTCATCCAAGCCTTTGCATCAGTTGTGCTGCCCAGCCCATCACTGCCTTTCCAGGATTTGCCAAAGGAACCCTCTTATGAAGCTGCAGAAGGGCTACTCCTGGGTGCACAAGGATGGAGCCTGTTGTGTCCCCATGGTGTCCTGGCCTCCTCTCACCCAAAGTGGGGCGGGGGCCTAAATAAAGGGTCTTACTATGGGATGCTGCAACCAGCTGGCTTTCTAAGAATATAGTTACAGACCTGTCTGTCTATCTTATCTATCTGCCTAGCTACAACATACACTTTTTAGTGTCTTTCTAGGTATAAGAATAAGAAATATAATCTCTATACACCAGTGTAAGATATTATGTTGTTACAATAGTTCGAAGCATTTGATGCCAGGTTTCACTGTTGCTTTGCAAGCAAGATATCCTCCAGTTGATCCAATATATTTTGGTTAAAATAATAGGTGGAGAGTGAAGTACACAGAGCTGCCCTCACTCGCAGGCACAACAGCAGCCAAAGACAGGGGCACGGTGGCATGGCAAACCAACCTCCCTCAGGTTTCTGTTCTATTTCTGTCCTCTACAGGGTAGAAGCCCCTGCTGACTAGCTTGCTACTGAGTGATAATCGGGGTGGAAATTAAATGGCTGGAACATTTGCTTGCAAGTACAGAGGGGGGCAAATAAGAAGGGAGGGGGAAACAGTTGATACATAGCAGTTGCATAGAGCAGTAAATATTAGCATCAATTTTGCTTATCACAACACAACTGCACATTCATTACAGCTTTCCACGTACCAAATCCATAAGTCTGCATGTGCTGAGCCAGTGGCTTGCCATAGCAAGCAGCAAATAATGCATGATGTATTACCCCTCTTTTAATGGATTGGTTATTTCAACCTTGATGTGATGAAAAAAATGACAGCAATTTTGCTAATACATGTGTTTTCTGCTCTCCCCCTCCTTTCAAGTAGGGCAGAAAGGTGTCCTTTAACATTTACAGCCATGGAAGAACACAATATGTATGATGGTAAGTGACTATAATGTAGTATGTCATAAACTCTAAGTACCACCTGGTTTGAAAGGAAGCTGATATGAGGTATAAAGAAGGTATTTTGCACACGACAGAGGTAATAAATCTAGAGTTTGCTGGAGGATTTAGATCCAACTGGAAATAAATTCACTGCAAATATTTTTGAAGTATTGTATAGCTACATTAAGAAAGGATTCTGCCACTGAGTCAAAAGTGCTTCTGGTTTAGCTGGTGGTATTACAGCTTTGCCAGTTAAATACTGATCATATCAATCAGTATTCTATTTCAGACTGATGATGGGAAATGTATGGCATGAGCGATGTTACTATATTCTCCATTAAAATACAACATCCAATTCGATAGCAAAGAATTGGTGGTTCATGTCATTTTTGCAATAAAGAAGAAACTGGATGGGTGCATCACAGCCCTCTTCCTTTCTTATGCTCTGCTTGTTCACGAGGCCAAGCTGTGACCAAGAAATTTGAAAAAGCAGCCAGAAGCAAGTGTCCATGAGCCTAAGCCCACTCCCAGTATGTAGCAACTGAGAGACCTTGTCCCATGGAGCTCAGAGCAATTACACCCAATTCAGCCTGCACAAACCCAGGAGAAGCAGGTGCAGTGGACACTCCAGAGTTCATTTCAGGGCTGGTAATGCTGGGAAATTCTTAGGATTAAAAAAGATTCATGTTTGTTCAAGGCAAGATGCTAAGATTCAGGATTTGATCCTGAGGCCACTGCTATCAGTGGAAGGATTTCCACCAATCTAAAGGGACTTTGGATAAAACCTCTACCTTGGCTCTCAATTTTGTACCATCTTCTTTGTCCTACTGTGCCCCCACAGAATGGCAGAGGCCCCACACTGCTCTAATCCTTGGCAAGAGCGTGAAATCATGCTGGGAACTCAAATAACTCCCATGGCATGAGGACAGCTCTGCCCTTCAGTAGGGCTGGATGCTAAGCCTGCAGCCAGCTGCACATTTTCCAGCTGCTGCGGCTCTCATCCCTCAAAGAAGAGCCACCACCTCTTGGTCATATGGCAGTTCTCCCTTTTTTTTGTTGGCTTGGACATGGAAGTCCCTGCCACCCCAAAACTTCTTGACCCTCACTGGATATTAATTTTTCAGCACTCCTGTTGCTTATTGGAGTTCCCAGTCTTCAAAGTTTTACCAGACCAAACGGACTGGATCCAGCAGTGGTGGGAGTTGCTCCTGATGTTTTGTCATCACAAATATTACTGTTTTACACCACAGCTATCTCCTCTCCCTGATGAACTCTGACTAGCCTCTTTCCCTTCTGCCACTTTGCTTAAGTTTGCCCTTAGAGAAAAATGTGGCAGCACCATGAACAGGAATGGAAAGAAGCTCTGTCATATGGAGAGACTAGGATGCAACGTGATTATCATGTTAACCAACTCACTGCCCTTCGGATGCTTGGCTCACATCCAGCAAAGTGACATCAATACAGCGCTCTGGGCACAAGCTGCAAGTCGTCAGATTGTACCAAAATGTCAAACAGCATCCTGGATGCTACGGGGATCTCAGGAGCTGATCAACAAAATGCTGCACATCTGGCCAGATCCACACACCCTCAGCAAGACATGCAGCATTGCACAGGACAGCAGCACTGCTCACCCACCCTCTTTTGACAGCCATTGAAATCCTCACATGAACACTTGGGGGCAAGCAAGCCAAGGAATACCCTTCACAACTTTCTACAGCAAAAATTAGATCCAATAACATAAAAATATTACATGGACATCTGGCCTTGTCTTGCCAATAGAGAGTCTTTCTTGTGGGATTTCTATAAGACTTTCTACTGAAATTTAAGTATTTCAAGGAGCCTTGTGTGCTTTGGCTTGGTAAATCATGGATGTGAACCCATATAGACCACTGGAGCCCTAGCAGCTCTGGCCAGCAGGGTCCCTCAGGCTGATGAAATTCTGGCACTCATCTGTTAGTGAGATGTGACCTACCCATGGTGGGCAAAGGCATCGGGCTGCCAGTTAGAACACTTTCCTGGTGCTGTCACACACAAGCTGGGCCAGAGTCTGATTCCAGGCATCATGTAGCAAATTCAGAGCCAGGACTTTGCTTTCAGTGGCTTCCTCAGGCTTGGTAGCAACATAGCCATGCCCAGTCTTGCTCTTCTAGCAAATGAAGGTTCACTTCCTAGCCAGTTTATCTTTTGTCTTTTACCTAATCCATCAGTGAAGTTACGAAGTCAAATTTCCATGGCAACAGACTGTGAGGTCTGAGAGAAAGTACTAGGAAGGATCAAGCATCTGAAGTAGATCTGGGAAAGGGAAAGAACAAAACTACTTACAAAAATGAACAGTCAGAGGGAATAAGGAAAAACATAAAAAGGACAAGTCAGATAATCTGCTCCTAGTGTGAAGACTCCGTTTGTTTTCTGACAAAGCCATCACTGGTGAACACATCCTTTCGTACATACAGAAACCCCATTTGTTTCTTTGCTTCCTTTGAAGTCAATAGCAACTCCAGCAGGTGCAAGATATGGTCATCCAGGGGAATTCCCAGCCATCAGGAAAATTCCTGGTATCTGCCTCTTCTCACTTAGTGAAAGTCCATCACATATTTTCACAAGCCTCTATTGAAAGAACACCACCACCTCCACAGATGGTGGGAGAGACTTGGAGATTTTAAACATTTTTGTCTAAACAGAGAACATGACAATGCATTTTTCCTTTAGTCGTCTTCTCAGAGGTGTGGTGACCACAGCCTAAATCCACATTTAATTGCTGGCAATTGCTTGCTTCCTGGCATAGCCCTAATGCAGGCTCCTACGTCATGACAAGGTGCTCCCAGGAGACCAGCTGCCAATGCCCCCAGCATCCATATCACATGCCCCATGGAGACAGCGAAGTCAGCAGGGTGAGCTCAAAGATGGATGGCACAACTTCAGTGAGGGTGAGCAATGGGGGAGCCAGGTGGGAATACAGATATCCCTCAGTGATGCTGCCATCCCTTTGGGGTTGGATAAATTGTCGCACAAGAGACTGAGCTGTTGCAGGAAGGCTGGCAGTTTTCTCATATTTTTAATAGGGTCTCCTGCTGTGCCTGAGCTGCAGGCACTGAGGTGGGCCCAGTGCAATGCACTGTCATTATTTCACAGCTGTCACACAATGCTGGGACTGACACTGCCTCAAACCCAGTACCTCACCTTTCCTTTAAGCAACATCATATATTGCCTGTCCACGTTTGTTACCACCTTCCCCTTCCAGGCAATGATCTGGGACCTACAGTTCTTCCGAGAAATCTAATTAAGGATGTTGCATGAGCCCCTCTTCAGATGAAAGCCAAAGATTCATTAAGCCACAGGCTTGCTGCCTATATCCAAGGAGTGAAGCATGCACTTCCCTCCGGCAGTGCTCCCTCCCCTCCTTCCCGCGCGATCAGCATGTGCTGCACATCAGAGGAGAAAAGAGGCTTTGGGGTCTCTGCATTCTCCACCTACAGGGAATTTTTCTCCCTTATTCAGGAAAGATAGTGGAGGTATGCAGTACTAGACCCTGAAAACATTCTGGCAATGTTTGGAGGGGAGGCAGGCAGATACGGAGAGAAATCTCTAGTGCTTATCTGGGATTTATAATGTGCATGGGCCTTTGTGACTTAAATTACTGCCATTTTTCCGCTGCTTGATCTGAGAGCATATTTGAGTCAATCTGAATATCAAAGAAATTCAGAAAGGCGGTGGGACAAGGAGTAGGGCAGAGAGTGACAGGAAAATAAGAAACCAGGGAGGCGGTACAGAGATGGTATTGCAGATAGACCAGATTAAGAGATGAAAAAAAGAGGTGACGTGCCTGGCCAGTAGGCAAAATCCACTCAACTTAAATACGCTTATTTTTTCCCACTTAATTTTCTCAAATAGACATTTTACGTTCTGTTCATAGGCTACACATACTCTATTTGAAGAAAAGGTTTTCTGACAGTGGGTGACAGGAGAGCTTTACAACAAACTACTATAGAGCAAGCCCTGCTGTAAGTCAGTTCCCCAGAACCACATCTTCAGAATAAACTTAGAGTTTGACCTGGCTTCCAGGGATGTGTATTTTGCGCACTTGGCCAGATAAAAGCATAAACAAAACCTACCAGATTAAATGACCCTCTGCAACCCTGAAAACTGAAGGGGAATGTACATGTGCATGGTGGGACACAGCAGAGCTACTGAGCTCTCCAGCCTTCTTCATGTGGCTGTTGATGGCTCTAGGAGGTGGAACATACTCATCTCCATAAAACAAGCAGGAAGAGAATGTCCACATCTCCTCTGCAAAAGGACCACATGGAAGAGCTCATCATGCCTGAAAAACCAAACCACTACTGGTTTTATTATTATTCCCTTTTCCCAGGAAATTACTCCTTGCCCAGGAGAAGTCTTGGAGGTATTAAGGGAGAGCATGCCAGCTCCACGGCATGTTCCACATCACTCTGATTCTACAGAAGTCCTTTACTGGGTCACAAAAGCAACTCTCATACATGAATAAGAACCATAGCCTGTGTTTAATATGCAGGGATTCACCAGTAGTGGATGACAGCACTGCTAAGAAGAGGATGGCTGTTTGGAAGCTTTATTACCATTGGCTTAAAGGCAGTAGGAGACATTTGCAGCCATAAAATTTTATGCATACATATTACGTGTCTGTTTATATAAATATATATCTTAACATATGTACATACACGTACACACAAACCTATAGTTAGAATTTTCCCACTCAAAATTTTTATACTGCCTCTACCATGTAATTAGCATTATTATTCTATTAATTAAAATGTTCTGGTGTCTTGAATTTAAAGACAAACACATATGGTGGCTTTTATTACTAGGAGTATAAAATAATCAGTCTTTGTTTAACTCTGAGCTAAGATTCCTCTCACTTTTCCCTACATGCCATTTTGAGGATTAGTTTTGCTGTGATTTCCTTCCCTCCGTTACTGATATTGAAATATTCTTACTTCTCATCCTTCTTTCACTGCTCCTATTGCTTTCACACATTTTCTTCACATGGTCATGGGTACTTACTGTTTTTATGATTTGCACATTTTCACCCATCTATACATTGGCTCACATACAAGCCAGTCCAAATTACATTTTGATTAAAAAAAGAAGACAAAACAATGTCATTTTTTCCATCCAGCTTTCAGACTGGTTTTGTAATGAGCCAGCTAACGAAATCTTGACTTGTTTATCTGCAGTTTCCAGGCTGGATTATAGCTGCAGTTGGGGGGCCATTTTCTGTCTCTCTGTTTTGTTGAGAATCTACTCCAAACTTGGCAGCTACTGAAAAGTTGCGTGCTCTTCTCACAACTTGTCATCTTCCATCCTTATTCAGGCATTCAACTTGGCTACCTTTTAAGGCTTAAAACGAACATGTTATTATTGTCTCTGAAGACTCTTCAGACTTTGACTCCTACCTATTGGAGAAATTCTGATTTCTGTTTATGTACTTGCTCATAATTTGGGTTCTGTTTCCAATCTGTCACTTGCTAAACCATCTGTGCCATCTGGAATATGCCTGGCCCCAATTTGGTGGAATTCTCTTCGTTATGAAATTCATGAGATACAGTCTGCAGATGCTTTCACTGCTTCTCTGACAAATTTACTTAATTTGGCAGCTTTGAGGTTTGCATTTTTGTCAGTTTCTAGGCCCACATCTTGTTCTTATTATTGTGCCATAGATGGTGGAGGTATATGCAACATGGATACATATGGCACACGAGAAACCTTCCAGTTTCAACAGCTTTGACATACAAATGAACACAAAGATTTGGCTACCCAAGATCCTTATGAGCCATTTTCCCTTGAATATACCATAAAGTCACAGGCACTCGAGAGTGCAGGGGTGAGGTGAAGAAATACACAGCTGCACAGAAGGTCACCATCAGGTTTATATTCCAGATTCTGTCGTGCTGCAGATAACAGCATCTAGGAAGAAGTGGATTAGCCAAGATATTATCTCAAATATTTTACTAAGATGAAACCATACCTTAGCCACCAGTAGATAAACCCTTCTGTCTGTGAGAATTTTTAGCTTGTCGGAAACAAAAACATCCTAAGGATCTGATTTTGGTGCTTTCCAAAACAACTAGATGGGCCCAATAGGCTCACAAAGACTGATGAAACTGGCCAAACTTTTAAAGGTTTATCTAAATAATCCCTGGCTAAGCACAATGTGCTGGATCAACCATGGGTAATATGGAAGCAAACAGGGTCTGTGTGCTTCTAAATTTGACATTATGAAGGTTACTCACTTCTCAATGTCCAGAATGAAATAACTTACAGGAAAAAATTCCTAATTTTTTATTTGCTGTCTCACTCCTTTTCTGAAACAAATTCAGCTCCCAGGAACTAATGTTTTGAGGTAAAATGGTAGAAAAATATGGTCCAAAGAGCACAGATCTTAAAAAATAGCCAGAATTAGAAATGTATTAGATTTTATGTGCAAGAAAAAAAATGAACTTTTCCATAAGTTTTCTCCCACATCCATTTAAATAATGAGTTCCCAGACAGAGATCATCAAATGTGAACACATAAAATGAAGTATGTTAATATGTATCTAGTACCTTACAAAAGCAATCTGATTTCCATGAGGGTAACCCCTCCCTAGCAGAAGTGATTTGGAGAAAATGTGAAAACCAAGGTAATGAAAAACTCTGAAAGCCAGATGGTACCTAAGTCCATCCTGCTGTGCCTACCTGTTTTTCTCTGTCACTCCCCCATGGCTGCTGAGGCTCAATTCACTTCACATTATGGCATTAAACAAAAGTTTTGATGATTGTCATTTAGTCTGCTAGATTGTCATCAGAAAACATTCAAAGTGAGCAGGTGGCCAGGGAGAAACCCTACCAAACCAGGTTGTGCTCTACATTGAGAATGAGAGAGGACACTGTTTACAGCAACCTCCACTGAATCCTTACAGCTATTGACACTGCCATGTGTTTTGAATGGCAATAGCAGCTCTTTGGAAAAAACACTACAGTAGGATAACAGCAAATAAGAAAAGGAAAATCAACAGTCTTTGCTGGTTACATTTTCTTCCTCAGTGTAGAGAGTCACAAAGCTGTATTTTGCATTATTAAACATCAACCCAACTGCTGTGGCTTGAAGTTCCTACTAAGATCGGATGATTAACGTGATCCCAGGTTATGGAGGTATACTGCATTTCCATGTCCTAACTTTACTTCAGATATCTTGTTATTGTGATTACAGTTCTGTTTAGTAATAATAAACCACACATGATAAGGTTATGAGGTGCTATCTGAATTAATATTTGCTAATGTCATTAGTGTAAAATACTCCTTTGTAAGACCCAAAGTGGTGGTGGTCTGGATTGATGCTAATGGGCAGCATCCCAGCAGGAAAACGATGTGTGCTTCTTCATGAATGCTGGAAGGACTTTGTCTGCTAGCCAAAATGTCTCTCCCACTGTTTATAAAGCAGCCCCCCCCCAAACTACTCCCCTTTTTACAGCTCATTACTCCACAGTCTTTTAAAGGGATTGGCTGCTGTTCAATTTCATGGCTTCAGAGTTGCAGAAAAGCACCTTTCGGGGTGTCTAACCTTCTCTCCAATCTCATGGCTACTCAGTGTGCTAAGGTAATATTTCACTACGTTTCTTGCTCAGAAATACTCTTTTCGTTGCTGCTGTGATAATCCCAAACAAAAAGAAAATCCATCGATCCTGTGTACTGCAAGTAATTAGAACTGTGGCTGCATATCAGTCCTGCAAAGTTGTTTGAGTCAGGATTTTAAACATGAAATGGCTTTTGGTGGATTCAGCACTTGGTCTCTGAATAATACAGTCTATAAATTGAGAGTGCCTCTAAAAGATGACATTTTTATTCTTTATTGTCCTCAATTAGTGTTGCTGTAATTTCAAAACAAAGCTGGTATCTCTGCTGTTCATAGGATACTGAGATTGTGGTGAAAGATATCACATTGTTTGTGTTGTAACTTTTTAATTCTCCTAACAATTTTTATGATTCCCTTCAAATTATGGATCTCCCTTGTGCACTCATATTTTCACTTTTGATTGTAGGCAATTAATTTTTATTACCATAAAAAAGCCTTCTGACACTCTTTTATGATAAGCTTGTTTTATTTATCTAGTTATTAGCCTGTGATGAAAGTGACACCTCTAACAGCTCAGTCTAAAACCTTCTACTGGCAACATATACAGATCTGCTGTGATGCATTAATCTTTTATTAGATTACAGTTATTGTAAAAGCTGGCATTCAATTGTCTAATAGGTTTTTTTAATTCTAATCTTCTACACTCTAAAAAATAGCTAGAGGTAGGTGCTAAAAAAGGTCTGAGGCTTTACTGCAGTTGAATGGTTTCCTAGGCAAGAACTGGTAATTACTTACAGGCTTTTTAGAAATTAAAAATCCTTTTATTTCATTTCTAGCCACTGCCACATTTTAATAAAACATTTGCAAATTCCTGAGAGCAAGAAACTATTACTTGACAATGAGTGATGTTTCTGGGTGGACTCCATCCTGGGCTTTGATTTCTCAGCACCGGGTGGGACTGAGAGTGGTTGAACCAAAAATCTTTGTTTGGGATGACCGGAAGTGCAAATTTAGGAGTGTATATTTTTGTGGCCTTGGTAGTTGCTGCAATAATAAAATATGTATTCACTGAATACAAATTTTAATTAACAGTCTCATGTACTGCAGCTGGAACATAAGATGACACCAGCCTTATAACTACGGAAAACATAATAAAGAAAGCCAAGGAAAACAGGTTATAATTTCATAGAGCAGAATATGCTAAGGACTGAAAAAAATGCTGTCTCCTGAGGAATTTGCCAAGTTTTTTTTCAAGCTTCTTTCTAATTCACTTACAAATGCATAAATTGTTCTAACGCTCTTTAGGTCATAAAAAGCAAATTGGTAGGGTAAGAACTGTTTTTTCTTGTCAAGTTGGGCACCCTACATAGTTACAGAACTGAAGACCGTCTGCTTCCTTCTCACCGTGCCATCATGATCAAAGGAACAGGATGCGAAGACTTCCCTCATTGGAACATGCTGCTATTCAAAGCCCTTTGTAGGCACCTCACAGCAAAACACAAGTGTCTGGTATGAGATGAAAAGAGAGAGCGCATGTATTTATTTATTCAGGATGGCATTTTGCGGCCCCAAAAGAAATGTATGAATGCATGTATGCATGCATGTACATCCGTAAATGGGGGTCGTTAAGGAGGGGAGTGCTGTCAGTGGGGCTCTCTCTTTCCCCTGGGCAAAACCCCAGCCTCAAAAAGGACTCACAGGCTGCCACTGGCTCCTGGTGAGGCTCTGCCATCCCTTCTTCTGTTACCAGGCAACATTATCAGTGATGCTGCACATGTGCACTGGACATTAATTACCACTTTCTGCTCGCTGTTTATATTTTCATTTATGCATTTTCCTATAGAACCATGAGGCATTCTCAAGCGAATGAGATTTTCATTGAAAGGATGTCTGTACCCATAAGCTAACAGATCCAATGGGTAAAACATGCTCTGGTACAGGGAATGAGGAAGACTCCTGTGCTCCTGCTCAGCTTCAGCCACGCTGGATGCAGCCTCAGCCCCAGTGTGGTTGGGAAGGGCCATCGCCTGCAACCCAGGGCTTCCCGACACTGGCTTCCTGCTACGGTAGGTGTTTATTATGTTGAGGAGTTAAACCCTCAAACCACCAAATAAGAGTTGCATTGGGATCAGCAGTAATTTTACCTGAGCTGAGTATTTCAGCATGTGAATGTGTCACCATCCAGATAGTGAAGGTGTGACTTTGTCTACTTTTATAAAAACAGATGTCAAAAATCAGACATGTGAAAAGGCAGGCAGTAGTTATAAAATTAGTAAGTACATGTTACGGTGACTGCATGGTGATCTATCCGCCTGTGCAGGAGAGACTGGCACTCAAGGAACAGGAATGACATCTATATAGCAATTCCTCGTTCCTTCACTCTGATATATAGAAGGCTGTTATTCAAACAGAGGTACAGTCAGGAGACATCAAGGCTTGGGCAAAATGGATGGTACCCCCTTGTACACAGGACAGAGCCACAGCACAGGCCATTCTCTCTCATTCAACCCAGAGGCCTCATTTCTTAGCTCCTGTTTTGAGGCCTGTTTTCTACCAGCTTTAATTACACACTGCTGTTTAAGGCAGAAGCAATGAGCCACGCACTGCATGGCTATTAATGGAAATCCCGTTGGTGTGGGGGGACAGCACAGAGCTTGGCACATGGAGAATAGCAGCACTGAGCTAACCCTGCCTGGGTCAGGCACTGGTGGTGTGGCTGCAGGCAGGAGCACATGGCATTGCCACCACCTGGCCTCCTCCACTGGCCTGCACACGTGTACATGCTGAATAGAAATTCTGTACATAAAGAGACTATGGTCTGTGAAGAAAAATGTGGAGAATAAAAGGAAGTGAACTTGCTAGGCACATCCACTGACCCATCTTCTGGTTACGAAGGTCTCAATTTCTGAGCATCAATGTCAGAAATGTCACAGCATTCTGATTTTGAACAGGCTGCTACTACTGCCAATTCTACAAGAACTTACTCCCTGACCTTCACACTGTTTCAGATTGAAGTGCCCCAAATCATTAGTCCCATTTAAAAAACAGGTAAGGTTTTACTGTTGCAGACTCTCTCACCACCATAAACAATATCCCCTTTTTGCTTCAGAAACACTCTTCCATCATTGCTCCATGCTAGTGTAGTCTCTGTGTCCGCAGGCAGCCTGCGCTCTCTCTCTCTCCACACACACAATAGATGTGAAAATGTTCCAGAAGACACATGACATGATTTCAGAAAGGGAGAATCATCCATCTGTCATCACCTTGCCTCTGGTTTCACTACACTGACACAATACTTTCAGTCTCTTACAAGATCCTCCAAGAACAAATTTAGGTATATGGCTCTTTTAATCCTCATAAATCTGGAATTATCCTAATTACCATGAAGAGACATCATTAAAAAGGAATGGCTGTGTAACTACCTTCTCAACATCACTGTCACTACATTGACAATTTAATTAAAACTGCTGTGCACTTAGTTTGTATCAATAAGGAAGATACAGAATTTTTTAAATTCTCAGGCCGCACTCATCAAAATGTACCTCACTGTCACTACTTAGAGATTACAGCAATTAACAGATTTTATCATTCTTGGAGATACATGAATATCTCAAAAGAAAATGCTCATCTTCATATGGGATCTTCATGCCAGCATATAAATGGAGTTGACTAGAAATAATCATCTTTACTGCAAAAGACATGACCCTGAGTGTATGAAGGTCATGTTCATTATATAATACTCCACAATTTGTCCTGTGCTTTGCTGCCTGACAGAAAAAATTAAGAGGTATGTGAGAGAACTAGAAGGCAAACAAAGAAAAGATTAATTATAAATTTATTGTGCCAGTCTTTGTCAGCAGAAGTCTACTCTGACTCTGGTCTCGCATGCTCAGGGATAAATCTGGAGCAGTTGCCTCGGTGCCTGTGGAGTTACAGGATCCAGATTCTTACCCATCGAGAGCTGCTGCCACTGTCCTTCCCAGATCAAAAACTCAGGGAACTGTTTCGGTGACTTCTGCCACATTTTGTGACTTTCTTCAAACATGGAAGCAGCCTCACTGAAAATCTCTGCTTTACTTTTTAATAAAAATATGTTTCTAACACATGTGAGCCCTTAATGCTTCAATATTGAAAAGCAGCTACGTGAGCCCCAAAAGCACTTTCTAATCTCATATTATTTAAACCAATCTCAGGATTTCTCAGAGCCTGACTAATGACTTTCAAGCACTTAGGACTGCAATGGCCCCAGCTGGTGATGTGATATCCACTTATTTTATTTACTAAATTACTTTATAACAACTGCTTGCCTTTTCACATGTCTGATCCTTGACATCTGGTTTTACAAAAACTGGGGACAAAGCCTGTTCCCGCAGGAAAGCTTTAGCACTCACTGCAGTCTGAATCTCTGCCAGTATTTTTTTAATCTGGACACAGAGCACTGACAATATCCTGCCTTCACAAAGCACAGCTTAAGAAGACTGTAAGACACATTTGGTCCAGAGATGCAAAAGATGCTAACATAGTAAAGGAAAGGACAAGCAATGAAGAGAAAAGCCATCTCTGAAGTCAGAGAGATTGAAGCACACTGGAGAGGGCAAAGGTTCCCTTTGACCTCCTGTTCTTCTCTGACATGCTGGTCTCTCTGGAAAGATGAAATTCAAATATTACCCCTGCCCATTTTCCTGGCATGCACCTGATTTGCTGTTCTGACAGAGGGAAGCAGGAGAGGAAAGCAGATTGAGTAGTTTGCATGCAATTAGTAGGAGGAAACAGGCAGTGCTTTCAGTGTCAGCAGGTTGTATCTGCTGGAGCAAAAGCCAGCTGTCATAAACTACTTCTGGTTGTCCCATCTGGGGTGCCATTTCCGACGGTTGAATGTGGATAGGGAGGGGGAACTCCAGCACCAGGGGTTTCTTCAGCCTCGGATGCTGGAGGGGAGAGGTGGTCCCTCCCCCCCCTCACCACGCAGTCCCATGGCAGCCACAGAGACAGCACATGGGACATGGAGAGGAGGCAAGAGAGAGAGTTTATTGTTGGGTTGGTTACATATATAGGTTTCGGAGGATTCACAGAGTAACCAATTACAAGTCTCAAGGGGCTTACAGGAACACCAATCGCAGGAAGGGGTTAATAAAGTCCAATGAGAAGACTTCTTGATATCTTCCCAGGACATTCCTGAGACAGAGACAACACTTGCCGTGGGGGGTCTTGGGAAGAAGAAGCATGAGTTAGCAAAGAGACTACAAAAAGCCATTTTGAAACATGTTTAAACAACAGTTTCTCATACAATGCAGATTTACTGCCACAACTACTGTCATGACACCTAGGAAAGAAAATATGCACTGAAAGAGCTGGATGCTGTGCAAAAAGGCCAGTGCTAGGTTGAAGAGCAGGAGATCCAGGAAGAAATGCTGACCAGGAGGTTAAGCTGTCTTGCCGGTGTAATAGGCTGGGAAGGACATGGCCTGCAGCGTACTTTGCCACTGCTCTCAAAACCAGCAGCCTGTGTTATAACATTCATTGCTGTGTATGCAGAGCACGGCTGGGGTGTCCTGGCCACAGCCCTGAGCTACTGGATGCTGCTGCCGTAGAGCTACTGGACTACTAGAGCTGCCTCTTAGTAATGGCAAAGCAAAAGATAAGGTGGTCATGGCACCTCTTCCCTACAGGATGGCAGCATCCAAAAAGGCCAGCTGCAGGCTAGACCCATGTCTGTAGGTTGCTGAAAACCTTAGTCAATGGTAAGGAAATACAGTTCAAGTTTGCTGAAGAGAAAGCATCAGGGAAGAGGGAAGGTTTGCCACAAAAATAGTCATTTGGGAGATTGGTTCTCTATTGTGCTTTGTTTCCATGTGGAATTCTCATAAATATGTGTTTTTCTGCTTCTACTTTATTTCAGACTTTTTTTGGGGGGAGGGGAGGGAACAGTGTGTGTTGTCTCCCAACTGTGTTGTTTATGTTCTCCTCAGCTTGCACACCAGCTGCATGGCAACACGCTGCAGGTTGCCAATAAACATAACTGGAAGCTGATGAGACAAGATGATCTTTGAAGATTCAAGCACATTGTTCTCCTTGGGATGACATGCCATGCCAGATTAAAAGCTCTCTGTATATCCAGACGCTGGCAACAACATGGACACTCATCCAACACAAATGCTAGTTTAGTATGGTCACCTCCTGATGCAGGAACCTCAAGGTTGCTTAGTTTTAGAGACATATGAAGAGCATTGTCAGGTTCATTTTACTTATACGCTCTCTCAAAGCAATTGTTCAGGTTTTTGTTTAAGTGCTGTCTGGTTTGTTTGACTGCACATCTCATCTATAAGTCATCTCACGCACATACCTGCATCTCCATCTCAGACCTTCCCTTCCTCAGTTCTCCTTCTGCTCCTCAAGTAATCAAGCGAAGCCCTGTGAAAACTCATGGCACTAGATGCAAGTTGTATTTGATCTTAGCTACAAGTCTCACTGTGCTGGATATCAACACTGACCTGTTCCAGACTGGTGACTGTGTTTATTATACTCATCTATGTTTAGGAAATTAATTAATTAAATAAATACACTGCTCAGCTCAGAATATATCTCAGCGCCCCAAAACAATTATGGAGCAATCACAAACTGGTTTTGCATGTAGAAAAATAAAATGGTTTTGGAAAGACAATTTACTGCACTTTAAGCTTCATGAATCTTGTTAGTGCCATAAGCAGGAGTACTGGATATGGTGAAGACATGTTGATCTGACAAAACACTCTGGCCACTGAGGAATATACCGCACTGTGGAAAGCCTGTGCAAAGCCATGATGGACCTGTAATGATGGCACTGGGATTGGACCTGCTTCATGCAAATGAGGTGATCTTAATATGAAGTTATGTTGTGATGTTTGCAGTCAGTGGCACAAAGCCAACAAGCCCTGTCAGGACATGCCTACTTTGCAGGGAGGGCTCATGAAATCTTTGGTCTGCCAAAACACAGTCAACTGCCCAGAGCAGCTGGAGTGCCCAGAGCAGCCTGTAGAAGACAGCACTGGCAGCCACATAATCAGGACCTCACTCTGTGCTAGATTTAATCCTGAACTTCCTGATTAGAAGAACTCCTGGTCAGAAGCTGGCTAACATTTCCTGAAAGAAACAGGGCATTGGCTTTGAATTGTCTCCTCGAAGAGCACAAGATTAGTGTTGGAGTCCCATGCAGACATATTTGAATGTCTCCCAGAAGAGGTCATGAATCACCTGTCTGCTTTTCCTCCAGAAGGAGGAGGAGGGAATTCAAAAAACACAGCACAACTGCAGGACATTCAGACTAATCTGGGTCACATCACAACTGCATCTCTGAGGTGTGGAGTTCTACTTTTGCTTTGTTTCCTCCAAATTTCACTAACATCACCCGGCCTTAGGAGGCAAAGTTCTTCGTTTTCTTTCACCCTAAGTAATCCCAAATCAGTCACTGGGATAACATATGAATTGAAACCACGATCCCGATCACCATTGCAAATTAAACCCAGCTATGGCAATGAGCAATTAAACAGGTCACCTTTCAATATTTCCTCTAGCTCAGTGCAAGCTCCTTCTCCCTTCAGTAATGCCACTGCCTACAGATCCTTTCCCAGTATCTCCTCATTACAGATTGGTGGGACGGGGGATAATGTAAGGCACACAGTGGATCTATTTCAGCTAAACCAAGACTCTGAGCATTACAAGCTTTTTTCATGTAAAACATTTTTTCTCTTTCCTGCACTAATTCCTCAGGGTAGTGGAGGAATGGTGTGAACTGCGGTTGGTTAATTTTTATTAATGTGATCTCTCCCTCTCCTTTTATTGGTTACATATGAGCATGAAGTTGATTAGCCAAGGGAAAAGTAAAGTTACACATCATTTATCTTCTCTTACATTTCCATTGATCAATCCATTCAACATTATCCATTTCCCATTAATTTTCTATTTGTGGCACACCTTATTTTTAGAACCTTAGTTAGCAAATTGATTTGCTGCTCTTAATCAGCAGCTTCCATTTACAGCCTGGGAAGTGGGATTAGCGCAGCACACTTGCCATTTCATCTCTGTCAGTGATACCTCATGCTAAATAATTTCTACATTTGATATGTTTTGCTGATTGAATTTGCCTTCTGAAAGAAAAACAAGCTATATGAAAGTGCAGCCTACTCATTGGACTCTAGGCCAAATCTCTAGCGTTTACTGTCCAGAATATAGGTCTTTCCAGCAACATTGACAGTGTGCACAAAAGTCTAAGGAAGCCAAATATCTCTGTTCAAAGACAAAATCCAGTGATGAGAACAACATTGCCTCCTACATTCACACTGCCTTCAACCCTCAGATTTTAAATGCGATGAAATTCAACCAGAAACTCTGATTATGTGACGTTATTGCTTTGAAAAACCATCCTGAAGGTAGGATGGGATTTTTTTCAAAGCATCACAGAAGAGTGATTAGGAGATAATCTGTTAATTTATCGGATTGTTCAGGCATAATGCACACAAATGATAGAGTAAGAAACATTGCTGTTTTTCTATTAACAGTTCCACATAATGCTACCTTCCCTCCTGAGACTTGATTAAAATGTAATTTAAATTGCTCCTGTCTTAGAGCTTCATTGTCTATTATCTTGAACTGAGACAGAAGCTCCCTATCGGGAGGATGTTTAATGCCAGAACATTAACCGATCTCCTCACTTTTATTTCACTGTAGAAAAATTCCCCACCTTTCTCAGCTGATCTTGCTCATTATGGAAAGATGATGAACACAGGTGATGGCATCCAAAAGAGATGAGCTAGTCAGCAACTGATCAGCTTTTTCTTTTTTTTTTTCTTTATTCGGCAAAAAACACTACCAGCTCCTGTTACCACATATTTTAGTGGACCAAAAATGCAATACAACATAATATGATCTATTGTTCTTGCAATTCTTTTCCCTAAGTTAAATAAACACCAGTTGATATATATTAACTTCAAACAGGAATATGCCTTATTACAATACATCATCGCAAAAAAAAAAAAAAGCAGTCATAACTTTCTGGCTTGCTACATACTGTTTTATCAATTGAAACTATTTCTAAAAAATGCATTGTGTTAAAATAATTTGAAGAGAGAACTATTTGCCATATACTCTGATTTATGCTTAAAGGTGCTTTTTTTCCCTTTCTCTACTGAAAATGAGAATGATTTGGTAACTAAAACCATTACTCAAGCAGACTGAGTGAAAGCTACCTTTTTCTTATTATCTCAGTGCAAAATCCCCATCCAAGAGACATAAATTGTTACATGGAGCTCTCTTACCACACACTAATTCAGTAACAAAGTCGATCATAACATTGCAGTAGAAAACAGCAAACAGAACTCCATAACAGAAATCAGTGATATTTGTAACATGATCATTTCTCTTTATTCCTTGATTCAGGAACAAAGACAGAAATTTTTCTCAGTGTTTCACGCTGGGTCATAGCATAGTTCATTTTCACAGAAATTGGCACTGTAAGTTAACTGAAAGGAGTAATTTCATAACCATTTTCTACGACACAGCACTGATGCTGATCTCAAGTCCAACATTTCTGATTTTGCTCAGTATTAGAGTGCTCCACAAAACAGCTATGCAAAATCTCATCTCACTTCTATCCCCTTTACACCATTAGCAGTTTTTCACTTGCATGACAACCAGGCAGCATGAATAATTTTAAATGTTGCTTTCAAAAGTGCTGTGAAATCTCACCATCTCAGACAAACATGAATCTTAAATTGCAAATCTGATTTAGGGACTTATTAACTTCCCTGGAAGACAGCACACAAGCACTGAATAAAGCTATGCCTACATTAGTTAATTAAGTAAGACTTGGAGAGATCCCCAGGTCCTGGGTTGCAGTTGTCCACGTTATCCAAAAGCAAAAGGGTTCCCAGGCATAACACTGGTGCTGCTCCAGCAGAGCTACCAAACTGCGGCCGAGTACAGTGGGGACCCAGCCACACTCTTCCCAGCCTAGAGACGTCAGTAAACTTCACAGCAGCCCACTGACTCCTGCCAGTTGGCATCAGCTCCCAGGACTGTTCTCAGGCACGCTTAATTTACTAGTGTAGATACTAGCATAAATAGTTCGAAGTACCCATGAGAGATGTGGAATAAGATTAAGACCAGCTGGAACCACTTCCAGAGGTGCAATGTTAAACACATGCTGAGTGGGAGCAAGGCTGGGGAAAACAGGACCTGCCTGAGCAATCAATTTCACAACTATTTACGCAACTTGAGAATATGCAAAATACTATGCTTGTTAATTTGTATCTCAAAACCCCCCTGCAAACTGGACACTCCATGTTGTGAGGTACTTTAATACAGTATCAGTGAAAAGTATTGCAGGGTAGTAGTTTTGCTGTATACTCAAAATGCATTTCCTGATTAAGAAGGGATTCTATATTCCCAACAGCATAACCACATGCATACAAAACACTTTTTTTTTGAGAAGCTACTACTGAGCTGTAAGCCATTATGCATGAAAGAAAGCTTACAGAAGCAAAGACAGGAGAGGTAATCACACAGCCACAAGCACTGAAACAAATCTGTATAAGCGTAGAGTTGTGTTTATGGTTGACAGAGCTAGTAGAAATCTGTTAAGTAGATTAAGCAGAAATATGCAGTCAGACAAAGATAAACTATCTCATTTGGCACAGTATTAAATCTAAATTGTGGTTTAAAACATAGAATGATGAAAAAATCAGAACCACTGCAAGGGAAGTTGAAAGAAGCTGGCATTTCACCACAATGAAAGGAAATCTTTTTCCTGCTCCTCCAAGACCAATTATGTAGCATTTCTATTTTAATCTCTGAATTTGAAACCATTTGCTTTGAATCTCTGTGTTCTGCACTCAAAGTAGGATTTTATTCAATTATTTCAAGCATTTACTAAGTTAGCCTAACTGCATTTCCTATCATGGGCAAAAGGATTTGAAGAACTGCATCAAGAGGGATATTGAAAATTTTGGGATTTGGTTCTTCTGACCAAGCCTTCTGAAGTAATGACACCTGACAACGGGGGACTAGAAATCTGATAGCACATTAAAACTGAGAAATAAACAAGTTAAAATAAATGTAACATGAGCTAAATGGATAAGTTTTTCTCACTTAGTGGTAATTATGACTTTAACATGGGCAGGATGACTTTTGAATTAAGCATCCTGTGTCACTAAGAGCTGCACATTCATTCATTCATTATCTTGCCAACCCACTTTTGAAGGAAAAATTCTGATCTTCATTTCACCTTATGCTTATGTATATGTAGTAAGTCTTACAGCAGCAATGTTTTTGCCACGGAATGATAAGGGGTTTGGTGTAGATATGAAACTAGAGACTGACTTGTTTGGAGTCATCTGTGTCACCCAGAAATGCTGACCAAGAGCAGAGACCAAGCACAGCCCAATCACACCCAGAGCACCAGAAGACCCAAGAGGCAAGCCCCAACATCCACATTAGCAAATAGAGTGGAGCTAAAGGTGAGAAGGTCTAAAGTGGAGCCAGAGGTGTTGAGGACCTACACATACACTTACAGTGTATGTGTTTCAGGGGGCTATTTGTGATTAGCTCTAGCACACATCAGCAGCTAGGGTACAGACTCCAGCCTAGTTTCATCCACAGGGGTCAAACTGCTTCATGCTGAGAAAGCTTCTTGATGTGAACCAAAGTGCAGCAATCACAGACAGACAGGAGATTCACTTCAAAAGTATCTTCCTAATCTGAATGAAACTGCTGACCTAGCCTACACTGACAGTCTAAATGAGAATCAGCTGCTGAAATCCTGAGTGCTCTTGGGCAAAGTAACAGGACATGAATTAAATACAGTACTTTGAGGCCACATTAAGGGCAGTCACATTTTAGGCACCCAAGAAATCAAGAAACCAATGACACTACTTGCTTACAATTAGAAGACCTTATAGGCAGACAAAAAGAAAAATAGACAAAGGAAAAGATACTAAGAAAGACAGAATTTTCACAGAAACTGTCAGCTTTTTGTCTGGGAAGGTGCCAGCAGGAAAACTGTAATTTCTGACATCTTCCCACACAAACATCTCAGCAGAATTGGTGCCTCTCCATGTACAATATGTGGGATGAAAAACTACCTGAAAGCAGACAGCATTCATACCTAACATTTATACATTACTGTATATACAAATTTCAAACTGCTTTGCATAGTTTCAGGCATGTAGCTCTCACTGAATTTGATTGAATTGCACATGACTAAACAACCACGAGCTGCTTAAAAACTATCCTTCCTGGGTCTCAAGCAAAAACTCATTGTTAAAGAGTTGATTATTATTTTTTTCCACTGAGGTTAATTAAGATCTTTAAGGAGAACGAGGGAAAAGAAGAAAGAGGACTTGTTCATCATATTAGTTTTTCCACGTATGTGTGGCTAATTTTCAGTTGTGGCTGAGAAGTCATCATATACATGTGCAGGCACACGTCTGATCATGGACCTTAAGGTAATCTATCCAGGTAACAATGTTGCTTAGCTGGGAGAGCAATTACACCTGAAAAACCATCACAACAAGGGACACAGACACTTTCATGAAAACCCACTAGATATCAGTGTTAAGCAGCCAGATATTAAAAAACACTTTTGAAAGTAAGAACTTGTTTATGCTTTAACAGAAATATATTCATGGAGCTCCAAACTATCTTTTGTTATCTGCAGATGTACATCCTCTGCAGGATGAAGTCTACCAAATAAAGCAAAATGAAAGAACAAAAATAGTTCTTCCTTTACTGCAGCACCAATGGAAGAAGATCTGAATTACAGTACTCCCCAGCCATAACAACCATGTTGGTTTAGTCCATCAGAGGTTCTGATTATAGAATTATGCTTCAGGTCTTTAAATCAGTGTAGAAAAAACATAATTTAAGCAAAACTGCAGGTTAGAAATCAGGATCTAACTAACCTTTTTTCCTCCCATAGAGCTGATTTGCATGAGACTGATTTAAAATGCAGAATAATACATGAACCGTGTGAGCAGTTTAAAAGGTTTATAAAATATCCTAATGCTCTCTGTATCCAGACAGCTAATTTAGAATTTTGCTGTGGATTAACTCACAAGCAGTCCAAAGTCATCTTTCCATTAGCCTATCTTGATTAGCCAGATCCCAACCACCATGTGAGGGGTGAGCTCCATCTCAGACGTACTCATTTGGATTGGGAGGCTAAAGTGCCCTGATTACTGTTCTCTTTTGTGACCAAGAGTCATGGTAAATGGTAGTAAATGATAGTAAATGGTTTTGCTATCTGATATATGGGTTAGATGGGGAGGAAAACCTTCAGTCACATCAGCTTAAGAACTAACCATCATGATCTACAATAATTGATGCGGTGCACACTTTCACAGAAGCCAAGTCATGGTCCCAGATGGACTTTGAAGGGCTAGATCTCCTCCCTCTGCTTTAGATACAAATGACTGTGACATGGGATAGTTAAGCAATGAGAAAGCCCTCCAAGTACCCAATGGAGGGGAGACAAAACAATAAAATCCTATTGAAATGTAATGGCTGCTTACAGGGGTATTCAATTAATCAGTTCCTGTGCACCTGAGGTAACATTAAATATTGTCTCAGCAGGGTATCCAGTAATTTGTTGAGTAATAATTACAGCTCCCAAACAGGACACAGCAGGAACACTGTTTATCCATCAATGTGCTACTGTTTGTACATGACCATAGGATAAATTGTCTTGAGCATAGGAGAAAATACTCATGGGTAAAAGCTTCAAAACTTGCTCCAGTGCTCTGATATCAGCCCCAAGATTTACAGTAGAGCTACCTTCACCCATATTAAAAACTCATGATGTATCAATAAACTTCAGAATATTTTGACATGGGCCTCACCAGAACACAGCACTAAGTGGATCATTACTTGGAGGCTATATTGCCATTTTTCCTGATGAAATAGCATGGTTTACTTGAAGAACATCCAGCTGGCAGCTGTTAACAGCTGGTGAAGCAGAGACCAATATTCAGAATCACTCCAAGTTACTGACACAATCAAAACTGATGACAGCACAAATTACAAATAAAAACTTGTTGTCAGTTCTGCTATGAAGAACTGTTTGGGGGGGGGTTGCCTTATTTTGAAAGAAGCCAAGGTGACAGTGGGTGATGAGGGGTCTACTTGTCCCCACGGCAGACCTTCTAGCTTGCTGTTGAGAATAACAGTGTCAGGGAATTATGCATTACTGCTGCCTGTGAACTCTTCCACTGTGAAGGTCGGGAGAAAGCCTCCTTCTACAGAGATGACAAACAGGTATCCTTCACAAAACACTGACAGAGGAGGGATCTTGAAGAATCAGGCAGAGATTGGGATTTAGACAGTTGGCCTTTGTTTAGTTTGATGCTTGAGCACATCTGTGTTGCTCAACAGTTCTGGCAAGGGATTTGGTTCCTCTGAGATGGTTACCTTCTTGTAAATCTGTATTGGGTTTGCATGGCAAGGTTTTGGTAGCAGGAGGTCTATGGGGGTGGCTTCTGTGAGAAGCTGCTAGAAGTTTCTCCCATGTCCAGTAGAGCCAATGCCAGCTGGCTCCAAGACAGACCCACCGCTGGCCAAGGTTGAACCCATCAGTGACAGTGGCAGAGCCTCTGGGATAACATTCAAGGGGGGAAAAAACAGCATAACAGCAGCTTCAGTCAGAGAAGAATATGTGACTGAAACAGCTCTGCAGACACCACAGTCAGTGGAGAAGGAAGGGCTGGAGGTACTCCGGGCTCTGGAACAGAGTCCCCTGAAGTCCATGGTGAAGCCCACGGTGAGGCAGCTGTGTCCCTGCAGCCCATGGAGATCCACAGTGCAGGAGAAATCCATCTGCAGCCCATGGAGGACCACACTAGAGCAGGTGGATGCCCAAAGGATGCTGTGACCCTGGGGGAAGCCTGTGCTGCAGCAGGTTTGCTGGCAGGACTTGTGACCCTGTGAGGGACTAATGCTGGAGCAGTCTGCTCCTGTTCATACTCTGATTTGACTGGTATTAAATTAAACTCATTTCCCCAAGTGGGGTCTGCTTTGCCTGGGATGGTAATTGGTGAGTGATCTCTCCCTGTCTTTATCTCAACACACTTAATATATTTTTTTCTCCCCTGTCCAGCTGAGGAGGGGAGTGATAGAGCAGCTTTGGTGGGCACTGGTGTCCAGCCAGAGTCAACCCTGTTTGACAAAGTCAGTCTCTGATTTTCAAATACTCACACTCACAGAAATTCTGGCATATGCCACAGGCATAGGAATCACAGTCTTGACCATAACAGTTGAGTGGTGTCAAGGCTCAAGTTCTGTTGCAAAGTACCTATATACTAGAACATTTGTGGGACAGATGTACATTATTTTAAAATATATGACAGACTAAATAGGAAAAAGTAATCATCATTGTTGTTGTTTATTTTGAGAGACAATCTGCTTTTATTTATATTGTACTCCATTTTTTTCAGTGCTTCATTTTGTGCCTTTTGTTTCTAAACATCTCAGTACAGTGGGCTATTTGCTCAAAGCTAATATTTCAGGCTATTTACAAATTTAGGCAGAGATAAAGCCTATTATACAGACACTGTAGTCAGTTTTTTAGTTGTCCCAGTCTTACAATTCACCCCCCAGTGACTGACTCTCTAGCTAACATCTAAAAAGGAGCTGTGGAGCAGCATAACAGAGCCTAGATTATCTTGAGCATGCCAGAATCACTTTTCTTACTGGCTTCCTAAATGTACTGTGGAAGAGACTAGCTTGGGAGAACCTTGACAGGTGGTTCTTAATACCTGATGAGCAGTGGATCACAGCTCAGGTCTCTTGCCTCAAAGGTCCAGCTCCCAGGAGAAGCTGGGCACCTTGGTGGCTGCTGGAAGCATTCAACTCCAAGCCAGCACAAGCCAAGAGCACTGAGCCACAGCATGGCACAGTATCTGCTGTGAGATCCTGATTCTGAGTGGGTCTGGCTCTTGTGAAATGCGTTGCCTGATAGCCTCTGGTAACTTCAGAATTCAAAGAAGGATGGAAGCTGAAGTAGCTGTGATTCCCAGAGGTGAGGTCTTGTTAAGGTGAGAAGGAAAAACCATGTTTGGTGAGAGCAGTGAGCCAGGAAATCTTCCCATAAAATCTAGTTAGTGAAATCCACACACGTGTGTGTCTGCTGGAAAGTATCTGCCATCTGCATAGGCTGGCAATGAGGCTATAAGTAGGGTCAGTGTGCAAACTGGGAGTGCTTCAAAACATCCCAAAACAGAGCAGGAGATCAACCACCTAAAAGGCTTGTTCACCATGAGGTGTCCTGTGACACTGAGTTCACATTCTTGAGCTTTTCCCACTATTTTAAGGTTTGAAGGTTTCTTGGAAAACTAAGCTGAGCTCCAGAAGGACATTTTTTTGTGGGTGAAGGTAAACACAATAGGTGTTGAATTTGCTCACTGAAATGCATACTAAAGTCATATACAAAGAAATTGCCTGCTCAGAAATGGATGTTTGGACAAAATCTCACTACCCTGTCCATTGTCAGATATCACCTGGTCCTTTTGCACTTCCAACTCAAAATCAAATAAGAAAGAAATCACCTGACAGTGGAGAGCAAAATGCAGTTAGTTTGCAGCTAGTTTAGAGAGGACAGTCATTCCACAAGATATGTCTGCTTAATGTTTTGGGAACAAAGAATTGACTTGGCATGGGATGAAGAGCATCTAGCCATACTTGTCTCCTGTTCAGGCAGGATTTTGATATAAATCTGTGCATTAGTCCCACTGGTGCCAAGAAGATTGAAAGACATATTTAAATTTTATTGCTGTAGAATAGCCTTTTTGCTGAGGATGAAATTAAATAACGGCAAAATGCGTATTAGGCACCCCCAAAATAATCTGGTTTTCAATTCAACCAGTAGCTGGCACTGTTTTCTTTTTCCAGAACTCTGAAGGATTATGGCCTATAATATGACAACAATAGCAGAACTTTTTCAGCTGATATAGATGACTTTGCAGCAGGCATCAGCAGTAGCATTTACTTTCACCAGAGATGAAAGTGGCTTAATAAACTGTGTTTGTGTCAGTGCTACATGATGCATGTGTACAGCATCGCCATCCGGAGAACAACAGGCAGCATGGGAATTGATGACTCAGACAGCAGAATTATGGTTAGGCTGAAGGAGCAGGACTACATTCTTCAAACAGAGGTCATACCTCTCCAATTATTTATAAGTTTCAGTTCAATTAGCTGATGATTGTTAAAATGTTACTTCTTGGACTTATGATTTTTTTATACAATTATCAAGTAGCATTACAACTCATCCTGTTCTCCTTTTTAATTATGTAGCCAATATTCTGCTAAATATGATGAAGTATAGACGTATGATTCAGGAATAGATACAATCAGATAAAAAGTATTGTGTTGAGTCCCAAAATTATCAATACCTCTTCTGGCAAAAGCAAGATGTGAATGATGTAAAAAATAATTAAAGTTGTACAGGTTTATCCTTCTGGATATATTGAAGAGATGAAGATTTAAGGATTAGAGAAGACATGCACGAAAGGGATTGTGAGACAGTTCTGCACACTATTAATCATAAAAGGTAAATTAATGTGCCTATTTGCTCTGTCTGGAAATTCAATAGTATCTAGACACATAGAATAGCAAGATATATGAAAACTGAGAATCTACAGAAATAAAACTAGCTTGGTATACAGTTCTGTACAGAAGGAGAGAGGAATAGGGTGGTGACCACAATTGGTCTGTACTATTCTTGTAGAAAAAGGAATTTAATCAGAATCATCAAAAGCCAATCTAGCATTACCTAAAAAAAACCACCAAAAAACCAGACTGCACACTGCTAATTAAGCTAGCTTAAAATGGAACAATAAACTCTTTTGTTTCAGGACAAAAGTCAGTCATATGCAAAGTTAAGCTAGTAGTTGTTCTCTAGGGAACCTCCTGTGCTCTCTTCTGCATTGTCCAGTATATTGGCCACTCTCAGTAAGATAGCATCAGACTAGATATACCCATAGGTAAGTGTCAGGTGTGCCAAATTGGATGAGCTGGTATATTCCTACAATATAAGAGCTGTTCCCTCATTTAAAAAAAAATTAATTAAGCCCAATCAGCTTCTAATCATGCAGTTTTCAAAATGTCCGTTAAAACTAATGAATAGAAGCAGTCAGGGAAAAAATGCAACCAGGATAGATGTGCTAAGCCTAAGGGTTTGAGGGCAGTATATCAAACATGACTTGGCTCTTTTCATTCAATACAACACAATTGTTAATGAGGAACAATCAATAAATGTTCTTCAAATAAAACAACAGAGAGCTGCACATGAGATAAGCAAACAACAGGAATTTGCCAAGAGGGGATGCACCTTTCTTTGTTATTACAATAACCATTGCTAATGCCTTGATTTAGGCTCAAGGGACTCCTGTAAACATTGTTTCCCCATTCTGTTGCATATATTAGTATATTAGAAAATCTTGTCCTAGGCATTCCTAGCTAAGGGAAATTAAAAATAATTTCAACACCAAATGTTTCAGTGGAAACAAGCATCAGAGTGGATTTTCCGTGCAAGTAAAAAATCAAATTTCCAATCGATTAGCTGTCTATTCCACACTGGATTACAGAAATCTTAAACTTTAAAAAAAAATCCTAAAAGATATCTCCATTTTGTTAAACAGCTTCATTTCAAATCCATGTGGAAAATCTAAGGTTATGTTGCTCACACAGTCCTTTAATTTTTTTTGTGAACTTGGTCTGTTTAGCAATTTATATCTTATTAGAACAGCACAAGCTTGAAAACTTATGCTCTGACTCAGAAGTTCTCATCCTTTAAAATACATGAATTAAATATATACTTTTAGATAGACAGATATAATCCTTTTCTGTGCTTCTGTATTCAGAGATATTTAAGTGAGAATCTGCAGATAAATCTACAGCTAAAAATTAAATGACTTAACCAGCTGTCCACAGCAGGGACAGTCTGTAGCTCATCTATTATCTCATCTGGTCTCACCAGCTAAGTATGGTTTGGTCTAGTGAACTCCAAGATGACAGACCTCTAAAAAATCATAGGTTTGGGGTACTGCTGACAGTTTTATTTGTTATTCATAGGGTGGCACACTTTCCTCTCTGCCAATAGAGAGTGTGATTTTTAGATGCTGCTAGGGATGCTATTTTTTTTTCACATGAAACAGCAGGCAAGAGAATAAATACTACTTGCAAGGGTGAGGCAGGGATATTCTTTCAGTTTCCATCACTGATAATAATTAACAATGTATCTTTGTTTGAAGTTCAGGATTTTTTCTTTTCATATCTACTTGTGTTCTAATTCCCTTCAGAAGAAGGTACTGTCCTGACAGACAACCAAAATTTTTGAGCTGTTGCATTGTTCCAAAGACAGGGAAAACTCTGTTGGAAGTGCACATCAGATACTAGGTGAATATCAGGGGTTTGGGAGGTTCTGGGTAGGGAGATCAAGGCAAGAAATCTACTTTTTCTTCCTTGTAATGCAGGGTGATCATATAAAATTTTCAATGTGAACATACTCTCAGGGAGTATGTAGAAGGAGATCAGTCTGTAAATTCTTCCAGAGCCGCAGATTGTACTGAATGCCACGAAAAGCTTTCAACATTCATAAACTAATATGACTAAGGTTTTTTTTCCTCCTTAAAGCTACATGAGTTGGACCATTCAGCATTACCCATAAATAACAAACTGAAGAATGCACAATACCACAACCTGTACCCACTAGCAGTTTCTGGGCTCTTGGGAATCAGTATGCAGAGTTGGGCTGTGCACAGCTGAGCTCCAACTGCCCCAGCACTGAGGTCTCTTAGGACAGCAGACTGTGCTGCTTTCATTTTATGCTGATCAGCACTACATCACCATTTTTTTATGTATAGAGTTGCACCTGCACTGTTTCACGTGACACACTGCCTGCATTATTTCAGTCAAGCAGGTCCTAGCAATACAATGGTGATTGGTCCCACTGAGCTCTTGGTGTCTTGGGTACCATCCTCTTCCTCCCAGCGATGGGAATTACTGCTAAAAGCTGAGTGGTGATGAGCTGTGCTGGAGTAAAGCAGGAACCCCCATTCCAAGCTGCTCCCCTGCACAGCAGGAGCTCAGATGGACCTGGGAATGGAGGGCTGGCTACAGAGAAGCGCTGCTGGGGAAGCTGTCTGTCTGCATCTGGCCTCTGCAAGCCATGACACCTCCCTTGTGGTCATGAAATGAGTTGTGTAACGAAACAAAAGTCGTGCCTTTGCTCTCCACCTCAGTGATGGCACCAGCTCATTATGTGCCTGCATGCACATAAATACTCAAGGAGCCTTACCATTTGTCCTGTTTTATGGTAAGAACAGGAATAATTTAATCCACAGTGATAGCAGACGTGGATGAGAATTTCAAGACAGCACCCGAAATTCAGGACCAGCAGCAATCCATCCAAAAAGCTCTCCAGCACATCTGCTGGAGTGTTGGTAATTTGACTCTAGAGCTGCCATTCCACCCACCAGCACATGCTGCTGCTTTGGAAGCTTCAGCATTGTCCTTCTCATGAAAGGGAAGCTGGAAATGTCTATCTCCATTCCCACCATGACCCACAAAATCTTGACATTACAAAATAGGATGTCTTAATAGATAATAGATCTTACAGGTTCCGTGAAGAGCAAAGGAATGCGATTTCTTGAGGTAAATGATGCCAGAGTTAATCCTACACGCCCACCCTCAGTAGACCTGCAACTCTGCAGAGCACAAAATTTAAAAATGCCAGGACTCAAATACCCCTTCTTGTTAGAAAAGAAGCAAAACCCACACATTTGGGGGCTTTCAAGAAAAAGAAATCTACTAACTTGACACTGACTGTCATTTAAACTGCAGGTAAAGCTGCCAAAATCTTGTAATTACAACTACCTGAATTATACTGCAGGTATTGATCCTCCACAGTGTGGAACAAGGGTTTTATTTTGACTCCACTATTCCTTGTCACAGAACAGCTGGGGTTTGACAACAACAGAGAATCAATGTCTGGGTAAACCATTGAGGGGTTCTTTTTTCCCCTCCAGTGATAATTCAATTTAGCAGCTATAAAGTACAAGTTAATTCTTTGCCTGATAGTGTTTGGGTTTTCAGAGATTTGCTGCTCTACTGTTTCAGAAAATATCCGTCTAAAATGGTCAGAGCCCTTTATTCAAAATCACCAATTCCCTCCCATCAGTCTTGAGGGGGCCTCATTTTTATGAGTCTTTGGGATATTTCCACTGAAAAATCATATGTCTATTCCAGTTGCCATGGAACAGACAGTCTCTCCTGGTGGAAAGAAGAGCTGGCACTACATTGTGGAAAAAAAAAAGTCCCATAAATGTATTATTACTAATAATGAAAGCTTGAATCTGCCACGTTTACACAAATCAACTGGCTGATTTTTATGGAAATGTTCTGCTTGATGAAGGAGGGTAGAACTGCTACAAAATAAACAAACAGTAAATAATAATTAAATTTTAAAAAAGAAAAGTTCTAAGAATATTGAGGTTTCAAATTTAGGCTCACATCCTGCAATCTGCTTTGGGTATACTTCAATTTGGCTCCATGGAGAACAGCTTGGATGACTGTTGTCTTAAATTGGACGTAATTGCTTTGCTATCTGCGCAGGGGAATCTGTCCATGTATGATCTCCCCTTCCCTTGCCAAATTCCAAAATGAATTTCTTGAAACATCTAGTAAGATAGGAGGTGAAGGTACTTGGACAGGAATACCTGTTTCTTGCTGTATGAGCACGTGGTGCCAGGGACCCTGTTCTTGGTTTGGCCTATAAAGGGGCACCCATAGTAATTTTGGGAGACACACATGGTACATTAGACTGCAGTGAACCAGTTAGTGGGATTTTACAGTCCGATAATTAAGAGTGCAAGGAAACAAAATAATCAAATCCCACTGAACATACAGCTGTGAGAGAATGGAAAGAGCCATATGAATGCTTCATTTTTAAACTTAGCTTCATGCCTTTCTGAGATTTGATTTAAAATTGCTAGTGCTTCTAGTACAGAAACGAGTGAAAACACACAAACAAAAAACCCTTCTAAATTCAACCGGCACAATGCATAAGCAGCAGTTCCAGCTCTGGAAGTGATACCTTGTGACTCATTACAAAGCTGTGTTCACTCTGAATACTAATGCCAGCACATTAAATATCATCATTTTAAGATGTTCATGATCTCATCGGCAGGGAAAAGTGCAATGTGCTTTTTCACTGGCAATAGGTAATAGTAATTATTATTATATATGAAGCAATATATTAACTTATTATGAAAGGTTCCTCAAGCATACTTTCCAAGCTACCTCCAGCTTTGTGTAAAGAAGGAACAAAAGTGGAGGTTCCCTCCTAATCAGGTTTTTGATCAATATCAGGTGAGACTTTCTGACATAGCAAAAGTTCCAAAAAATGCAGTCTATTTACTGAAACCTTTAACTTTACCTGGACAATTTTTATAATGCACTAGCGTATTTGTCCATTGCATTTTACCTCCAAACAAGAACAATGCACCAAGAGTGGAACATTTGGGTCAATGGGAAATAAATGAAGCTCAGTACCAAAACCAAGGGTATACAGATAAGAAAAGAAGAAATAGGAGTCAGGGAAAAATTTTGTGGCCTTTCCCACAGAATTCTAGCTCTGTGTTATATAAATTAGGTTTCATGTCCTGTGCAGTCATTAGGTATTGAAAGCGATAAAAATGGACCTTTAACTGTTATTCCTTGTTAACTTTTAAACTCAAGGTCTGATTTAAGAGAGGACTGTATTGGGGTTGGAAAGTATGATGCAGGGACATCTGGAGACAATTAGTAGAGTGTAAAAATAAACTGTATGTCCTAATATATATTTTTTGCTGTTTCCAGTGTCTGTGATTCTGTGCTAACAAGCAGTTTTATAAAATCAGCTTTTAATACCAGAGTATCAAATTAATGAGTATGACTGTGCTTGGCATGTGGCACCTAATGCTTTGTAAGCATAAGGTTAGAAGAAGCATCATTTCTCTCAAAGTGACAGTATGTACTCATCCCTGGTACAGACAAACATCTTATTCACAACGCACTGAGAATGTCCCCAGAAGCCACATCCAGAGCAGGACACCTCTCCTGAGCTGAAAAACCAACCCCTGTTTCTCTCAGTCTCTCTCTCTCTCTCTCCATACATCCAAGGCCTTAATCATGCCAATAACTCTATACACATTTGGAACAAAACCAAAAAGTCTAGGGTTTGATTTATAAGGGTGATTTCAAAGGGTCAGCATGAAAGCTTGTTTAATTGCCATTTGCAAACCAATATGGACCAGATGAACAGGGCAGGACTTAGTCTGTTTCACAGAGAATGCTCAGAGCAGACTAGAAATATTTATTTTCTCAGAAAAGTCAACTGTTGTTTCCTTCAAATGTGCTCATTCTGAGAAGCCTCCCAGGCATGCTCAGTCTCACGCAGAATTAAGTGGTTCCTTCCCTGCTAAAGCTCCCCAACACTTAAAGACCTTTTCATCTGCAAGCACTGCTGAAGGGAGTTGGCGTTGATTTAAAAAGAAAACCCACAAGCTGACATTAAACCACCACATTACTTATGACCATGAGTTCTGCTATGTTTGCATGTCCCAGTCTCTGCGCAGGATGTGGGCAAGGCAGGGTGCAGGGATGGGGAAACGAGGCAAAAGATGGATGAAGTCTTTCAAGGTCAAATGGGAGATTTGAACTAGGAAGGTGGCAGTGAAGCCAGTTATTCAGAACAACATCTCAACCTTGCTCTGCCGTGCTTAATACTAGACATGCCTCCTAGCTGGGCATTACACAGCATCGTAATGCCACTGGCCAGGATCAGCAAGCTGAGTAATTGTGAGAGACAAAGAGAAGCCACACAACAAGTACAAAAATACATGAAAGATAAAGAAACTGTCAAAAAAAAAGTATATGAGACAGTAAGAAAAACCAAGATAGCTGAAAACACCCAATATAAATAGAGGATTTGAGTCTGTGATTCTTAATGGATGAAAATGTATAAATCAATTCAATCTCATCTCTACCAGGGAAAGTGAGTAAGGTTTTTTTTCCTCCTTAAAGCTACACACAAACATTTCAGTCTGCCTGTTGAGTACTATGATATGATTTGATATGATTAGATTATATTCTTGGTCAGTTTCTAACAAATGTGACAAATGAAGAAAAGGGGCAAAAGTTTCAGTACATACTAAAAAGGGAAAGAAATATACATTTCACTGTCTGGTGGCATGCAATGGTGTCCTACTGTAGCTGTAAAATGAAGTACTTTATTAGAAATTGTTAACCATAGAATTTACATTTTTTAGACTAAGCATTTTAAAAGGAGAGTGTTAGCCATAGAACTCATGTATTTTAGTAAGGTTGGAAGTTCTCAAGGGTTAGTGCATAGTTTATAATTTCTTGTGAAGATTCGTTACAGGCAAGAATTTTGATAAAACAGAGGTGCTTGCTTGCACCTGTGAAGAGAGTGATAAAAGCAAGAAAGAAGACAAAACAGACATGACGAGACTGGGTTTAGGCCTTGAACCAGATCCAGAAGGCAGGAAACCATGCCAGAACAAAGGAGTCAAGAGAAAAACAAGCGATAACAAGGGGGGCGTACTGCGGGGGAAAATGGTGTGGGACAGGTGAGGTAATCCTTGAATCTGTAATTAGAGGATAGTATAAAGTTATGAAACCTGTGTGATTAGGGGTGCATCCTTTGAAATTTTTTCCAATGCACCTGGTGCTGCGACAAACGTATGTGTTTTTTGGCTTTCTATACTCAAAACGAGTCTAGAGAGTTTCTTTTCCGACTTTTCAGCATCATTACCATGTGCTCAACAAGCACTACCATTTTGCTGTAGTTTATCCATTTTGGTGATAAGTAAAAAGACTCCCTTTCTGAATGGTAACTTCATATTACTTTTCTCCCTCATAAAGCCATAGTGATTACAGGGAAACAGCAGGGGACTTCTACCTCCCCAGAAGATAAGCTCCCTAGGTGAGAAGAGTGCTAATCACACAGCAACTATCTGCAGAACTTACACTTACTATACAGTTCTGAGTGAAATAAAAATCAAGTTATTTACTCTTTACTGTTTAGTTAGTTTTTCCTTCTACAATCCTGAAGAGCAGAAAGAAGAGAAATTAACACAGGATCAATTTTCCCCCTAATTCAGTAAGCTAGACTGGTTGATGAGGCAAGAACTTGCGCTAAAGCACTGTGCAGGGCCTTTAGGGTGGAATTTGGATCTACCAGATCTCCCTCCAATCTTAGGGAAGCCTACATTCCTACATTGTTTCAGTTTTCCAGTGCTAAAATAATGCTTTTGCTCATGTTCTCTCAGTTCAGATTTTGAATGCATTAGGATCCAGGATGGTATTGCACGTGTGCACAGGGTTTGAAAAATGAGCCATTCTCCTGCTTGAACACAAGAAGACTATTACGATCACCAGAAATAATAAACTACAGAAAGTTTTCCTCAGCTTTTGTGCCTTGACCCTGGCACTTGAGGAGCACAACCTTGACAATGCTGTATCTGAGAGGAACTCTTCTGGTTGTAGTAACTTCACCCTATTCACCTTAAATGGCCTCTTTTGTCTCTACATACTGATTTCCAGTGGCTTCTGAAAGCTGAGAGAGAGATCAATACCCATTGATTTGATGGATATTCAGAGATGAGAGGAAGAAGCTTCCTTAAGTTAAGGTTTCCTTATATGATTCCATTACTGTGGGCAACACTGCTGCTGTGGTGACTGTAGGGCTCCTCAGTGGTCAGTGGGGTCTGTCATACCACATGTCACTATATCCTGACTGTGCAGTCAGTTTGCCTTCCACCTTCTTGCTGGCTGGGGCCAAAAAAGGGAAAACTGGGACCCTTCCTAGAAATCACTCAGCTCTTTCTGCTATGGAAAAAGAGAGTCAAGAGCTGAATAAAATCCTGGATTCGTTTTCTTTCCATTTTTCCATTGTACAAAATGTTCTCAGTAGAGATTAATGTCTCTTCATGATCACGCATTACCTCATCCAAGAAAGAACTATTCAGCCATCACTCAGAGAAATAAAAGCAATCTCAGGTCAAATCACCACTCTCCTGCTTTGATCAAGTCATCATCTGAACTAAGTGCAGTCAAGGAAAAACAAAGGTTTTGAAGAAAAATTAAAAATTTGAATCCGTGTTCACCAAAATCTACAACAACCAGGAATTACCCAGAAAATACTTCTTCAGATATTTGTGCAATGTGAGTCCAATAATCATGCCACACCTAAACTCCCAACCTGATGCCTCCAACTAAGGTGAACTAGAATCCCCCAGTCACAGGATACCTGGACCCTGTGCACAGGCTGGGCTGCAAGGCACTGCTGTAGCTGGGTGGCCTCCTACAGGCTGGTGGGGCACCTGGAGATGGCACTCCAGCTCTGTTCTACCACTGACTCGCTGAGAGTCTTCACATAATTTGCTTAGTAAGTAATCTCAATTAGTAAGTTATACTCACTATCCCTGCATAGATTTGGCTTCCCACCTGCAAAACAGGCAGAGAAACTAATTATACATATGATTACACTACCTATCTCTACCTACAGCACATATTAATAGCACTTGAAGCACAGAAGTAGTTCAGGGGTGATTCACTTCTGGATCTCAGTAATGAGGTACAAATTGTTCAGTTTATCTGTGCAAAACACCACCAGAGCCTCAGAAGAAGAAATAATGCACAAAATTATTCTTTCATAATTGTTCATAACTGTGTCTGTGTCTGAATAAATGGAGAAGCACATTGTGCCATGGAAAAGTAACTCACAAGACCCAATCTTACTTTCTCCTATTCACAGCCGTGCTATGGGGGCAAAGGTACCTAAAATCATATGTCTGGACATTATCGCACCTGCCATCTGCTCCTTCTGCACCTACAGAGAGGTCAACCAGAGGCATCCATCTGTCACTTCACACAACTTTCCTCCTTGGGCTTTGCAGCACTTGTATAGCTGCAAAATCAGTACACTTCAGGGGATCATTTTTCTATGAAACATCCAACCCCTGCCAGATGTCCACTGTTAGTCTCTCACATGAGTATCAACCAGCTTAAATAGATTGTTACTATCTAGGACTGTCATAAATAGGCAAAATTCAAAGCAAATGCAGCAAAGAAGGGATATGGAAATATTAAAATAGTTCAGTAGATCAGCTTTCTCATTGGAACAGATGTGAAGGGACCCAGATTGCATTTAACATCAGTACAAAATCAAAGATGATCTACTCAATTAAATTTTTCTCCTCAAAATTAAATTATCAGAGCAACCAAGATGCAAATCTGGAGCTGATCGCACCAGCTGTGTTCTGACAATGTCTAAATTCCTGTACTAGCAAAAGAAAGAAATTGTCAAGGATCAGAAAATAAATTAAGAGATACTTGATGGATTTCAGCTGGAGTGTTTATGTGAGTAGCTGTATGTAAAAAACAACTTGCACAGACCTTATATATATGTTTCTGTATGAGTCTGTGTGAGACTATGCTAATGTGGAAAACAGGAGGAAAAACACGCTTTAATGAATACCTAGCTTTAAGTTTTGCAAATAAATGTTCTATTAAGTCTATGTGTTTTCAATACAGTATCAGTATTTCATTAACTGCAGTAAAGTCGTGCATTGCCTGGCAAAGTCCTGAAGAATGAACAGTGTTCAACAACATGAACCCTAACAGTCACAGCTCACATAAGTAACTAGTTTGTATTTGTCATACCTGTCTGTACCATATCCATATTTTACTAATATAATGTATAAAATAAATACATACTGTATAAAGTATATATATAATATCATAATTTATTTTAGTGGAGCAATAACGACCTAAACCAAGCTAATTATGCACTTCTTTCTGTGCACTGAGAATGTGATTTAGTGAATTAAAGAAATATGAATGGTGTGGCTCTAGACTTACTCAAAATATAGGCAGAGAATGATCTTTATACCCTACAGAAGCATTAAAAATACTCTATTTTCATTTGTTCCTTATGGCAATGATTTGGTATCAAGCAGCTCATAAACTGAAAAATGCAAATTTAGAAAGAAACCTGAAAATGTTACTCAGAGCAGCAGAAATCACAAGATTTCCCTTCTGTGACATCTTTCTTCTTGTTATGAAGTAAATATAGTATGTTTCATGCTCTTGCATTCTCATCCACTTGTGTGAAATACTTCTTAAACGATACTGAAAATTAATCCTCATTTCCAATGCTTCCACATTCCCATTATACATACTGTTGCTTTGTTGACTGACTTGTACTTGCTGAGCTTCCTCTTTACCAAAGCATGTTAATGTTTTTTATCTCAGTTATAACAAAAATTTTTAGATAAGAGACATTCAGGACTATTTTTTTCTTCTTCAGATATTCTGGATCTTCTCTTCAGCTGGACCTTCCATTCCCTTATTCAGGCTAAGGATTTGATTTAGTGACTCTCAGCATAGACATGGTCACAGGGGAATGGACAGACATTGTTTGTTGGTTTGGGGTTTTTTTGTGTTGTTTTTTTTTTTTTTGGTTGGTTGGTTGGTTGGTTTTTTTGGGGTTTTTTTGTGCCTTTTTTTTTTGAGGGAAGCATTAATATTGTTTTGAGGGAAGCAGCATGGGCAGCCACAACTCTACCTAAACTTTGCAGTATTCTCCTCACAGTCTGATTAATTCCCGTTCAAATGCTAGGAAATAAAATTAAAGGAATGAAAACTGCAGGTGCTCCATCACTGCCAGCAGTGTTTTAGAGTATTGCAATCCCAACATACATTAAAAACAGCCTAAGGGTGCTTTTAGCATACTGACTTAGAACTAAGAAAAACTCCTTTCAAAAGAGACCCATTAATCCCCTCCATCACAAAAATTGGCTTTAGAGAAGAGCCATCACAAATACAATTCCATTCAAAGCTGAATAAATAGCTAGAAGGCTGTTGACAGGAATACTATAGAAGAATAGCAGTCAGACATACATTTCCAAGGTCTCTTCTTTACATCATCTCCAAACTGTGCCATGAAGCACTCCTTCTGGGTGAAGACTAGCCGTCCATTACACAGTTTAGCTTCTGCCTCTCTGTGAAGGCCATAGGAGATACAGTTTGGTAACTCCAGTGTCTCCCCACCAAATAATTGAGAAGTTCTGCAATATTTTTGTGAAATGCATTATAGCGATGTCTCCTCCATGAGATGACAGAACAGCAGGCTATACACTTCACTTACATATGGGTTCCCAGCCCTTGATGGGGGCTGTAAAGGCTTTTAGGATGGAAATAGGAATACTGAAATTCCACTGCCCTCACCAGAATGTTATTGCAACTGCAAAGTCACTGATGACTGTTTCCATGTTGCGTCCCTTGCTGATGCATCTCCCGGAGGTAGCAGCCTGAATGCATTATGGGCAAAGCTATGCACCTCCCCTTTTCCTGTTGAACAATCCTACCATGTTCCTATGACAACCAGCAGTGCCAAGGTCCTCTATAAATGAAAATGGGGTCAGAGGAGGGGAAGAAAGCACAAGACTGATGCAGTTCATATGCAAACTTGCCCTAGAGGCAACATCTTAAAAATCTACAGTGTCTGATGAATGCAAGAACAGGACAGTAGATGTGCTTAATGCATGTATGGCAGATAGGTTGAAATTCTCTTATGCTGAACAATGGAAAAATTAATTAAGTAATGGAATAAAAATAAATTAATATTTTTAACTACTGAAATTTTTGGCAAACTCAGTAGACTATGAGGTACCAGTCTCCTGCTGGATACATGGAGTTCCCAATCTAATATTCCTGCACTTTCATTTAAGCATCAAAGTCCCAGACCTGTCAGAAAAATACAGCCTCTCTAGTGACCAGAAGCACTGTGAGTGATATCAGTGAACTTCTAATGCATTTACTGATTTTATATATGAAAATAGCAAAAGAGGTGCTTATGACTGGTGATTTATGTCCTCATTAAAATACTTGTCCTTCAAACCAGACCCTGAAATTCATTGAAATTAATAGGGTCTTGAGATTGGAATATGTGATACAAATTAATTCATTTTTGATCTTATGTAATGACAAGCATAATACTATTGGCATCCTACCACACCTGCATAAAAAATAGTGCCTGAGGGACTAATACTTATTGGCTTACTCAGAAAAGAAAACAGAAGAATGTAAATCTCTAAAGCTTGTTTACCAGAGGCTTCCACAGTATTCTGCCATAACTCAGTGCAGAGCTGTCAGTTTTGAATTTTCCTAACCTGAGAAGGTCTCAGTTCAGTGTCTTGTGTATTTCAGGGTTGTCAAAATGAAACCTTTGCAGCTAATAACTTTATAAAGGGATAATTTTCTCACTGCCAAATTCATGATTGTATCCTACTCTTGCACAGATGCATTGCAGAAAACATGTTTTGCTATGAAAAGGCAGCCACAGATGACTGGCCTCATGGAATGACTTCATTTTCTTCCTCACTACAGCTTTGATGTGCAGGGAACAACACTAATCAGAGAGCAATCTTCCCCACCCTTGCTGGGTAGGCTACCCTTGCCTATTCCACTCTTCTCCTCCTACCTCCAGTGGCAGTTTCCAAAGGGCCGCCAAACAGGGCAGCTCTGCCAGACTCCTTTATCTACACTTCCCAAGGAGCACTCAGAAATGCTGCAATAAGAAATTCTAGGTGTAGGTCCTTTTTCGGTGGCTGTAAAGGAGTTACTTCTTTTGGTAATTCAACCCTGGCTGTGGACAATGAGCAATGAAATACATGGAGCTGAAAGGCTTGGCAGGAGGTAAAATCAGCATGGTCAGCTAGTGGCTCTTGTGAGCAGGAGGTGAACAGCTGAAGAACTGCTTGACACTGCAAAGCAGAAAGAACTCACTCTCACTGATACCGTGACAGACATATCCACGTGAGGTGAAGTCTTTCCTGGCACAATTGTCTTGTTGCTGACTGTAAAAAAAAAAAGCTCTTGGTCTCCTCCTCTACCAAGTCACTTTTTCTTGCTTCCCTCTTAGCACAAGAAATGATGGATGCAGAGGAAAAGCTGAGCACTGAACATGAAATAATGCCTCCTCTGTTGCCCTTTTTTAGCTTGCTTTTCTCCACCTGTCTTTTCTACAAAGCACACCTATTGATGGAAGCTTCCAAAACAAGAAGACAGCACCACAGGCAAAACCAGAATAGTCAATTTTCCTCCTTTGCTTTTTCAGAAGTCTCTTTTACAGAGGTTTCCATTTCTGGTTGTTAGGGGCTCTCAGCAGCAGAAAGCATGACTGAGCATTGTTATGAAATGTCATTTTTAAAATTCCCTTTAATAATATTTAATAAAATTTATTTTTTTCAATAGCAGAAGATTTACTGCAAGTTTTAGAGTTAAGTTCAAAATCCATGAACACGAAGGATGTTGAAACTATGCAAAAACATATTGCTTTCCAAAGTAACATTAATAATACATTTGTAGATATTGAGACCCGCTCTGTACTAGTTGAGACAGAGTATGGACATAATATATTCACAGGCACTGTGGATAAATCACCTCAATAAATTCTTCATGCTATACTGTAATCTCCAAAAGCTCTCTGACTGGTAAAAATCATGCTTGCTGATCCGACTGCAGTTCTTTGTACAATCTTGTTATTCGTCTGCCAGTGACACATGAGTTTGAAACAATCAATGTCTTTATACATCTGCCACCACAAAACAACTTTACTTCACAAAATAAAGTCTTGACTGTTTTTAAAAAATACTAACATAAACCTACATCCTTCTGCACATCCCTGCCTCATGTTCCTCTTCAGCACATCAGATCACATTATGAAAATATACTTACCTGTGCTTTTGTTCTCACAAAGGCAGTAGTCAAAGCTTTGAAATAATTTCTACTTAATATTTAAACACAAGAAATAGTTCTTCAGAAATTATCAGTGAAATGAGCGCACTACATGGCAGTCCTTCCTTAAGAATAAACATCATATTCTACTCACAGACAAATTTTAGAGAAATACATCTCTATAAGCACATGCATTACTTTTAAAATCAACTGTAAATACTACTTTGATGATTTAAGTACCGAGGTGACCTGCATGCTTGGTCTGTGTTTTATCCCCTTGTGAATGCTGGCCAGAACAAACACACACTGCTGCATCCTTTGCGCTGGATCACGGGCTCAGCAACATCCCACTGCTATCAAAGTAGTCACTGAACAGGAACGGAAACTTTTGTCCCAGCCAGTGACAATACACCTCTAGTCCAAAAAGTGGGACACACAAATGTAGTCTGGAGATACAACAGGACCATGTGTGATCTCCATTCCTCCATGGATACAAAGCTTGAATCCCTTCAATCCATAGGACAAAAGGGGCTTTACACTTGTCATGCCATGCTGAAAAGCAGCATCTCTGCTAGACCTAAGAATTTCATCTTGAAACACTGAAGACTGAGATTTCCCAGTCTCCCATTATTCACAAGACAGGGAGTAAGAGGGACTCTTATCATACTTTGCTGCATTGTCTGAAAAGCAGAATGCAACTTGGAAATTAAATTTTGAGAGTAATGTCTCTAGTCCATAAATTTCACATTTATATTTAAATATGTTAAGATAGGTGTTGGTGAAGTCGTAAAAAAACATTCATTTGAATTAATTTGAATTCATCTCCCATTCTCTGACATTTTGACAGTGGACATCTGAGGATGCAGAGAATATTCCCTATAAGGGACATATCCCTCTGAGGATTAAATGTAGGATTATTCAACCAGAAAATTTAATTTTAAAAGACAAGTACTAGGAAACAGATTTCTTTTTTCATTTGCTCTTCACACTTTCTGTAATAATCTGAATACTTCAAAAAAATAAAAGCAGAAGGATGGCATAACCAATGCCTGTTAATAGAAAAATAATTGGCTTAAATGAGGCACACATTCATACGCACAAAAAATAAATGGCCCAAGAATTCTTTTGAGAGTTACAATATTTTTAGCCATATGGTATTTCTTATTAATTGTTATAATTACTAACTGAGAGCCAAATGTATACTCTGCACTGTACAACACATCCAGATACTATCAACCCCTAGCCCCAGATGCTTACAGTTCAAAAGATAAGACATGTAGGAACAGGAGATCCTGAGAAAAGCAGTGACAAGGACAACAGCCTAAGGTTGGGAAGAAATTGGGAGGTGCTTTGGGCCTTACTCTTGCAGCTGCATCAGCTACACTCCTCCTCTGAGAATGACAAAATGGGCTCTAAGCCTTTGTCCTCCACAGAGTCAGCAAAGAAGCAAGAAAAAGGGAACACACTTTGAGGCTTAACAATCCATGGTGGCTCTACAACATATTTTGGGCCTTTAGCAATTTATGCTAATTGAATGTAACCCTCAAGCTGTTCTTTTTGTGATGGGGCTGCTCTGGAGCACAGCCAGCCCAGAGTCCACAGACACACAAGCTGCTGAGCTGAGCTGTGTTGCACAGCTCTGGGTCACCACAAACCAGGGGAACTAAGCTGAAAATTTTGATGCAGCAGTGAAAACCACTGTAGGAAAGGCAAGTTGCTCTGCTAGGAGTGAAGTACATTTACCTGGATGTTCTGGTTTGGGCTTGGTGCTACAGCATCCCCAAAGCTCACCCTGCTGCCGGGTTCACTATCCTGTCTATTTTACATGAGGCCAGGAGCAGGGAACATGCACAGAAGGGGACAGTGGCCTTCTTACGGTTGCAAAGAGCCACACGAAGTCACCAAATGGTGTCATCCCCTTCTGTAAGAAAGAGGGATGTTTTCCATCTGGGAACAACCTGTAAAGACAAGTGCCCTGTAACTGAGAGAAGCTTAACTGCCAGGAGCATTGAGATGATCCCAATAACAATTCAGACTTAAGACATATTTGCGAGAACTGCCTTTTACTTCTGACACAGATTTTCCTGAAACAAGAGCTAGTCAAGTCTACATACACTTCACACCACTCATCCCAGGTTTTCTTTTTGACTCTGAATCTACAAGGAAAGAGGACCTTCCTTATCCTCCCTCCGGTTCATTTGTTTCCACCTCAGAGGCCAGAGGATTTATATCTGACTCCCTGCCAGTCACACACATGCTCAGCAGTGACTTTTGAAACTAATGGTTCCAGTCATAAGTGTCCCAAGGGCAAGGAAAGATGCACTGCAGTATGCATAGCTGAGGCCCAGGGTACTGTTACTCTATCATGTAGATGATCTCTCTCCTAAGGGATTGCATGGAAAAAAAAAGCTGCTAGTGTCCATTCCTATTAAGCTGTAGCCACTACTCCACTCCTGCACATTCTCCTTGTCTGCTCCTGGGAATCAGACTTGCAGGATCCTGCTTTCCTAAGCACCTATTGCTGTTTCTCTGGTGTAGGCTTCATCCTTAACAATTTTCAGGGCACCTCTGTGCAGTACAGACTGTAATGTGATTAACTTTATGCTTCACAACCTCAGCGCTAAGAAGTAGGTCCCAGGGCAGGGATTTAAACATGAGGCTCTCAGGCATGCATACAACCTTGATCAGAAAAACAGCTCTTCCTTCCTGGAATGGCACAAAACAGCTTGGAACTAGGTGAAATGGCTAGTTGCTCTAAGGAAACAACACTGCCAAACCCCAGCACTACTGAAGTGAATGACATAAAATGGGAGATAATTGATCCATTCTACCTCCAAGACAAGGTTGAAAGATCACAGGACTTGAAGCCACTTTCCTTCTCTTCATGTGCTTTAAGGCCAAACTAACTCTGTCTATTCAAACACAAGTATTTAGCCCTGCAAGCATACTATTGTCTATTTATTAGGTGTTCTCATTGTTTTATACCTTTACTTTCTTCTCTTTGACATCTTCATTGTGATGTCTGTATGTTAATTGTAAATGCCCTCATCAACGAGAAGCTGTAATAGCATAATGAATTTGTAGCCTCTACAGGACCCAGTGAAATCTAATGCTTTAGAAGATACTGCAAAATCATCATTCTACTTCCCATGGGATGCTAACTTCAAGAAGCAGTGCCTTTTCCGAATGCATAAAGAATTAGAAACTTCATGCTAAAATACTGAGCATCCCTCACATTCTGTCTGCATGGGAATTCCAGCAGCAACAAAGCCCTGGGTTGCACAAAATGGATTTATAACCTCGTCAGAAATCATGCTGTTTTTCATACAGTTTACACAAAAGTACTGTCACTAATACTCCATGGTTCACTCTGCAAGTCACAATGAAATGTGATGTGAGGTCTTGTATAAATGCACATATTTTCAAACTCTTTCAGGGTCTCCTGCAATGACTCATAACTATTGATGACATTGGCTATTGAGCTAATTAATACAAATATTCTTTAGAGATGAGAGGGAATTGCTTATTCCTTTTCTAGCAATAAGGAACGTACATGGGTTAAAGACCTCAATGAGACAGAGTTTGTTGTGGGGGGCCTGAACATTTCCATGTAAGGAATATTTTAGCTTTCTAATGCAGAGCATGCTTTATTCTGCCAGAGCACACACGTCTTTCTACTGATGATAGCAGTGGCTTGAGAGATATTTACATGTACCTGTAGTAGAGAGTTAGGAACAGCAGAATATGCAATAAATCTGATCAGCACAAGTGTTTCAGTGGGTATATGAAATACACCTAAAGATTGCAATTATACCTTCAATAAGAAATGAATGTATCTGCTTTATTATGAGGAATACCTGGCCATCTCTCTACCCACCCCCGTGTTGCTTCCTTCCATGCCCCTTCTTTATTTTTTCCTTTCCTTATAACCTGGTCTTAGCAAGCACTGATTAATATTCATTCATTCTAAAGCAAAATATTTATGCTCTGCACAGTATTACATAGTTTTGAAACAAAGTCTGCTCCCTTACATTCAAGGAAAAGGGATTAGATTTTCCAAAGTATCTTGGCACTCTGTATCAGAGACATGCCTAGTGCATTTCCTAAAGGCACCTGTGGAAGTTTCCTACTTACCCACTGGTAAGAACGCAGGTTAATCTGCTTAGGTACTTAGGAAAATCCACTGAGTGCCAAAATCAGTTATTAAACATTGCTGATTTGGAAAACCCGGCCCCAGAAATCCTGTCCTTGGCCCTGGATATGACGGAAGCTTGGTCTTGAGTGAAAAGAGTAGCTCAAGAATCCTGTCGTCATCATACTGCAGCAGAAAAGCTCAGTGATGGCAGGGTTACACTGCACTATTCCTCCAAAACCTGGAATGTTGGGTTCCTCCTGGGCACTTGTGGTGCACAGCAGAAGAGATTCACCAGCTGGTGAGTCTGCTGGAGACCCTGCACCTCTACCCCAAGGAAACATGGCCTAGGGGTTGTGGTTTCCTTGCCTTCTCTAGCTGAAGGGATGTGACACGCTATAAACTTTCCTCATTTCCAGAACCTTTTGTGAACCTAGTAGAGGAATGGCTTTAAGTTACTATAGCAGGGGTAGCGTATTTTTCCTGCCAAGGTCACTTTTCAAACATCTTTTGTAGAACACATAACAAACATCTTCCTTTTATCCAAGAATAATGTGGTGAATAAAATCATGTGAAAGGAGGCTATGGGCTTTTTCCAGACCTCGGGAGCACATCCTGCCCTTGAGGTTTCAGGCATTAGAGGATATGCATAGTTTAAACCAATAGTGCACTACAAAACAATACATTCATACCAATTATGTATAGGCCTTGATTTGTAAAGGAAGTTTTGCAGATGCCTGTTTTCAAAATAAAGACCAGCCGGATGCACTGCTTCAAGAAGCAATGGCCTTATTCCAAAGGCTAACTTAGATGATATTTCACAGCAAGTTTTCTTTGAATCCTTTCACTGAGTTGCATGTGCTTAAATTTTGGCATATGCTCAAGTGCTTTGGAGATTTTTTTGTAGAACCACAGAGGACATCCATATATTTTCTATTTAGAGAACAGATAGGGATAATACCCAGCACATGCTGCCGAGTTGGATGACACTTTGATTTACGTGTATTTCTTCTGAACTGTTTCCACAGCCTGCAATGAGGTTGGTTTTATAAGTATTTCTTGTAAATTATTTACACAGCCTGCAGTGAGCTACAATGGACACATACATGAGCAATCGTAGCTGCAATAATCTCCACAGTTAGGTCTCCCTTGCTCAAAAATAATGGGATGTAGCATGCCAAGGGGAGGCTGGAGGGAGAAAAGTTCAAAGGCTTTGCCAAAAGTCAAAGACATTTTTAACATAAAAAAGTTTCAGCACCTAAACATGGGAAGATGTTTAAATATAGTATAATTAATATATTTCAGTATAAATATCGCTGTGTTACGATACCAGTGGTATATGTCCTCATTCATGGCAGTTCACACACATGGGGTAATATCAGATAACAATGTGTATTAAGTATCTAAGAGCAATTTTTCTGTCTTTCTCACAGGAACACTGTCACAGGCATTGGATAGTTCATGGACCTCAGACCCCAGCGTGCATGTTGACATATAAATTTTCTTATTTCGAATTATCGGAATGCAGTCCAATGGCAATTGAAGCCTATGGCTAGTGGCTGCTGTAGGCACAGTCTGCCTAGGGCTAAGAACTCAATTTACATATTTAACTGCCTTTGCTGGAGTAGGGCTTGCTTGCAATATTGTCAAAACCACACCAATGTCTCTTAGGCACAGCCGGGAAGAAAAGAAGGCTTTGGGGAAAGAAATAAATGTTTGACAGGACATTTTTGTTTTATATTGCAACATATCAAAGCAAATTGGGAACATGAAGGCTGGGAATAAAATCCCAATCCTGCTAAAGTCAATGGGAGTTTTGCTACTGAACTTAATAGGACCAATATTGCATGGTTGCTAGGCTCTTGCCTGCATATCAGTAACACTTCTTCCTCCACTTGATGCTGAGTCTCAAAGACACACACATGAAATTGCACAAGCTGGTAAGTCTTTGTTCCTAAGGTTTCATTTCTATTAGAGATGGTTGAAAGGGAAAATAGAGAAAAGTCACATTTGTACTGCTGCCTATTCACTCTCCCTCTAAAACCTCTCTCTCAAGGCTTGAGGCAAAGAGCACCAAATCTAAAATAGACACACTGTTGTACAATAGGGATCACTTCAGGTCCAAAACTCAAATAATTCACAACATCAGTTGGAAATAATGTTGTGGATTAATTTTTGACATATTAGATTATTGTTTTAGCAAGGCGGTAAGGAATTTTAAAACCAAGTCCTTGCAGCATTTTTCAGTTTGGATAAACATACATACTTATACATATTTATTTGATATCTTTTGGTTTTCTAGCATAATGATCATGAACATTGTTACCAGAATATCACATACGTGGTGTGTGAATGCTTGATGAATACAAACACTGTGAAGTTATCCATGTTCTCATTAATTTTGAAAAAATCTACAGGGTTCTAGTGCAAATAAGTACCAGTATAAGTATGAAATTGAAGGTGCTTAATGCCAAGAACATACTCAGACTATCAAATTACATGTGCAAAGGCAGGAATTGCTTGTTTGCCAGTAGAAAGAGCAAATATAATAATGTAACTGTCTGTTGGCTTTTTACCCCAAATTCAGTGTCAAGGACTTAAACCATGACTCGAAATTCTACAGCGCCAGGCCTATTCCACATATTTCTGTGTTTCAGCAAATCTGCAAGAAAAGTGGAGAACTTTTCACAATATGTTAGTTGTTTGAGCGAGTTGCTATGTCCTAATTTATGTCTGCTCTTGGCAAAACAGAGCAATAGATATACTTCCCCAACAGATGTACCTCAAACTGGTTAAAGAGTTCATGCTATCTGTGAAATGCTATCAACTCATAATGCTTTTAAGGGCAGGAATGTTCATGGAGCCAGCAAATTTAAAATAAATACTGAGAGCTACTCATGGGAACAATCTCAGGTTTGGAATGACAAGAGCCATCCGATTCACTGAGTTGTGCTTATCTAGGCAGCAAGCAGGAACCCTTTCTCTTGTATGTGTGTGCAGCTGAAATCTCACTAAAGGGCACATCAAGGACACTGGACCCTACATCTGATAAGAAAATGCATATTCTATTTAGTTTCTTTACAAGGTGCATTGGTTTGCTTTTACAGCCCTCTTTAAAAAGGTCTGTTTTCCAGGACAGGATCACAAAATGGAAGGTTGCAGCTTCTTTCAACAAGGCAGTTTTTGCTGAGAAACTGAAGCAACAACCTTTAATTGAATTCTGGGAAAAGAAAGTGTTGATGGACTGCTTGCTGTGAGCTGCCCGATGGGCAGGCTGTTACCAAGCCATGTGACTCTCAAATACAAATGCCTCAGCCCAGTGAGTATCCCAAAAAGCTCTGTACACCATACACTGCGTAGCCAGAGGCTGTTTACCTTTCTAATTTTTAAGCAAACCAGATGGAATCTGTTACTGGATAACCACTCCCTGCTGTTGTCTTTGCTCAGGCTATACCCACTAGTCTAACAGTGCACAACAAAAACATTGTTTTCTTTTCTCTCTGTGAGTCCTTGTGAATGATAGGCAGACACTCTCTGCTGATCTGTATCCAGTGATCCCAAGTACCTTTAAGCTCACGTCAGCTCTGTTTCTAGTGCATGGATTAATTATACATGGCTTGTGCAAGCTGAGAGCCCTCTGTGGAAGCAAGCAGGCTCATTTGCACTAAGGACACAGTACCTAGTGGTCATAGGATCAGAGGGTTTGATGGGAGCTTTTGAAATCATCTAGATGACCTCTGTCTCCCCTGAGAGATGGGTTTTTTTTCCATTCAGTGCTTCCGTGCCAGACTTAAATCCTCCTGATTAGCCTGTTCTAGCATTTCAATATCCTAACCTGCTAAAGCATGCTTGCCTGATGTCTAATCTCAAGCTACCTGCTCTATAAATCCATTTCTTCATGTCTTATCTACTACTGTGAGCAGAGAACAGGTTATTCCTCTGCTTCTGGCAGTAGTCTTTTTTGTAGTTACCATGCCTCTTCACTTGCTTTAATCGAGCCATGTATAATTGTATAGACGAGCCACCAGTGCATACCATCTTATTAATAACACGTAATTGTTCACAGACTGCACTTGGCAATAGAAACAGGAGTCGGTGGGTGTGGGTTCCTATTAGATGCAAGAGGCATTAGGAGATAGTGCTGCTCAACACCTTTCAGAAGGCACTGAGAACTGGGTCTTCTCTTACACAAGAATTTGACAAACTCACGTTGCTCATCAAATATTTACGAAAAAAGGGATGAGCCCCCGGACTTACTTTATACTTGAATGGAGTGCTGGCTTGTGCTCACCCTTTCTACAGGATGAACTGCATTGTGAGAGACTTAACTGAAAGGCAGCCAAGCTGCCAGTTAAAACAGAGGAAGGGGAGCAAGTGGAAACCAGACTTGTGACAGCCTGTGTTATAAGGCACAGCCACTCACAGCCATTTTTGCTCATTTTACCACAGTGAGTGGTACACACTTGCAGATAAGAAACTCTTTCTATTGATACTACTGGGCATTGTGCCAGGTTTCAGAGATGAAAGAGTGATACTTGGGAATGCACTAAGTGATAATGGCATGAAGAAACACCCAGATTGGTGTTTATTTTAGATGCTATGGTGACAGGTCCTCATACAGACCTTAGTGCTGTAATAAAAGTCCTTCCATTTGTTCAGGAAAATAACAGCTGAAGAAGAAAGTCCCGTATACAGATCGCGTGCCAAGAGCTTCACCAGTTACCTGTCCCCACATTTTTCTCTAGCTTATATGCAGCTTGGAAGCCATCAGTGAACAGTGCATGCATGGCAAATTATAGTGTGCATGTTTTATTACAGAAAATGCAGACATATTGTGGCTCATGCTGTAGGGCTTAAATCACCACATTAGGTCTCTATAAAAAATGGAGATCGCTCAGCCTCATGGGTAAGGCATTTGCATCTTCATCATTACAGAGGCAACAAACTTCATCCATAAAGATGTGTCTAGAACAAATGGCAGCAAATTGTGGACACATGTTTTGCTTTAATTGGTCCTCATCAACTGAATATAGCTTCTGACTTCAAAGAGCTCTTACTAAGAAACCTCTTCCAAATTTTTTGTTTTAGTCTTTTTATGTGGGGTTTTTTTTAATGTCTTAAGAGATTTCAGATTAAACAGAATCTTCGAAGATACAGTTTGAAAGCACTACTTCTTTATAGTTACATCACACGTTTAATTACTTATTCATAAATTATGAATGACTAGAGGTAAAGTAGCATTGCCCAGAGCCCCTGTCTGGGGCCAAATGTAGCACTACAATTTTTAAAAAGTCTATCTCTTGACAACTGGGAGCAGATTCAAGCCAGCTACAGCCATATTCAAAAGGGGAGCCATTGTTAGTGCCATTTTCACATGCTATTCTTGATTAGCATAAATGGGTGGAATGTGCTCTTTTTGGAAAGCACAGCAAAAAAGTATGGATGGCAATAGAATGATTACATAACTCATCTAAAATTCACCAAAAAAAGATGCAAGCTACAATCAAAATCTTAGTTATATAGGGGTCTGATTTTTAAAAATACAGCTAACAAACCCCACTGTCTGTAAAACAAACCAATATCTACTTACGTCTTTTCTTCCAGCCCCAAAGCCCAGCAGCCCTCATGAGTACAAGGGTCCCACTGTCTCAAACTCTGCACAAACACAGCACAGATGAACAGAGGTGGAAACAAATACACAGATGAGTGTAGTCACTACAGTAGCACAGCTGAGACTCAAGCAAAAATGTGATAAGCCTCATAACGACACACCAGTTTGGAGATGAAACTGCTTCTTCCTACATTTCTTAGCCACAGGAACACTCACAAGCACACACAGAGTTTTGTCTACAAAAGCCGCCACTTTGTTCCAGCATGTTTTTGCATGTTTATGTATGCCCTATGTATGTATTCACAAGAATACATACATAGGGCACTTCTCTCTATAGCCTTAAGCCTCAATTAATCACTCACACCACAGCAGACAATATGAAAACACTGCCACATTTTTGAGGCAGCACCACAGACCCACTTGTTGCAGTTGCAGATGAGGAGGGCAGGCAGGTGAAGGACATTGGTGAATCAGCCTGAAGTAGAATATCCTCTTTTGATACTTTCTCTGAAGGTTTGCTTTTTTTTTCCCGCTATATAGTAGCAGCAATTTTCCCCCTTTTGTGCAAATGAAACACAGGAGACCATGCTGCAGGCCCTTCTTATAGCATAAAGAACAGTTACAGGAAACACATTAAAGTAATTTCCTCTTCCTTGGACAGAATGCACTCTCTGGAGTTTGTTTTTAGCATTGTGGTGTAACTGGGGAAAAAGTGAGCTTAGGTAACACACCTCAGTGCACCTAAAATAAAACTGATTTAACAGAGTTTAAGTAACTTGGAGGATCTTGCCATAGGCTTTTTATAAACCAACCAATCAACCACTGAAAACACTCATTCTAGATGCCCAAAATACCTCTTATATAGTTATATAGTTGTTGCATTTATTAATGATAACTACATTTATTACATATTTTTGCTGCACTTAGAGAAATAAAGCAGTTTGTTTATCTGTCAGTAGAATCAGTATGTTCAGAATCCACCTTTTCAAATTACATCACAGAGTTCACAATATCAGTGCATATTCATACTATATGTGTGTGTATACATATATATAGTTTTCTCAGTCTTTCCCTCTTTATTTTCAGTGTCCCTCTATTTACTGCCTAGCTCTTCAACATATTACCCTGAAAAACACAGTTTAAAACAGCAGGGATAACAATGGGGAATGCTGCCAAGCCACGAAGCATAATATTAAAAAAAAAAAAAAAAATAGTTACAAAAAGTCTCAGCATTCTGATAGGCTGGATGCACAGTGCACCTTCCTTCTTTTCCCTAAATCGTGGTAGAAATGCACTTACACAATTCAGTTTCATACTTTTATTACAATGTTGGTCCAGCAACTGAGATAATTTTAGAATTAAGTCACATTTCAACACGCAGAAACATGTCAAAATGAAGCAAAGTATTCTGGGTCCTTAGCTATTGTAAAACTACCACAGCCCCCACTGCTGTCAGTGGGTTTCTGGTTATAAGCCTCCTTAAGGAGCTCTTCCCACATTGCACACCAGCCAGGCACCCAATATCTGGGAGTCAAAGATGTGCTGCTGGGCAGGTCATGTAGGCACATCTGGCCTAGCTTTATGCTCATGAAAACAAAATAACCTTGGATGCACCTCTGGAGTCTCCCCTCTAAAGTCATAAAGATACAGCTCTGTTTCTCCTATGTCATAGGAGAAGCTGTACATAAGAACAGGAACATCAGCCAACCTAGCAAAGCAAAAGGTTTCTAGAACAGTCCATAAAATACTTCTTAGACCTAATTTTCACACATGCCAATAAAACTAATAGTCTTTGTATTGCTCATTCCACGCATATTAAGGATGATTTTGTGGTTTCTGTCTAGCTTGGACCAGAATAAGAGAAATCCATACAAAATTGTCTATGAAAATATGGAGTAAGAAATTCTGCTGAACTGAAGAGACAACATTAAAAATAATTTTTTCCTTGCATTTTCATTGGAAATTGGCAATTTCCCTTGCAAAACATGACAGCAAGTGATTACACTTATATAAAATTAATTTATTTTATCTCTAAAATTTTGAAGAAAAGTTGTTGCTTTTGATATTGACACTGGAAATTGTCAGTCTACAGGAATGTCCCAACTGTGTCAATACACCTAAAACCTTGCTTTACTTCCATGAACAGGGGAGACAGTTCCCATCTACACAGTCTAAATTTCACCTGAGGCTTTTTGCTGGACTCTTGGATGGACTCTTCCGAAAGACAAAACCCAGAAAAAAATCCTTGTCATCTCAGGAAGTGACACAGAATTTAGGTCTGTGTGAGTCTAGAGCTCCATTCCCTCACTCACAGATCTTTTTATTGAGTGACCACCACCAGACATGCCAAGTGAGATGGATCCCTCTTGTCCACTAAGAACTAGACAAAAAACATGATTACAAAAACATCGCATTATTTCTTCCAGCCACCATCCTCTCTTTCTATATCTCATTTTTCTGAAAGTGTTCACAGTTGCAAGGCACAACAAATAAATTTTAGTCTTTTACAAAACTCTGCAAAATCAGATGATACTTCAACTCATTTTTTAATACATTTCCAAATATTTCCGTTAACAGGATAATTTAACTTCCATATGGTTCCTCCAGGTACTTGAAGCAAAAAACATGGTTAAGTACTCCCTTGAATTGTGCCCAGCATAAATACTGCTATCTTATGTAAGGATTTGAATAGTTCTTTTCTAACAGAATAAAAATTAATATTTACTTACTAAACAGTTGGCAATAGAGGACCTGTAAGCTTCTCTTCATGGTATCATGTGGTCCTGCTGGTCTGCCAGTTTATTCATGATTCTGTCAAGAAAAAATCAAGAGAAGAAGAAAATTATTTATTACAAAATATAGGCTGTCTTGTTATACCTATTGATTACAAAGTAAGATGAAGCTTCACAGGAAAATGATATTGATAAGCAATGGGAAATTGCCTAAGTGTACTTTGCTTGTGTAAGCCATGCTCTCCAATAGCTTGGCAGTGAATCATAGCATCATAAAATCATAGAATCACAGAATCATAGAATCAAATGGGTTGGAAAGGACCTCCGAGATCATCAAGTCCAACCCTTGATCCACTACCACCGTGGTTAGTAGACCACGGCACTAAGTGCCCCATCCAGTCTCATCTTAAAAACCTCCAGGGACAGAGAATCCACTACTTCCCTGGGCAGCCCATTCCAATGCCTGATTACTCTCTCTGTAAATAATTGCTTCCTAATATCCAACCTAAATCTCCCCTGGCAGAGCATAAAACCATGCCCTCTTGTCTTACTGATAGCTGCCTGGGAGAAGAGACCAACCCACCTCGCTACAGCCTCCTTTCAGGGAGTTGTAGAGAGTGATGAGGTCTCCCCTGAGCCTCCTCTTCTCCAGGCTAAACAACCCAATCTTTCTCAGCCTCTCCTCATAGGACTTGTGCTCGAGTCCCTTCACCAGCCTTGTTGCTCTTCTCTGGACCTGCTCCAGCACCTCAATATCCTTCCTGAACTGAGGGGCCCAGAACTGGACACAGTATTCAAGGTGTGACCTCACCAATGCTGAGTCCAGGGGCAGAATCACTTCCCTGGACCTGTTGGCCACACTGTTCCTGATCCAGACCAGGATGCCACTGGCCTCCTTGGCCACCTGGGCACACTGCTGGCTCATGTTCAGCTTCCGGTCAATCCAAACTCCCAGGTCCTTTTCTGCCTGGCTGTTCTCCAGCCACTCTGTGCCCAGCCTGTAGTGCTGCAGGGGGTTGTTGTGACCAAAGTGCAGGACCCGGCACTTGGCCTTGTTGAACCTCATCCCGTTGGAATCAGTCCAACTCTCCAGCCTGTCCAGGTCCCCCAGCAGAGCCCTCCTGCCTTCCAGTTGATCGACACTCCCCCTCAGCTTGGTGTCATCCGCAAATTTGCTAATGGTGGGCTCAATGCCCTCATCTAAATCCTCAATAAAGATATTTAAGATATTAAACAGAACTGAAGGGGAGAGCTATGGCCAAAAAGAGCATAAATTGTCAAGAGTATACAAAATAAACACAGTGAAAATTACTTTCATTTTGTGCTTATGGCTTGATAAAATTAATCTCATAGGAGTCTTTTTACTTTGGAGAAAGGGTCCTCACTGGAGGAGAAAATGATAGGTGCAGACACCACCAGGCAGCTGTGGTGGGAACATGGGGCTGGAATCTCCTTCCTGAGCCTCACCTTTTCACATCTCTCAAGATGTACAATGAGGAGAAAGTCCATCCTCCTTTCCCAATCAAAATTTCAGTGGTGCCAAACTCTGCTGAAATGGTAGCACAGAGGGCAGCTTTGTCCTGGCATTTTTTAGCTTCATGTTAGTCAGCTGTTTTAGGTCATATCCCTTCCTGATATACTCCACCAGTTGCCTGAGCTGCAGCTAGAACTGCAGGAACTGGAGAAACTTTTCTACGTCTTTAGACATTTTCTGTTTCGTCTAGACCAAACTACCTTGCTGTAGATGGGAATCTCATAATTCTTGCATGTCTGAAAATGTGATGTGGCAAAAATATGTGACCACCCTATCTCCCTGTCTTTGCCCAATTGGGGAGTAACCAATAACATTTTATGTGTTCTCAGATAGCGTTTTCAAATACTTGATGGGGATATTTTTTCACCTCCGTTTAAAAAATATTATGAAAAAATAAATCCCAATCATGCTGATATTAATTATTCACATCGTGAGGAAAACAAATGCATAAATCAGAAGTGAAAAGCAAATGTAGTCCCAAAGCACTGCTGTGAGTAATGTCTCACTGAGTACCCAAAGATAACACAGTATTTAAACTCTTGATTCCATAAGAAAGTATTTGCTATAGATTCAAAGGCAGGACACTGAGATCATCCTCCTAAAAGGACTCTGCTCAATATTAAATAGTGTGTAGTATCCTCTAGTTTTCAGTTCAACATATTTTCATCTTCTGAACTCCTGAGAACATTTCTGAGTCATTTTAACATGCACCTATATAAATCTTTCAGAGCTTATTTAAAATGCAGTCTTGAAGATGTTAAGACAAACAAGTCAAAACAGAGAATAACACCTTTGAACTGCATAAATGCTGCAGAGTTTGTGAAAACAGAACTATGTTTAACTTTTACGTGGAAGCCTCAAAAGGATGGTGACTTTTCTTGCCTGTGCTATGTAACAAAAGATGCTTGGATTTTGCGAAGTTATTTCACATGGTAATTTCTGTACACAAATGCCATGTGTTTGGATTCTCCCACACTTTCCTCTCCATTTAAAACTGGACCTTCAAAACATCTGAGTAACTTGCAGAAATGTCAGTATTTGCAAGGTGTTTCTCCTAAATGAAAGCAATCACCTGTGAATTAATTTACAGTTTTTAATTAGAATCAGAGTTAGATTAATGTATAATTTGATCATGAATACTTGTTGAGGAACTTCTTTTTACCTTTTTTTTCCTTAAGGTTTACCAAATGACAAAACAGACATAGTAAAAAACCTCAGTCTGTATGTACAAATAGACATCATATAGTCTATTACAGCACTCTTCAAAGATGTATATACAAAAAGTCTATGTTTAGCATCCATTATGATATTAATAAAAATATATGCAGGAAAAGAACCAGATAAGCCACTGACAATAAAGATTCCATATACTCAAGGCCTCTGCTTTTGTGTCAAAGTAGGATTTACAAACATTGACCCATCTGAAGTCATAAAAATACAATGGAAAAAAGGGTGAATCTGAAATTGCAACCCTAAATTCACATTATTGACTTTGTATAATTTGAATTATGCTTGGCAACTGTGATGTGATACAGTTTGAAGCTGTGAACCACAATTTTTTTGTATTTCTCTTCCAACCCTGTATTAATGCTACCTGTAATGTATAATGGTATTTGCTTATAAATTCTGGTATTGTGCTTAAAATAAGTGGTATGCTTTGGTGTATACATTTATTTAGATAGGACTCCTAATGTCATTTACCCTGTGCTAGGAAATAGAAACTACTGTGCATATGGGGAAAGAAACAAAGATTATCACTTTAACTACCTTCTTCTGTTGCCCTCAGTTAGAAGATTTATCTTTTTGAACACATGGCCAGGACATTAGGGAAATGATATGTGAAACAACATAAATGCAAGGTAATCTTTACACCCTGGCATAGCTTGCTCTATCTCCAGCAACCCTGAGTGGAATACAGTACCTAAGCTGTCATATTTTTTTAACTTGAGAATAATTATTTCTTATTTATCTCTTCCACGTCATGCAATTTTAGTCTTTCATTAGATCATTTAGAATCTCTTTTTAAGGCTGAGAAACTCTTGTCTTTTTGCTTCTTTCATTAAGAAGATACACCTTATATCTGATAATTGCCATGCCTTAAGCTGTAAGTATCCCTTCCAGTTCAGATCTGAGGAGTAGGGAACGAAGCTGCATGCAGCCATCAAAACTTGGGTGTATCCTGGATTTTCATACTGCACAGTGACATTTCCTGCTCCTTCTCTATTCCATTCCAAATTGTGCCTATGATTCTCTCTCCCTTTGTCATTGTTGCTGAGCTACTCCACTTTATAGAGTGCCTGCTACAAATCCTTGAGCAACAATAACTCATCAGGAGTCTATCCTCAGGTATGTAGAGCTTGGACTAATTTTTGCCTGTGGCTGTGACTTTGCAAGTATCATCATGGACTTTCATCTGCCATTTTTATCACCCAATCACTTACTACCATGACTTTTCTGAGAGATAGCAATGAAGGACTGAATTATTATGACTATATAACAAATACACATCTGTTGTACATAACAACTTCTCAAGTTGCCATAGTTTCAATTTCAGTACCCTCCAATCATGGAAAATTTTCTGTATCTCTAAGAAGACAAAGCAAAGTCTCATGATCAGACATTTCAATAGCTGCAGAGGAAACTTCTTTTCTGAGTATCAACCCATGTCCAGTCATCATGGTACCCTCTTATGGCCCTGCAGGCACACCTAATACAAAAGTTCTTTCCCTGTAGGTATCTGAGTTTTATAGTCTTTATCTTATGAAAAACTTTTTCAGATTTTCTGTGATAAATACATTTATTTATCACAATCAAGATAGGTTACAGATATAGCGGCTGGTAGCTGAGAGCGCTCTAGTTCACCAAGCCATTTTCTCTTAGGTATTTGAGTATGCAATTTTAGGCACTAATAGATTAGCAGAGTTGTGCATATGCAGATGGAAAATGCAGACACACAGCCAGTTCCTGACTTCGGGCAGATTAATGTAAAACCAGAGTATCGCCACCTGTTTTAAATACACAAACTGTTACTTAAAAAAAGAGAAAGAAATATGAAGAGTGAGCAGAAACAGAAGTGGTTCTGGAAAAAAACTGACTTGGAAAATGTGTGCTAAACTTCAATAACGCAAAATCTAATGTATCTGAGTTTTGTAACCATTTTATAATCCTCAATCGATTCTTCAACACTTCCCTGAGCTTTTTTGGGAGTACACCTCTCCAAAATACTAATTTTGAAACATGTGGAACGTTAATGCTTGAAGCCATTCTGAGTATTTGAGGAAATTATCTGTTACAAATATCCTAGATCTTGGAGATTCTTAATTTCCTAGATCCATATTTCAGTCTCCAAGTGAATGGGTATATTCACAATTGCTCTGAACATTCACTGTCTCTCCTCTGAAAACCAGAAAATAAAGGTCTAATTATGACTTTTGTTTTACTTCTATATTGCATTCACATTGATGTACCTACAGATAAACTTTGAAACAAAGTAATAGAGATAGTGCAAGTTTGTAGTCAAATCAATTTCAAGTCTGAAAGATCCATCTTCAACAGTTAAATTAGTGGATATTTGTATCCAGAAAAGGTGTCATATGCATAGCCACCTGTTTGAAAATATTGGTTAAGCACCTGGTGCCTGAAATGAACTCAAAGTTTTGCACTTTTTAGTGCACAATATTTCACATACAGTTTATCTTACACAGGATGATGAATAGATGTATGAAATCCCTGTGGACAGCTAGCAATATTGTCTTTCACAGTAAGCGATCCCCTCAACATTACAGTTAAATTAAAGAGGACAATGAAGACATAATGATGAATGGAAGACAAAAGAGTCCAAAAGAGCTGACAGCTCCCAGCCATTCATTATGTCTGATGGGAAAAAAAATGTCAACCACGTCTTAAATTAAAGAGAAATAGAGAAAACAGAAGATGCACATTGAGGCAAAGCTAACAGTCAATGAAAGATCTTTTTTCTTTGTCTGCCAAACAAAAACTAGGACACTTAAATAAAGCTGAAGAATGGCAATGAAAAAAGGAGACAGGCAAAAGACATGCCACTCCCATCCCATGAAGCACGTGAACATTATTAAGTTATTCTGAGTGCCTACTCTCCACTATGGATCATTTTGGAAAGAAGAAAAAGCTACATCACAGACAGTTTTTAACTGTAGTATTTCTGATTCTGCAGAAAACAAGAGAAAAAGCAGACATACCCCAAACTACTTCCATCTCCAATCTTTTTTGCCTCCCCTATCAAGAAAACACAGCCTTGGTCCTTGAAGTATCATATTGCCCTGTGATGTTCAATGAATTTCTACAACATAGCAACAGCAGAGGCTCCTCACTTACAACTCATAGAGATGGGACTAGCCCCAGGAGTTAGTGTCCCAGTGTAAATTCCAGCAGCATGGTCTCCATCCACTGCTTCCCACAGGTTATTCACTTAGTGGATATTCCAGTGTGCCTCATAAAAGGAAGCAGGTGCACTCTTCTTGACTACAAAGGACTCAAGCACAACTTTGTGTTTTCAAGTTCTCATAGTTTGTTTCTTAATTTAATGGCCTAACTCCATATTCCAGATGTTATTTTGCAAAATTTATATCCCAAAAAGCTTCAGGGCATGCTAATAAAAGGATGATTAACTTGCAGCAATAAGACTCCTTCGAGCAAGAATTCTGTGTTCTTGTTCAACATGTGCCACGTTGTCTGCTGTGATTTATTTTCCATTGCTTGGAACATGCAAACCACTGTTATCATCTTTCTTCATAACATCCTGAGTGCAGCATTTTTTATATTTATGTCCACTTAGATCTTTCAGCACTTTTTGAAGTATATTTCTCTTTGCAGATCTAAGAAAGAGCAATTCACATCTACTTCCACAATTATCCTCAAAAGTATACACCCTTTGCTTTTCTAAGGTCTCTAAAGAGTAGGGTCTACCCTCAGGATATCACAGTTGATCAGAACCAGTCTTGCTGGTGTTGTGCAGGCCTGTCATATAGGCATAAGGAATGGTCAGGTAGGAACTGAACTAGATATACTGCTATGCTTTTTTTTATATACAAGACTTGCACCCTAGGTGACATGAACTCAGAAGGAGAGAATCTCATAGCATCCAGAAAAAACCCCAACCCATCCAAAGCCTCTCTTCTCTGATTCCAGATGCAAAGCATCTACAATCTCCACTAGGTCTGAGCCTGTCATTTTTCTTGTATTGATGTTTGAATCCATATCTGCCCATTACCACAAAGCTAAGTACAAACCAAGAAAAACACCCAGAGAAAGCTGAGTCGATATGCAAGGAAACCCTGTCAGTAATTGTTCCCTCTCCTCAGCTTCGCTACTTCATCATTAACTGTTGAAATCCCAATCCCCCATCTCTGCTAACATAGCAGTTCAAACTACTGTGTTCCCACAGGCCTCCTCCCAGCTGTGCCACTGTTTCCATGAACAACTCTAGGCAAGATGATCACTTAATGGCTACTGTCATTAGCATGGTGAGTGGAGAACATCGACAGATAACTCACTCTTCATCATCTTCCTTTATTCACATGTCAGACCTGGGGCATGTTCATGAAAGGAAGAGGGAAGAAAGGCCTACTCTGTTGGGGTTTACTGTCATAAAAATAGATGGGCATGAAGAACCTCATGTGTAGGTGACCATGGTCAGGGGAAGAACTTAGTCTGGAAAGGTCAAGTAGAACTGCTGTTGCCTTTGTCTACCTAATGCCTTGGACTATTTCTTGACTTTGTTTCTAATTATCTACCACTAACAAAAGGCAGATTTTTAAGGCAGTTCCAGTGGGAGAGAAGTCTAAACAATCGTTCTGGTTGCTTCTTGTTCCCAGTGGTGCAAAGACATGACTCTGTGTGTGTGTGTGTGTCTGTCCAATTGTAGAACGAGAAAAGAAGAAGCCTTTCCTTTACATCATTAATTTCTGTAGCACTCTGAGAAGATAACATCTACATAAAGATCAAACTAACTTAGCAGCTGTAGGGAGAATTAGAATTTGGTCATTAATACATGTTAGGGATGGAGAGGGGAAGACTTTTGTGTGCATTTTAAAACTTACATATGGTTGAATGTAAAATATGCAATGATAAATACTTGTGAGAAATCCCTGTGGACACCTAGCAATATTCTCTTTTGCAGTAAGTGATCCTCTCAACATATATGAATATATGGGAATATGAATCTTTGACGATGAAATTTTATTGCACATCTTGAAATATGCTATTTTGGCTAACTGAAGAAAGACAGGTTTCTTTAATGAAATATGATAAAGTTAAGAGTAAGTTGTGTACTTTTTCAAAATTTTTGTTGTGGATCTTATGAGAGCCAAACCAAAGAAAATCTTTTAATATTCGTTCCAAGCTCATGATGAAAATTTCACAGGCTGCACTATACCCAGGAAGCATTCAGCAGTGCAAACTGTCTGCTCTTTGACAGGAAAACTTTATAATCATTGGAAGCTCTACTGCTAAAAGACTTTCTTGGCACACAAAACTACGCTAGTTAAGATATCTCTATAACTTCTGGAAAAATAGAGAAAATACATCTTGTTCTTCCTTCTCAAACACAGCAAGGAATGGATGTAGAAACAAGCTCCACTTTCACATCACTCTTGTGATAGCGTGTTTTCCCCAGACAATCTCCCATGGCATCTCACCTGCCTCAGGGTGTCCACACTGTTGGTGCCGACATTTGATTTACTCACTAAAACTCCCTCTGCAGAGAGCAGGTAGATTTGCTCCTCTGAAGCCTGATGCCTGTGACCTGTTTAAAATGCCACCGCTCTTGGAAGGAGAAGGCCCATTTCTTATGTGGGGCTGTTTCTCCCTATTGATTTTCACAGGGCTGAAGGTCAATTGATTTCAGCTCGTAACACCGAAAATGAGGATGCCAACATCTGTAAAAGGAATCCCACCCAGAGCTTTCTCCAGATCTAAAGGTTTAGGGGTTAACTTCTCTGCAGCTGTGTTAAACTGTTCCCTCGTTCCTATTGTGTAGGATACACAACAAAAAAGACAATGTAAAGAACAGGCAAGCAAATAGCTTTGCCTGCACCGTAATAAACCCAGAGAGTTGGAAAAGGGTGTACCTTTGTGAAGCAGCTGAAATCAAGCTTTTCACATTATTCAGCTTGATTAAATGCAAATATTTCAAGTAGAGAGGAAAAACAGAGTGCAAAACAGAAGGTACTATTTTCCCTCTCTTATAATATGGTACTGTATTCCTAAGGTTGATTGATTGGGTCAAATTTTCAAGAATGGAAAGCATCATCTGTAAACAAAGAGGAGTATGCATGCTCTGTGTGTCTGAAATCAAGGCCAAAATACCAGTTTCACAAAGATGCTTATGTATTCAAAAATGCAAGCAAGTGCTGTGCTGTCAAACATACTTGTATTGCAGTCCTGAAAACACTGTTACACAGGGCCTGGATGACTTTAAAGGAAATCTGTAGCAGAGATGGAACCATCTCAATATAACATTTTAACTGCAAGATTCTCTTTAGTGAACACCACAATTACCCAGCTAAACAAATAAAAGATTGAGGGATATACAAGAAGAAAAAGATCAAGATAGACTTATTAAGTTTTGGCCCATCTCTAGGGGAATTTCAACTGACCTGATGTAAGATAAGTACAGCAGATCCCAGTCCAAGACCCACACATTTCGCTTTGCTTCTCAACTCCTTAGCTAATTTATCAAGCACAGAGGAAATAATTGCCAATGAGGGATGGCAACATAGCACTCTCCTTACTCCTCAAGATGCTGAGCCCAGTCCACAGGTCCAGCATTTCTGAAAACTGAACATGAGTGAGGACCAAAAGCTTTCAATCAGGTCAGAATGCCCCACATGCATATTTTGGTTGTGGCCCATCCTACTGTATCAAACAAGATCACATAATTAAGGAGAACATAGCTATCTCAGCTGTCAAAACAATTAAAAAGCACTACATTCATTATTACAACTTTGAATCGCACACATTTGTTTATGTCTATATGTAGCAGATGATGGCCATGTTTTCTGTTGGTCTTTTCTTCCCTATTTATAGTAGCATGCCTCTCCCAGTAAAAAAAGGTAATAACATAGAAGAAAAAAGGAAAAAAATTAATAAACATATATGGCATTTTCCCTTTTTCTTTTCAGTGAAAAAAAAAATCAATAAATTTCCCATCAAAATATATGTTCAAGAATATTTCCATGTCAGTTTTGGATTGAACGTTTTCAACAAGTTCAAATCATAACATGTAAGTGTAGCGTAAGGATCTAATTTCACAATGACATGTTATAATAGACATATACAAGTACCTAAAATTGAAAGAAACATTTTATTATAGTTGAAAAAAGCACGGTAGGAAAATATAACCATCTTTTGAATTCTTAACCATTCGGTTTCAATGGTGCATTAATGTATTTAATAGTAACACATATTGCTAATTTTTTTAACAGAGCATAAATTCCAAGAAAACCCAACATGGCTTATAATGATATTTTTAGTAAAAATATCAGTTGGGTAAACAATCATGAAAGGTTGGGGTTTTTTTAAGACCTCCTCATGTGCTTTGCCAGATCCTCTTGCCCCCATGACAAAGCATTAATTCAGGGGCAATCCCAACTGAACTGTTTGCTAGTTCCCTGTGCTCGGCTATTTTAGAGCACACATTCATCTTGAAATGAAGTCTATCACTTCAAAGACAAAGTCTGTCTGAAGTAGCTTCTTCTATGAAATTATAACAACGTCAGCTCTAAGAATAGAGACACCTCGGGCAGATTTGGATAGATGGATGCAGAAATGCATAATCATATGGCACAGAAAGTAAAATGATGTCTTGACCTACGTCCCCCTGGTTAAACCTCTTTTTAAGAGAGCCATTTACTACCTCCTTTATAATCAGACATTCAATACAGTAAGAAGAGAGGGGAGATGAAGTGCGCTCTGAAATATGACTGCTCTGCTTTGGAGGGTTGAACAACATAACACTGGAAAGTAGAAAAGTACACTGGCTTAGACTTGACATTTCATCTGAGAGTTTATTATAACCATGTCTTGTTCAAGGGACACCATTTATTTATCCTCAACTTTCAGCCCCAGGGTTTGATGTCAAAAGAAGAAGTGGCCTCAGAAAGAATCGGAGATTACCAACCAGTGACCCAGTCATTAACAGCAACCTCTTTTATAGAAGAATATTTTGTACATCATTTTGAGACAGCAGGTGGGAATAAAATGAAAATTTTACATGGCATCAAACAGAAATACAGCCCCATAAAAATTTAGGTTTGGAGGAAGGTGGCAGAAATAGGCTCCAAATTATTCATTCTTGTCCATACAAGGTTACTGTAGTGCAAACACTGCATTTCATTTGAAAATGCATGTAGTGCTGTCTGATTCAATAGGAAGAGTTTCCAAGAAAATTAAATGTCAGAGCAGCATGGCTTATTGGTTTTACTCAATGTAAATTCACTTTTTACACAACTCTGAATAATAATAATGCCCTGCTCTGTGTCAACCTGACATCTACAACTTCAGGCTGTGGAGATGGGGACTGAAGGCAAAAGAAGGAGAGCTAGGGTAAGATGACAGGGCAAGATGCTAACCTGGCACTGTCAGGGATTTAGCTCTACATGACAGGTCTGTAGCTTTAGAGAGGATTTAGCATGCCAATCACTGTGTGTCTTATTTTCCCTTTCACTTTGTGCAGCCAGCAAGACTGCTACTGGCTAAACAGCTCATCTTCCCTCCCTCAAAAGGTTCACTTGCTTATATAGAGGTGCAAGTAAGCCAGAAGGAAATGTATAAGAAAGAAAATGGGAAATCTGAAATAGCAGCATCTGAAAACACGTCATGCTGTCAAGTAAGATTATGCTGAGATGCACAGTTTATTTTAATAGGTTAGTGAAAACTCTCATTTACTGCCTAGAACTCTGAAGTTCTTCCTCAGGCAAAACCCACCAACTCTGACAGGAGATTTCAGTACAGACACAGCACCTGGCTCAGGATTCATAAAGTAGTGCAAGCAAAGGCCACCATTTCAAGAAGGATGTTCCTTTTTTTTTTCCCCCTAGCAGAGCTAAACAGCATAGGCAAGGAAAGAATAAGACTGGACGTTTGATAGGTGGATTTAATAAATAAACATCTGCCTAAATAACTCACTTCAGCTAAAATGCGATGAGGACAGTTTTAGGGGTGTTAGATACTCTTTTGTTACATTGCAACTGAGATGGGTGAAACCATGTTCTGAGTTGCCCAGTGCAAACCCAGAGTAATTCCAGTGACTCTTTCCCAACACATTGTGAACGAATATGAAAATGAACTGATGAAGGAAAATGGTGAAGAATGGCCTTGTGTAAAGTACTGAACAGCACAGGAGAGATGGACACTGGATTATTACAGCAAGATTTTTGTAGGTGCAGACTTCAGTGAGACTCCCCTCTCACTGTGAAAGCTAATAGAGCCTAACTCCCATTTTGCATCTGAAAACCATCTCTTTATCTTTCTATCCCTCTTTTTTCCTACTAAAGAAAAGTCTTTCACGGAAACAGAGACTGCCTTCTCCATGTCCTGCTTGATTGCACCATGGCTTTGCTTCTGTAGGCTGTAAAAAGTTGGGGGAAATGTGTTGCGGTTTTTGGGTGTAATGCACTTCTGAGCCATGAGTTCAGCCCTGCAAGGCTGGAAGACAGGAAATGCCCAGCTATGGGTGTATTATATGACATGGTTCTCACCTCATCCCCAAATCAGCTCATACAATTGAGCAATGAGGCCAGCCAGGGACATAATGAAGGATCGTTTTCAAATGAAATTGCAGCTTCTCTCTGCTACAAGAGCCCCTGATCCTGTGTGCTAGGATTGCCACAACAGTTACAGACAATATGAATCAATATGAATCAATATGAAGAAATGAAAGTCCTTTTGGTTCCTCTATCCCTGCAGTGCAAAAACTCTGCACTGGCTACAGTATGTACACACTATGACAATCCAAATAATAAACTCACATACTTTGGTATTTAGTTTACTATCCAGCCTCACTCAGTGTAAGAGCAAGGACTGACCACACACATTCAGAGAGTCAAGGTCACAACAAGAAGGAACCTGCTGTTTGCTGTATCTCTGCCTCGCCACTGATGGCACTGGACAGTCCAACAAGACTGAGGTAAGGGCTTGGAAAACCACAATGGTTGTGCCTAAGGCAGTCAAAAGCTGCCCTGGAGAACTGGATTCTCTCTCTGTCTCAGTGCCTAATGCCAAGAAAGTCACAAAACCCAAACTCTGAGCAGGCGGTCATTAATTGCATCTTCTTTGTTTGCATAGAGCAGAGCACAGAACACCTGCGCTCTGAACTGTGGAAGTGTGGAACTATTCCAACTGTGATGGACTCAACAAAAGGCAACTTCAGAACAAAGGAAGGGCGATCAAATGCTATTTCTGGAAAACTGGGGATGAATATCTCAAGTTGGGCACCTAAATTAAATGTCCCTTGTTAACATTATGATTCTGTGCATCATTTTCCCTGGTGTATAATGTCATCTCACCTTATTGGTACATTGTGAAGATAAATCCATTAATGTCTGTAAAGTACTCAGATGCCACAATAATGAGAGCCGCAGAAGTGCTCCCCAGGAAATTAATAACTCTGGTTTCAAAGTTGGATATGAATGATGTACAGTTACAAGAGGAAGAGGTGACATAATGAACTACTATGATAAAATAAAATATTGATTCATTTGAGCAGTGTTGACTGAAATCTCTCCTTATTTAAGAGAGCTTTGCTCTGTACTCTTAACAGGCTTTTAAGTGTAACTTACACAGTTTAAAAAAAAAAACAAAACAAAACAAAAAAGGAAAACTATAAAAAAAGGACCCCAACTCAGAAACTGCATAACACAGCCCTACTGACACCCACACAATCCTCCAGAGAACTGGAGCCTCTAGGTACTGAACCCATATTTTAACCCTTCGTCTACTAACACTTGACCTTGTCTTACTGCTAGTCTGGTCTCTTTTGCCAGAATCCTGTTCATTTCTCTCCTGTATATTGCTTCTATCCCTTCTTAAAAGTCCCTTCCACTCCTCAGCATCCCTCTGCTCCCACTCTCTCTGTGTCACATCTTTATTTGCCCCACTCCTAATTTTCTTTATATGGAGACCATACCCCAGTGCTGCCCATTCCTAATCATTTCAATACCTGATTCGACCACCTAGGCAATGGGCACAACCATCATACTCCCCATCTGAAGCCTACTCCCTACTGACAAAATCCTAGGACAGATGAACTGCAAATCTTAAAGAAACATATGGGCATAAGGATTTTTCAGATCAGAATGCAGCCAAATCTGACAGTTTTCCACTAAAATGAAAAAACTTTAACCTTGACTTCCATTATAGAAATCCCTCTTACTTTTTGTCCTGCATCGTCCTCTCTCCCTGATAGATTTCAATTTCCTGATCTGTGATATGAAAGTCCCACAAAATAATACAAGATACTGTAACATGAAACATGACTGCCCATCCCCCTGTTTAATTTTGTTTTTTTTTCTCAGAGACTAAATTATTTTTACTGAAATGAAAAAAATACAGACTGAAATTTGAACAGAAATTTTCTGTGTTTGAAAATTTCATTTTGAATGGTAGCAAAATGGTTTTACTAGGTGAAGCATCAGGCAACCTTTACCAGACTCAAGGTCAATAGAGTCCTTGTCTATATTTTTCTGCATTTAGGAAGACTCTGACCAACAAAATCATGACAGAACTCGAGTCTTTGCAAGTAAACAATCAAACCACCAGGAAGGGTAAGTCCTGTAGATAAATGTGTCTGATTCTTCATATATTTCCCTCCAATTTATGTGAAAAAATCTTCTGGTTTTTGCTGGACCATATGCAGAGAGGTGTATTACGATTTGCAGAATTTATCACTGCAGCATTCTTTAATTTCACTCATATTGGAAGTTAGGAATGCAAATCTTTAACTGAAAAATATTTAAAGACGTTAAAATAACATATGGAATACTTTTGCAACAAATGCATTAATTGTATGCAAACTGAATTAAGTCTTTTATTAGCATGTAATTAGGGGAATATTAATACATTATTTTAATTTGAAAAAATCATAAGTTAGAAGCTTTGAAACAGAAAGCTGCATAATGGCAGCTTTAACATTAAGATGTCATTGTAAAAATGAATGTATATAATGAATGCAGGAAAATAGAAATATAAGTGTCTGATCTTTTCCTTGTTTCCTGTACATCTGCATTGGAGTTTGCCTATTGTTATTCAACTAGCTAATCATCATCGTTTGTGTTGCTTCACTGTGTTTTTACTCAGAGAGGCTAATCTGTGAAGACATCTGTTATTTGGTAGATAATAGGCCATTCCAACTCCCAAAGGCCTGCAAGGCATTTCTGAAGAAGGAGAAGTAGATACATCTGTTCCCACCAGGTAGGACTACAACTGAGCATGCTGTAACACAGTAGAACAAAACTTTCACTTGCTATTCATCAGAAGGCTAAATGGACAAGGAACAATGCAAACAAAGAGCAATTCTGGTGTAGTTTGTTAGGGCTGGGAGGGAGACTGACTTTATATAAACCATTTAATGTTTTCTTGAGAAAACAGTACATCTCACACTAAAGAACAGTGAAATTTGTCATAGTGATCACAACTCCCTGGATCTATAAACCAGGCCCAGTCACAAAAGCAGTGGTCCACTGAGTCTGATGTTCTGTTGCTGGAAAAAGTCAGACATTTCGAGGGCAATGCAAATGCTTGATTATTCAATTGGAAAGAAAATCTTGTGCGTTGCCCCCTAATAACTTATCTATATGAACCAGTTCTCTCTGCATTCTACTGAAAATATACGACCTCTGCATTATCCATGAATCAGTTGCAGCTTTGAATAATCCTTCTTATCACAAATTCAGGAGAAACAGGACATATCTTTATCTTCAGAATGCCTAATAACCTAGCATACGGCAGCTGCATTCTGCAAGCTTCCATTCCTTACATCTTTATCACTCTGTCAAGTCTTTCCCATCGTGCTATGAATGCAGCTGAGACCCACACATTCAGATTTATCTTACCTAGTCCATTGTATTTACACTTCGCAATGGCGCTATCCATAAACTGCAAATTCAAGGAGTTCATGTAATTTCTCACTCCAGTTTCACCTACATGTGCATTTTGGAGAATCATTGCTTAAAACAGGAGCTAAATTTTTGGCTTGTTTTTTTACTGCCTCAGCTCACAGGCCCAGAATACTGCAGTGACAGCAGAGTTGATGCAGTGTTGCCCCATTCTCTGATTTGTCAACTGCAGAAATGAAAAACTGAAGAGTGACATATGATGTTGACACTTTCTGCTGGTGTGTGCAACTGAAAGTGTTGTTCAGTGAGACCAGTTACACATTTTTCCCACCCCAATCTTTTTTCTATTTTTGAGGTTTCAGATATTTGCCCACTCTTTTTGAATGGAAAAAAATGGCCTTTCAACTCTTTTCTCAGAAAAATAAGGCTCTACTCAGTTTGGTGGTTCAACCAGTTATCCACAGCCTAGCTAAATACTTTAACATGTAAATACCATCTACATATAAAGAAGTAATCTCCCCAGGGAGCCAAGAGCTTGCAATCCCAGGCAAGACAGATACACTCTACACATCAGAGTAACATCTAAACAGCCTTTTGCAGATAAGGGCAAACATACTTTACTGAAGATGCGGGTTGGCTGAAGGCAAAAGCCACACAGTGTGGTACCATGCTCTAGGGAATAAACCCAACCTCTTGAGAGAGCTCATGGGATCAAGCATAGCTAAGACAGCTACAGGGCTTCCCATTCAAGGTTGTAGGTTTTGAGCAGTCAAGATCAAAGAGAACTCAGACTGGTCTGTGAAACACCATCAAAGGACAATTAATAGGCAGGAAACCCCACTCTTGGTAAGAGATTTCTCTGGAAAATATGAAGTAATAGCTCTGTGTGGAAAACAGATCCTGGAAGAAATGCATTATACATTTAAGGCATAAAATGCTCTACAGATGAAGAAAGAAACTTTGGAAAGGAAATAATAATAAAAAAATCAACAGTAATGATATACAATACATTATCATCTAAAAGTTTTCAAGCAATGCTGCAAATATGGTTTATAGAGTTTTGACCTCATCAGTGGCTATTCTTCTCTACCAATGCAGAAACCACCCACGTTAATTCTTGCTTTGCAAGAGGAAATATTCAGCTTAACAGCAGATTTGAGGCAAGGCTCATCTCCCCATATTTTAGCCATATAAAAAATAGGAATCTCATGTAAGCTATTTACATAAGCCCCTTTTTAATCTTAGCAAAGTCGGGATGAAGTCCTATCTTAAAATAGGATGGCTCAATATGCACAGGTGGCCATCTCCTCTCGCTGATGACATGGAAAGCCTTGGTGCCTTGCTCCAAGTGAACAGGACTGGTTTAGAGAGCAAAGATTTAGTGGAATAGATTTCAGCCTAACTGGTTAGTCCAAAATCAAATCTGGAAGTTGAGCAGGGTTAAAAATAAAAAAAAACCCCAAGTTTCTTTTCCAAGTGGGTATTGCAGTGGAACATATAGGTGAGATTCCTCCCCACAACATCTCTAGAGCAACTGCATGTAAAATATGCCACTCAGTCCTTGACATGGTATTGCTAAATAGATGCTAGCACTGAAGTAAATTCAGGCATAAAGCTCATCAAAGAGCTGGTAAAATTATCTACAATGAACAATTTTAATAGACAGTGGATAAATAATTTATAGACACATGAAGTATAGAGATGGCATAATCAAGGAAGAATCAAGACAAATAAAGAAAGACAAAATATAGGGAAATATCATACAGGATTTCACAGTACCCAGACACATTCTGTTATGGAACAGTTTTCCAAAGAAAGTGGGGCGAGTAGAACCAGCATGTTATAAAATAAATACAAAAAACACTTGGAAATATATTGCCAGACAGAATTACTTCACAGGAATTTGATGCTTGAATAGCCCATGTCCCTTTCTAGCTTCCATGCTTCTATTTTATCACAATCAGTTCAGTTCTGTACTTGCTTTTCAGTCCACGAGAAATATTAAAATGAAATCTGGAGACACAGCTTGAAATGGCAAACAATGATCAATTAGCATCTCTCACCATACAATTTATTACCTTTCTTTTTCATGGCCTTTGCTATGCCCTTAAGTGCCACACTGATTTACTGCAGTGTTCTACTTAATTATCTCTAGTGCTTTATTTCAGAAGTGGTACTATTCTTAGCTGTTTCTTTATTGGTAGTATTGCATTCACAAGGACCATCCCCTTGTCTGTTTCAAAGCTACAGCAGCACAACCAGATCCTAGTTTAGAAACAATGGATACATTTCAAGTATTTGGGAAACAAGATCCTGCTGCAAGTTACAGAAGGCAAACTCCAGAGTTAGGTTACACCAACAGGTCTAAGGAAACTAAAGCCATCAAGCTGCCACTTCCTCTCTGGAAGGCACTAGGATTATTCGTGAGACTGAGACATTACAACATACCTGAGAAATTAATTTCTTTCTGAGTCTTTAAGTCAACTATAGCACCCTGTCAGTAGGCTTTCACCTATCTCATCCGGGAGCATAGGAACACACAGGCTGGTATATGTGAGGACATGGTGACAGCCAGCTGTGAACACATTCAGACTGGAAATCAGGAGATAGTCAATAAGTAGCAGATATTTCAGACTGCAGTAGTGGAATAAAAACCCCTTAATTTTTTAAAATGAAGCTCAGTGGGTCTGTCAAAGGGTGATTGATACAGCAGTTGAGACAGAAGGGGACTGGATTCCAGGTCTGTGTTTCTCTGTTCAGGGAAAGGTGGTTTTGTTAAGGTCAAGTCAAGCAACTGTGGCTCAGAGATTTTGCTATTTGTGCTCCTACATAATAGCACTTCACAGTACATGCGAAATATAAGTAGAAAACTGCATGAATTAAAAGTGGAAGAGAAGGATATCTGAAATCTAAAGAGCAGACTCAAGTGCCTAACTCCTATTAATAAAAGCAATGTGCATGTTCAGTGAGAGAGAGATTCCTGCAATCCAAACCCACTGTCAACAATAGAAGGTAGACTCTTGTGATGTTTACTCTTAAAAATCCAACCCAGAACTGAATTAAAAGTTGCAGTCCAGAAATAAGGGTTCAATAGCCTTCCTAGCACATATATTGTTCATGTTTGAAAGTCAAAATTTGCCAAAAGGCAAGAAAACATTTCTGCAAGACATAATGAGAAAGACCTGTTGTAACATGGATGGAGGATACATGCTGACTACTGAAACAAAAGCTTGTTTACTACCAGACATTGCATAAGGAAGGGTAGCCAAGGTAATAGGATATATGTTTATGCAGAGGAGAAAACACAGCTAACAACAAAACAGCTTTGAAAGAAAATGTGATTTTGTCTACTTTCAGAATTCATGGCAAATACAATGCAATTTCTTAAATTATTCCTCATTTCCACATTCTTTATTTTTTGTGCCAATTGCTGGTCCTATCTCTAACAGGAAAGTGTCAGTGTCAAAAATGAGAGACATAGTATAACTGAAAATAAAAGTTAATTACTGTGGAAATTCAACTCCAGAGCTTTAATTAAAGCCTGACAAATGTATCATGGACCCCAGGCACCAGCATGGAGTACACCCATTAGAGAGATTACTCCTCTTTCTATGGCCTCCCATGCTAACACAAAGGAAATATCAATCATGCCACAAAATGGCTTTTCCAAATCAAAGATGCTGGGAATTATTCTATTACCTTTCTCATAGATAATTTTTGCAGTTGCTGAGAGGGATTTTTATGCAAGAAAGCAGCATGTTAGCGTAAATTTTTGCTTAATTGCTAGGTTAATGTTAAATTGCAGCTTTTCTTTCAGGAAAAATGGCAGCTGGTGAGCCCCTTTCTATAAACCTACATTTCCTCTGCAGCTTCTCAATATGTAAGTAGGTACATGAGAGACAAACAGCTTCAAAATGACATGTGATGAAAAGCAGCAGAGGATATTGAGATGCTTGCAGCAATCCTCTCATGGGGAAAAGTGCAGTGGAATCCATCTAGAATTCTTCAGCAAACCCACAAATGTTTTTGCTGCTCTCCATCACTAGCCTGCTGAGAAGAAATATTTCCACTGGAGTCTCCATTAAGAGTGGTTTGGGATGATACTGTCACAACGTGGACAGTATCATGCTCTTTTTTGGGCTCTAACCTTCCAGCCAACTGGTACCAGGGCATGGCTAAGAGTCAGAAGGGGTTTCTTTTAGATATACTTTATTGCTCTAGCTGCAATTATTTCATTGTCTGCTGAGCACTCAGAAGCATTGAACAATCCTGACAAGCTAATACAGTAAGAGAGATGGATGGTTTTGCTTTTATTTGCTTAATATTTAAGGTTTTGGTTTGCAGGTGATCAAGAAGTAAAAGGAAAATATGCTCAAATATCAAGAGTTGTTTTGTTACTCCTTTTGCTGCTAAGATATTTAAATAAAGAACTTTCTCTTTCACAACCCAGGTTCTCCCCCTCTTTGATCCTAAAGCAATAATCCCATATTTATGAGATTATTTCCGTTGCCATGGAAATTAACTATGTAAGAAATTCAGCATTATCATTTCTGTATAAGCAGGCAAGATGCAGTCCTCTTGAAAGACAAACATTTTCCTGACACCTCTCTCTACCCCCACCATCGTACACATATAACAGGTCACAGCACAAGAACCAGAAGACACACAGCATACCACATATGTCAAGATTCCTCATAGAGGTCAGACTCACAGTTCTGTTTTAATGTTAAGGGACTACTTCTAGGACTGTAAGGAAAGATCCATCCCACCCTAGTGCCACAGTAGACTTCATCTGTGGTACCATAAACTGACAAAAACTCGAGGCAGCAGTTTGTGGTAGTTTGGGATTACAGGACCTAACCCTACAATATAGTAGTCTAAAATCACCCACTACTCTACCCAAAAAATCCGACTTCAGATTACCAAAAGCACTTTGAGATACAGTCTCTTCTTACTTTGCGTATGCGCCGAACAGCACCATAAGCTGTAAAGTGGGAATTGAGGGTTTCAGCAATGCAATCTCCACTCACATCCTACAGTGAGATACTACTTACCAACACTGACTGGCAGACATCTCAGTCTTTAGTAAATCCACAAGCTGTCGAGGAACAAAAACACCCTCAAAACATCCTGCTCTTATGTCTTGCATATGCCGGTGGCTGATAAACTACAGCACCCATGGCAAATTATAAGTTACTGCTCAATAAAGTATTGGTCTAAACACCTTACTTTGTAAATTTACTCTTGGCTCTTAGAGTTCTTGTTATGGAGAGAAAGGATGGAAAGCTAGGATTCAGGAGATTGCACTTTCATGCAGTCTTTGAATCTGAAAAACATCCAGCAAGAACCCACGCATATCCAATGAGTTTGACTTACATATGTACAGGAGCCAGTAAAAGAATTTGCACAAAGCTCCCTCAAAATGCCCCAAAGCACTCAGATCAACTCCCTGTTCTGGTAAGTTCACCCTTCACAGTGATCCAAGTGTTTGTGCCAGGGCTGGGGATAAAACTGAATTCCTTCTTCCACTCCTTTCGCACTAAATCCTTAATGCATTCCCCTCCCAGGCTCAGAATGGTGTGAATAAAGTAACAATCACACAACAATATTGTCTACATATTTTTGTTTATACGTCTGTTTTAATAACAAGACATTCCTAATGGGCAGCCACAGAAATCATGGGATTTCAAAACCCATACAATATATGATCCAAGTAACAAAGCGAATTTCTTTAGTCTCCTTTGCTATTCTCTCAGGTCTAACCTAGAGAGACCAAGAGAGGTAAAACTCCACGTCTCTTCAGTTCTTAGACGCATTTAGAAGACAAATAACGTTTTAAGCCAACTGAGATGATGATTGTTATGATGTGGACATCTGTTTGCTAAGACTGGCACATTTGTTTCCTTACAAATGAAAGGGCTGAAAGAAGAAGCCAGTTTTTAATCATCTTTATGGATTTAATCTGACAGTAATACTCAAGAAAAATAAAAATGACACAATCTACATTCTGCTATTATTTTATAATTTTGGTGGTACAAAAAATGGTTTAGCTACAGAGAATTTATCTCTTGAAGATGGAAACAGTTTCTTGACCAAAGTTTCTATTATGTCATTCTTTATTGAAAGCAGATTCATTTTGTAGCACCACTCCGAAGGCAAAACAGGGAGCTTATGTTGAGCAATAATTCCTATTTATGTTCCTATTTATGTATCAATATCATATTTATCCAGATTTCTGACCATTTGCCATGAGCATACACAGAACACTACCTGTCACCCTTCTATTATGGGTGTAAATTGTACCTGGCCTTTGTAGATACTTTAAGCCAGTTACTGGAGTAGAGATGATGTTTGTAACTGACTGGATACATACACAGATTTACTTTTCTCCCTCACAATTTTCTTCTTTACTAATATGTTTTTTTCTTCCCGTTCTTTCAAGAAAGATCTTGCAAGCTCCAATTCAGACAAATTATTGAACAGCAGTTAAGAAACCTACGGTTAACAGGTTCATGTAGATTGACCATCACAGAGCATCTACAGCAGCTACAGCAAAGGCCACCCATTTCTGGAACTAAGGGGATACTACCATTCACTAGCAACAGCAGACAAACTCATGTCCTCCTGCACAACCACCATTGGAATTAACTCTACCAAGTTATAAAAGGGTGCTGCAGATCTCTCTGCCCGCATGGATGGACACAGATGAGAATAACTCTACACTGCTGCCATATTACTTAGGTTTCCCTCTTTGTTGACCAGGTGCTGAGCTGCTCACCACACATCATCAAAAACAACATCTCTCTCCCTTTTCTAAGTAAAAGCTGTTTGGCAAAACAGAAGCCCCACGTACCTGAGGTTGTCAAACCAGAGCTATTCCCAGGAGCTGAATTCACAAGATGCAAAGAATTTATTTGAAGTGGTCAAATCGTTTTCCTGAAATGAAAAGAGCACTAATGCTCAGAGAAGACATGTTTGTCTGTGTTTACAAATGTTCCCCCAGCCAAGCTGTGATACCTGAACATGAATACACTGCAATTCTGGTAAGAAATAGAAAGATGAATGTATTTAAAGTCCAGAGGGAAATCCCTCCAGACACTGTTTTTGAAAAGCTTAGAAATCAGCTTTTTTTTTCCCTGTGGTTGCCACTATTCCTTAGCAACAAAGCAAGTCTGCTGAATATGGCTCTGCTGTAACACATTCCAGAAATAACTAGCAGGGTTGGCATTGTTTGGACTAACAGGGGAAAACTAATTGGGTCATTTGCTGTGTGCTAGTGCTCTCCACCTGCTGACCACCTGCGCGTCCCCAGGACAATCCAAGAAATATCCACATACACTCACACGTACGTGTGTGTATGTACCTAAATATACATACATGTATTTGAAGAGTGTTTATAAGGGAAGATTTTTCACAACTGTCATGTAGGGGGTGGAGAAAAAGACACAGTAGGACAAAATAAAGGCTTTCCTCTGTCTCTAACAGAAGGCAGTCAGAATCCTACTGAAGCCTCAAGCGCCTCTCCCTCCCACCCAAGAGCTCCAAAATGGTCAGGAAGAACCTATATTCTTGTCCTCCAGACAGCATGAGAACCACTCGTTCCCCCAAACCACGAACTCCACTCCCCACAAATGGAGACAATGCAGAGAGGAGCTCACGTTGTGTTCCCACATTTCTCCATCTTTATAACAGTGTGGAATGTAGCAGCTCCAAAAATCTATATGCTAATGCTAAAGCTCCCTTGTTGCAGCAGGGAGTGTGTGGAGACTTTTCTTCTCACTTTTCAGGGTTTGACAGTGAGATGGGGTTCCAAACCAGAACATATTGTAGTATTCTACGGGTTTGAACTAACCCACCATGTTCTCCTCATGAAGGACACATCTGTTAAATAAAGAGCTTCTTGCAATCCAGTATCAAGAGCAGGATTTTTTTTCAGTTAAGCAAATTGTCAACATCTTTAATATTTTTTCTGTTCCACACTAGGGTAAGGAATTTACACTTAAAATTTTCATGGGCAAAAAAAAAACCCAAACAAAAACCAACAAATCAACCAACCAACCAAATACCTAAACCAAAACAACAACAAAAAAACCCAACCCAAAGCTCCCTAAACAATACCTCACGCAGGCTGTAGAAAAAAAATAGCTCGAATTGTTATTTTGTCTGATTCAACCAGGAACTTGAACCTATAGCTCCAGCTTCTCACAATGAGTGTCTAAATCAAGAGGACATTACATATCCTGGAGAGGGACATTCCTTGTCTTGTGACCAGAAACTTTATCTTGGACTTGAAAAACAAAGATTAGGCAAAATGGCTATGCTTTAGTAAAACAGTACTTTCCTTTCAATGTGGAAGTATTTTCTGACAAAAGTTTGTTGCATTTTGAACATCGAGGCTTGCTTTAATTTATATCTAAGAGGTCAAAGACAAAATGACATCAGTGGCAACTGCTTTGCCATCAAGTAACTGTATGAAAACTGTAATACTAGACTAGCAAAGAAGCAGGGACAGAAACTGAGAAAACATGCCCAAAAATCAAGAGAACATAGCCTGGCCCAGACAATGCTTCATCTGCTCTAGCTAAGGCACGATATGAGGATTTTCTCCCAGCGTTTTCAATGCTGTCTGTGCTGCTGCTAACATGCTACCTTTACACTGAATGGTACCATGGCACCTGAATTCAAGGTCAAAAAAAGGAAGAAAATTTAGCAGATTAGGACTTATTTTGATTTGATTTTTAAAGACATGGGATAAATTGTTTTCTCTTACCTTCAGCCCAATGGAAGTGACTGGAAAGCAGAGAGAAGCATAGATCACATCTATGAAAAGTTCAATACACCTGTCACTGCCAGCCAGAAGCTCTGAAGCTTTCCTTGCTGCTCTGACACACACTTCATCGCTGAGACAACAGCCTCCAGCATGATGGTGCCTCCAAGGGAGAGGCACGCAACTAAAACACTGCACAGCGTGTTGGATGCCCACAGGCTCAGGTGCATCCTAAATTGGCAGTCATGAACCAGTTAACAAATTAATCACCTTATAAATTAAAAGCTAGCTGTTAAAATCTCCTCTTTTGACAGCCTTCAATTACAAAGACTTGCTCTATTCACACATAAATTAAGCATAAAAATCTGACTTTCAACTGCTAATTAGTTGTAGAAGATAAAGTTACATTTATGTTATGGAATATTATACCTTCTGTTAATTGTTATTTACTCCCACTGTTTTAAAACCACCAGTTGAGAACCAGCAATGTTAAATGCATTTTTGTAAGACAAAAAAATAAAAAAAGAAGTCAAGATTCAGGCAACTCTTTGGAAGAAAAAACACAGTAAAATAATATATCAATTCTTTAGTCAAAATCAATGTATGCCTACCTAAGTCAATGGAGCCACACTGACTTTTACACATGCTGGAAATCCTCCCCAGTATTGTTTACACCCAATAAAGACAAATCAAGCAAAAAGTGTTTGCAAGCGGCACTAGCAATGACGGAAGGAGATAAAAAGGGGTCAGCAAGGGGCGAAGAAAGGGAAAAGAAGGAAGCTAAAAAACTTTTTTATTTAAAAAGAAGAAAACATTCCACTAAGAATTTAACCTTTTGGTGACCTTTTCTTAATTGAAGCTTTGCCAGTTAGTACCAAAAGGCAATAACCGCCATGGTGAAAGAACCATTTATATACTTTCTCGTATCACATGGAAGGTTATTAACATAAGTAGCATTAATATCTCCTAAAGCCTACTTTTCTGGTCTGACGATTTACTCCTCGGCTTGTGTATTTAACTAAGCTGGTGCTCAGCACTCCCTTCCCAGTGAATAAAAGTCAAAGCCCTGCAAACTGGACTGTTTATTGTCTTAATCTGTGCTATTTTTTATACGTGTGCTAATTATAGAAATAAACACACATTATATGTCAAGGATATAAAGAATACATTGGATCAGTTTCTGTCCTTACCAACACAGCATTTGTATGGGTTTTAATTTGCTTCAACTGATTTAGAGATTCAGGAGATGAAATTTAGGTTCTTCAATAGCTTCCACAAAGAGGAACACAATTCCTTCTAATGCAATATGATGGTTTTTCAATGAAAATCAGTATTTTGCTTAACTGATCCTTTTCAGTAACACTAAACTGTAATATACACTAGCATAGAATCTCAGAAGATTTGATACTATCAAATTACTGAGTACATTAAATGCTAAAAAGCTACCAAGAGAGGAAAATGACTCAATGTTTTATTTTCTTTTTCATGTCATTGAACTGGAGTAGTGCTTCAATTCATTTTTCCAAAGCTTACATATATATTCAGAGAAGCCTGAGGCCAAATTTTGTCACTTACAAAATCTCTGGTACAATTGTCATTGATTTCAAGAGGATCAGATTTTGGATTTACATAATTTTTGGGTCTAAAATACTATTTCTGTTTCCAACAAAGTCAATGGGGAATGTACTTATGGTACACTTGGGCTTTATATATGAATCAGATCATTAAATGCACATCACAATAAGAAATACAAGATTATGCCTCCTTTTTCCATTTTATGAGTTCTAACAATTGAGGTCATGAAAATCTGATCTGTTTGAAATACTTCTTTTGGGTATGGTTTCAGTGAAGAATGGACTATTGCAACTCATCTCTTTCTTTCATAATCTAAGGTAACAATCAGAAATCAACTAACATCTTTTCTTTCTTCTTAAAGGATGGCTACCAAAATTCTAAGTACATTTATTAAAAATGGAAAGCTAGTGCCTGTCAATTTGAGAAAATGGATCAAGTGCTTAACAGGTTACATTTAACCTGGAATACAAGAGCCATGAAAGTGTCTCAACTGAACACAAAAGAGATTTTAAAACTAATGGAAATGTAATCAGTACGCTTTTTTATCCTGCAGGATTCTGTTATATTGCTCCAGACTGCTCCTGCTATCTGCTGTCTCGAAAGCTCAGTCTTCTCAAGCAAAAGCTTTGATCTACATGTTCATTTCTAAGTAGTTTCAAGTATTAAAGAATTAATAACCATGCAGTGTATTTCCTCTCGGCTAATTCTGCACGCTGTACGGCTCTTCAGAAAACCAAATATTATCTGTCAGACAAATGGCACCACGGTTATTTGGAACATTTAATTTGGTGGTTTTCTAGCAATTCAGTAGTATTTTCAATTATAGTAATGTAATACTGAAAATACTGGTATTGTTTGCTACCACAGACAATTTTTTGGTACAGCATGAAAGAAATGAAGCCCACCCAGTTGTCCTGGCACGAGTGAAATGCACTGCTTACTACCCAGCCCACACAGTGGAAATAAGCTGCAACTCCAATCTTTTGTTCAGCTGCTATGGGGCATCTTCTGAACCTTCAAAGCCTCCACACAAAGTGTGTTCTGTCGATCATTTAACAACTACATAACTACAATAATCTCACCTGTTTCATCCAGACAGTAGAAATAAACATTGCTATTCAGGAATATTCTGCAGTATATTCAGCAATTTTTAATTAACTGCATGTGAAAAGAAGCAGTAGTAATTGCTCTTCCATCCCTAAAAGATCCAGAGTCCTGGGCGGCATTTCATCGCAACACTGACAAAGTTAAATGAATAGTGGAGTTCATATGGATCATCCAGCTCCAAAGGACCAAGGTTACTGTAGGAAGCATTCCTACCTGGGCAGCTGGGAAGCTGCTGGTATCTGAGAAGGTGATCTCACCCTGCCCTGGTGTGACTACTTAGGGGCTGCTGAGAAAATCACCACCACCATATCCATCAAGATAGATTTTGAATATGGAGTCCTCCACACAGAAGTAGAGGTACATGAAGACTTGAGCCGAACTCCATGGAGTGAGTTACTCTACACACTTTGGTAGTCCCTACATCTATTAAGTAGGTAGTGTAGCCCAACAGGAATAGTTTTGTATGAAAAATAGTGGTGCTAAAGGTCCAGCAACCACTTCATTTATGTTTCAGGGTGGCTTACTTGTGACTAGCTTTACTTTATGGATGGAATAAGAACAAACATTTGGATATGGAGGTGCATCTTCCGCTTTAATTTTATCCAAAAGCAGTCCAGTTCATAAGCAGCAGGACTGCCATGAACGAAAGCATGAGAAGTGCAGACAATTGCAGGGATTCTCATCCAAAGCAGATTCCTAAACCAAACTCAAAGGCTAGTGCAGATGTACCTTCCACTGTCTGGCTTTCTTTTTCAATAGGGCTGATCACTGAAAACGCAGATGTGAGCTGACAACAGAAGCACGGTCAAGAAAGATGTTTATAGCAGGGTTGGAGTGGGTGCTATTTCAGCTTCTGTCTCAACAGAGGTAAGATTGCTGAGTTTGTGCAATGACTGACACTTCCAGGTGCACCATGAAAATGGAAATTTTCCCCAAATTCACTCTTTATGTACCTCTATAACCATAAATAAACTTAGGTAACTGTACTAGCTATTGAGCAGGGAGCTGTAGAGCCTGCCAAGCAGCCGACACAGCATGCAGTGATTGCTGCCGCTGGCTACGGAATAGCTGCAACTGTTCTCTCCTTTATTTTTCAGTCATAGCCAAGGGACATATACAGTGCTTACAATGTACATTACTATTGGGGAAAAAAATAAATTCCTGTCATATTCAAAGAATGAAAAGCAAAATATATAAGAACAAATAACAGAAAGAGCTACTTTAATATAGCCTTTGAATTTCTTATGCAAAAGCAATATGCCCTATCCTGCAGCTCTTGATACCCTTGCTAAGCCACTAACACAAGAACAAGAAGACTGGGCCTCAGGATATATATGCAATTAAATATAAACTCTTAAAAACATTGTCATAGAAGATGCTAGGAGGAATGGTTAATAGCACAGCAGTGACACATGCATGATGTAAATAACCCAGCTATTTAACTGCCTGATCATAACTTGCTGGGGCATGAATCCATTGCTAAATACCTCATTTTTTTCTGTCAGCCACTCTGAATAATAGTTATCCTTGACCTTTACATATCAAAATGTGTGCTAGTTTACTGACTTCTCTACTGTCAACTTCAAAGCTCTCAAAGACAAAACTCCTTTCCAAAGAAGCTAGCATGAATATTTTCACTTTTGAAAACATTCTATCCTCTCATTAAGTGATAATTATACATATATATGTATAATTTCAACAAAATAAATATGGAAATCGGCAAGACAAAAAGCCTTTAGCCGGTACATATAGGTAATCCATTTGAGACCCTAGATTTTTCTAGGATTGGCTGTAGCTTCAGTCACAAGCTGTAACGCTGGCTCAGGATGTAATTAAAGGCTTAATCTCCTCCCAGTCATCTGGGCAGTTGTAATGAAATATGCCAGCTACTCCCTACTCTTGTTTTGGAAAAATGCCCAGCAGATTACAACAGCAACAAAATTAAATTACCCATTCTGTAAGTCCACTTCACAGCATACTCATATTGCCCTTTACCAGTCCTACATTAAAGCAAGAAATAATAAACCAAAACAGCTTTCCCTGTTTTTCAGATTTCATTACCCTTCAGAAAAAAAAGAAAAGTCTTCCTCAGGACTCAGTATGTCACTTCGCTTTTCTGACACGTTGCTTCACACTTTTGTTGGGACACAGCTTTCTGCAGCACTAGGAGGAACACATTTTAGCTTTACACGTTAGTGACTAAGCAATATTAACTGCAGACTCTTATCTGTAAAAAAAATAACAAGGGTATAAAATATTCTTAGAAGCCAGATATCACTCCCCAAATACACTCTTATACCATCTGGTTTTGACCATACTGCCAGCTCCTTTTCCTATCCCTTCTTTCCTGCTCAATGTACTGCAGGTGCCAGTGACAAGTCTGAGTCGCATTTGAGTAAAAATGAGGCTGAAACAAAATTAAAGTAACAGGTCAAAAGTGACAAAGTGAGTGAGGAAAAGGTAAACAACAGTAGTCTGCTGGCTTCTGAAATTGTTCAACAGCTCAGCTGAACCCAGGAAAGTCACATCTTACGCACAAATGTAAGTGCTTTTACTGGCCTAGACTAAAAAGTTTGCAGTCATATCCTGCTGTGATAGATCTGGCAAGGCCAAGAGTCCCATCAATACCAAATGCCACGACTGCCTCAACAAATCATCCCCACCTCATTGGGGAAGCATTGTAGTGAAGATTCACCTCTTTTTACACTAACTAGAATGCATGTTTTTTGGCACCACTGATGACCTCTGAATAGATGCGGGAGAGGAATCTTGGTGTTCTTAGTGTGAAAGAGTCTGTGGGTCAGGCCAAAATTTAGGTGCATATTGAAAATCCATTCTGCACTAACACAATACATTTGTAACTGCCTTTCTTCCAGTAACTCCACAAATAGAATAAGTGAGCTATACACAGCTAGTTTTATTAAGAAAAGCTGGAAGACAATCATAAATGCAATAAAAATCCAAATACTAGTGGTATTGATTAAGTCTATTTATGGAGCAGGGGGGTTTGCATTGTTTGTGATCCTGGGAAAGGAGGATGTACAATATCATTTGTTATTTCACGGATTGAACTTAATGACCATTTCATTTTTTATATTCTTCATTAAGGACTAAATTATGCTTTCAATTATCTTAAGAGAATTATGACATAAAATTGTTTCCTTTGTTCTGGATTTACAAAAGATCAAAAAACACACTGTTTCAAAAACTGTTCTAATAACACACACATTTATGCAGTAACAGGCTCATGCAAAGCCTTTGCTCGAAATACTTCAACTCTTCAGAGGGACAACATGGGGAGACACATAGCATTTGTACTCTAATCTAGAACAGCTACTTCTCACAGCCCATCCTCAATGCCGTTACAAAGTGCCAGAGTGGAGGGAAGTCAATAAAAAACAAATGGACCTGTACTTCTGTTGTGAACCATTCACACAGGCCAAGCTTTTCAGCAACGCTCAACTCACACAAGCCCTGCTGTTAAAAAGGAACCAGATTGCAGCACTCAGACCAAAAACTCCAGAATCAAATGAAAAAAGTTACTCCAGAGCTTCATCTGTTAACAAATCATCATACATATATACATTCTAAGTCTGGTTTTTCCCCTTTTCACAAAGCTATTACAAGAAACTTTAGACAGCACCGTGTTTGCAGAGTTGAATCCCATGGCACAATTTTAAACAGCAGAACAAAACCCTAGTGTTTACATTTAGATCTTAGTAGATGCTTTTATGTGACAAAGATGCCCAACCTAGATGACTCATTTCTTATTACAGCAGACAAACATGAATACTCACATATTGAGATGACAATCATTAAGCAGACATATACCAAGATACAGAAACCAAATGAATGCCTTAATGAGAATGGGAGTTACCCTTTCTTTTGTGGCTTTTTATTCCACTCCTGCTCAGCCTCCACCAAAATGACTTTGATGATGCTATTAAAAATCACAGGTTCTTACAGAAAATGGGCTCAGAGTGTCTCAAGGCGGCTATTCCACCTCCTGTAGTAAGGGCCAAATTATCTTGTTGCAAAATGGTTGCTTCTACAACCAATAAAAGTGACTGTGGGGCTGATGCAACAAACAGCAGTTTTGCAGAAGCTTCCAAGCAATTCATGTTTAATTTAAGAATTTGGACAGCACATGTGACACTTGATTAAATTTGAATTTCCAAATTAAACAATCTAAAGAGCATTACATTAATAACAGCATTATATCTTGCCACTGACATAACAACTCCCAGTGCCTCCCTGGGTGTTGTTAGGCACCAGCAATTGATCAGAAGTCCTGACAAAGCTCAAAGACAACTCTCCCCAGACTGATTAAATGCAGGTGCTTTTTATGTTTTGTTTTTGGAGTCTGCACAAGCCTACTGTGCATCACAGCTGAGACCCAATGCACTACTCTTCTGCAGACCATTCTAAATAACCTCACGGATCACTCCAGAGGCAAAGGTGTTCAGCTTTGGTTTTCGATTCCTGACACTCTGCCCCAGCTGAATTTTGCATTTTTCTTATATGCAACTAACTATTTGAAAACGTATGCAAGTGCTCAAAAAGGCAACGTCTAGCAGCAGATGTCCAGTGTTTCAAGTGATACAATGCTCAAGCCGGCGCTGGGGAAGCCAACAGACAGGTGTTCCTACTCCTCTGTGCTGCCAAGTCTGCCCCATTAACGCAACGAGGCTGAAGGCCATCAGTGCAACAGTCAAAACTTAATCGCCAAATGTGCCTCTGTTCTAAATAACTCTCACCAGCTGGTTACTACTTATCCCCTGATGGTGTCTGGGCACGTTCCCTCCAAAAAAGCTATCAAGCTCTTCTGATATTGTATGAAAAGCCAAGTTTCTTCCTTCCCGGAATCCTGAACACATGATCCACCTACAAAAAGTTCACAGAGCACCAAAAAGAAATGCTCAACAACTCATTTTTCCATGTTGGGCTGACATTTTGCTTTTTTATCAGGAAATCTTTCCCGTGAAGCACAAGCAACATTACTGCCTTCCTCATCTGCCCCTGCAACTGCCAAACGACATCACACCAAATTCCTCCCTCCTGGAAGCTGGGTGCAGCTCCATGGAGAAAAGTGCAGAAAGTAGTCCAAGGCACAACTTTTCATGGTCCTACTACTGCTTCTGCAAATGTGTTTATCTGACTTATAACCAAAGGATGATAAGCCATGTTTTATCAACTTCCTCAAATTGAGTGAGGCTTCTTAAAAAACAAAAAGGTTTTGCTTTTTTCACTGTTAGGCTTGATCATCTTAAAGGTCTTTCCCCATGTAAACTATTCTATAATTCTGAGGTTTTTTAAGGGAACTTATGGGTTTACCTGTGCTTTTGCAACTCTGCTGGAGTTTCTGCCTCTGTGGGAAAAAAAATATCTGGGCACGGGCTCAATTTAAAAATCAGCATTTGAGTTTGCTGCATATTTCTGGGAGGGACTTGGCTAAAAACATTCAGTCCTGAGTTCGGGAACAGTAAGTGCCAGCGCATGAATGCAGAAAAGTGATCTAGGAGTGCAAACACCAAACCTTGGTCACATACACAACTTTTGTTACTAGGAACTTGAACACACACTTCACCTGTTTTGTTCTTTCTTATCCAAGCATCCAGTCTAACCTTGAGTGATGAAAGAAATATTCCAAGTATGAGGTAGTGCTCTGAGTCAAAGTAGAAGCAACTCTTACGTTTTTTGCAGTGTTGCTAAGATATCTGTAAATCGTTAAGAGGGGAAAAAGAAAAGCTAATTTATTTCTATGATCTCTGTTTACTTTTTGCACCTTACTCACACAGTGCTTAATTTCATCTAACAGAAGAATGCTACTTAGCTTCCAGCCTCTCAGAGGTATGCTTGAATTTTGTTTAGAAATCACAAGGCAGGAGGATTGTCTTTTTATCAGAGTAGTGTATTGGGACTCAAGAAAGTTAGGCTCTCTCCCTACACTAACAGAAATTCTTTTTGACATTTGGCAAAATGCTTTATTCCTCCATACTTCAGAAAAGAGTGTTACTGTTCTGTCATCCTGTGTGAGTAGTGAAACCCCATCTGAAAAAGAGAGATACCATTTCCTTTTGGCTACCCATTGTCTTGTCTGTATATACCACAGTCTCTGCAGGATTGTGACTTTTCCCCACTATGGGTTTATACAGTGTCTGTGATACAACAGGGCTCTAGTACAGCTCAAAACCTCTAGACACTACTGCAATACTAATATTAGTTCAACTCTTACCTGTGAGAAGCCAAAATTACTGAGGGAAAGTAATCTGTGAAAGCTTCAAAATCCAGTCCTGCAGTCCTCGTACTGGCAAAACTCTTCCTGCTACCAAGATGCTAGGCTTTAGCCATAAATAATATTTTTATTGTTTATTTATTATTGTTATATAGTAATTATATAATATTACAAATATATATAAATATATGAAATTATATAATATGAAATTTATATATACAAATATATAAATATATATAAATATCTGAAAATATATAATATTATTTATTATTATATAATATTTATTATTATAAATAAATTTTATCAACCAAGCTGGTAATGCCTTTTCAGTAACAAATGTAGAGGTGGAGCCTCTGGAAACACATCTGTGACAATAAAGGGATCTAAAACCCTACCTGACTGACAAATTCAGGTTTTTCATTATTCAAACCAGAGGATTCCATATGAAGGCAAAGGAGAGAGCTTAATTTATCCCACTTTAAGATTCAAATTGTTCAGAGCTAGACTATCTCTGATTTAACTCCACTCTACAAGATATCATGGCCTATGATTTAATTGGCCAATTACTTATCCCTGATGAGAAATTGGTGAGAATGCTGTGCCTCATACATGAAGCGGTGGTTGTAGTAAGGGATAAAATGTGCAAGTCTAAATCAGAGCATTTTATCAATCATTTGCAAAGCTGACAGCTTTAATGGGTTTGGAATGATGAATACATTGGCATTTCATTATTTGTCACAAACTAATAGAAAGTCCTATTAGAGTTATGTAAATTCTTTGTCCAGCATAAACAAATGATGATCCATATTCATACTTACTCTGGGAGGAATAAAACATATACATTACTTCATTAGTTGGTTGGGTTTTTTAGCTAATACTTCACACACGGCATGGGGAAATTTATTTTTGTAAAGGCCGAACTACACTTCCCAGTTTTTTGCTCAATGTGCTCAGGAAAATCAGATTTCCCCTAGACTTGAAAGTCAAGTCATGATGAAGATGCTGCTATTTGCAGCACACAATGAGCTCTTTGTCCATCATCATTCTCTGAGTGCCTGGAACATGGGGACAAATTTATTGATGTCTGAATGAAAAGCCTCAGGGATGACTAGTAAACAGAGAAAATGCACATTTTGCAAGGAAGAAAAGCATGCTTCAGTTTTGATGCCACTTTCTGTCAGTTCATCCTGCCTCCAAAAGATGCAGTTCAGATAGTGGTTATCACACAGGTACTTCTAGTGTGCTTAAAGGTCTCATACAGGACCACTGCACAGGATTAAGCTGGGTGAAGTCCACATTTGCCTGTGTTTAAGTGGGAGATGCAGGTGACAAGACCACCAACAGAAAAAAACATGTCCACAAATAAACAGTCATGCACTATAACATACCCTTTGGAGCACTGTTCATCCAGTACGTGCTGACACTCTTCATGGCAAAATGTATTTTGCTCCACACACTCTAAAACCTTTTGTTCTCATTTCTGTGTCCATCCAATTTATCTTCTTAAGGAATGAGGACATTTCCATCTTTTATAATGAATATTACGATGGCTGAGCAATTCAGGCTCCATGAGGAGTTCATTGCTCATACAGCTTTGGGGGAAGTGTCACCACCAACTATGATGTGCAGAACAAGACGAGGCCTCTGCTCTTCATTCTGTAGAAGGAGACCAGGGGGACAGTGGATTTCCAACGTCCAGGCAATGCCAAGCTAGCAAAAGATTCACGTTAACCTTTGTTCCTTGCTTTTACCACAGCCTTCTGATGGTGATGGGTTATCTCATTTATGGTGCCTGCATAGAAAGGCATTGTCCTTTCTAAACCCAAAGGGAAGGATCTGCAAGTACAAGCAGCTTTGCCGCTTTATCACTCAAGGGAAATATACAACACTTTGGGATTGAGTGCTCACAATACCTTACGTCAGTTTCTCAGAGAACAAAGAGGGAGAACTTGGGCTCTGATTTACCTTATTTTTCAGCTGTCATATCTGCAAGCATTTTGATTACAGGCAATATAAAATAAGAGCCCTTAATATTCTGGGGATTCACAGTTTAAGCTTAGATGTCTTTGATGCTTAGCTCCTGATGCTTAGCTCCATCCTGCAGTGCATGTTATTTAGAATCTTGGTTGAAAGACGTGATACTATTGGAAATTATTATGTACAGAAGATATTCCAAGGAAAACTGCTAAGGAAGGAAAGCCTTACAGAAGTCCTCTACACAGAGATGCAAAAGATGTCAAGTGAAATGAGGATCTTAGCCAGGCACCTTTAGCTTGTTCAGTTCATGGAGAAGGAATGTCTGAAAATTTATCAGGCACTAGGCTGGTAGTGATCCTTGTGTGTCTACAGCTGGTCAGCCACCTCACCATCTTCCAGCACATGCCCTTCTTTACTACGCAACAGAAGTCCCCAGAGTGTTCAAGGCCTGTCAACTTTACTTAGCTAAATTGCCATAGCCCCAACTGCACTGGCATCCAGGAAAGAGCATTGAGCCATGTGGGTTCAAACAAACTTGGATGTGGTCCGTTTTCTTCTTTAAATGAGGGAGCCTGATTTAAAAGTCCACTGCGCTCAGCAGAGGATCTCCATGGGCCTTGGAGCAGGCCCTTAATCACAAAACACATCTTGAAATGAAAAAAAAAAATAAAAATTCCAAGTGTTGTGCTTATGGGATTTCCACATTATCAAACTATTAAGGTGAAGTGGTTTCTAGGGAGGAGGCAGCATTTGAAAATTGCATACTGCCAGTGCTTTTAAAAATTTCTGCTACTACTGTGGAGGGTATGAATCTTATTACACTTGATAGTATTCGTGCATATAAATGAAAGAAACCATTGAGAGAAATCAATGAGCTGAATGGAAGTTTTTTTTTCTTCTTAATCATCTTCCAATTTGGTGTTTTCTGAAAGTTATTCTTGTCTCTTTCTTTCTATTACTCCTAAGTGCCTGAAATTCTCTTTGATGGAAGACAGCTGCAGCCTACTGAAGTTGACAAGCCCTGGAAAAATGCATCTGATAACCAAACTCTGGAAAGATGCATCTCTAATAGCTTCTTTCAGCACAACCTTTTGTGCAGCAAATCAGTGCAGCAAGGTAGGAGCTCTTGCTCAGCTGCTGCCTTCTGACACTTTGATGGCTGCTTGCAAGGTGATCTAGCCTGAAGGCATGCCAGGGAGGCCTCCAATCTTGTCAGATCCCATAAATGAAGCAGGACTGGAACTGGTCAGTATTTGGGTGGAAAGCTACATTTTGCAGGAGATAATATTGAGGATTCAGTAGATGGCAGTCTTACCTCAGAGTCAGGACTGAAGAGACAAATGAGTGTGATATTGAGGGCTAGGGGTGCCATCGTTTAGAAGTGCAAAAATCAGGTACCAGGCTGAAAAAACCCTAAGGTACATTTGAGAGATCATGACCAAATGTTAACGTTGCACTAAGAAATGACATTTTGCCAGCCTGCAGACGTTCTCTCACAGTTTCAAAGGAATACTCTCATGAAGCCATGACATGCTCTTTAAAGTCTCCTATCTCCTGCTCCAGAGATTGCTCAGCTTAATGAAAAGTGATTTAGTGTCCATATGTATGAGACCAGAATTTCACTGTACAAGCCACTGAATACAGTGTCAGATGGGCAGCAGATGTCACAAGAGCGACATTGAAGTATGGATTTTTTAAGTTTCAGTATTCAATCTTTCTCATATTACACAGCTAAGAGATGACTAAGCTGTGACTTTGACCGTGTAATCAGAAGGGAGAGAGGTAGAAGAATTTCATTTACATCCCTGTGCAATTTATCCTGTTCTTGGGTCTGTGAAAAAGCATGCAGTCCTGCCTGTGCAGGTGGGAGATAAAAAGCTTCACCTTCTGCTACATCATGCATGTCCAGGTTAGCTAGCAAAGTTCAACTAGTGTCAGTCATGAGCTGTCTGGACCAACAGCAACACTCCATGCCCAATTTTTAATGAAAGAAGCAAACTTGCATCAAGAATCATTGTCTCTCTGATTTTCCTATCTTCACTGGGCAGACATAATGTATTATTATATCAAGAGTTCAAGGCATCTGTCCATGTGTGCTATATATAATACTTTCAATCACCTGGTCCTAAACATGAAATGACTTTGAGCTGCTGTCCAACAGAACCTACACAAACAACTGGATGCTTTCCCCACATAAAACTCCAAATAATTTTAATAGTTCTGGATCAAGGTCTTCTAATGTGTTTACCAAGGTCTGTGCTCTCTGTCACCCTCTTTTTCTTGTCACAGGGCTGTACAGACTTAATCCCTGCAGCTCCAGCTCACAGAGTTTGGAAAAACTACAAGCTAGGAGGATATTTTGTTTTGCTAGCATTCAATGTATATAACAAGTACCCATTTCTTTCTGGACCTATCATACAATGTCAACCTCATCTCACACCATTTTTTCCCCCAGTACAGGAAAAAAAATAAGTGTTGATGTACATGAGTTGATACATTCACAAATACAATAATGAACAATATGCAGTTGCAGTGTCTTAGGAAAAGCATGCATAAGTATGTAACTTTACTTAATGTCTGCACATGTATTTATATGCTTAAATATATGCACAGTATTTTTCAAAATGTGTGCACTTAGTTATTTAGATTTTTTTCCATTTTTTTTCTCCAAGAGAAAACAAGGCATTGAACAACAATCAATGGAGACAATTTGAAAAGGCATAAAGAAACACATTTAAAAGCAGCCCTAGCAGGGAAAGAAAATTACTATTTTAACCCTTTGAAGAATTTCATCCCACTCCAGAGGAATTTCACTCCATTCCATCACAGGTTTGATTTATTGTACCAAGCAATCAACTAGTCTTTGGTACACGGGGAAGAAAAGGCCTCAGTAAGTGGTTTACTGAAGTTGACTCTTGCCCTTTTGCTAGCAATTTACGACATTCTCAGTGTATCACTGATAGAATACTCAGAAAACCTCAGCTAACAAAAATAACAGCAAATGGTGCCGGTTAAATGATCAGCATATGACTAGCATGAGGAAACAGTCAAGAAACACAGAAAACAGCATTCTTGTTCACTTCTGCGGCTACCTGCAAACTACATGTGCATATAATTATGTCAGGACCCAGCAGCCCCGTCTTTCTAAAATACACTCCAGTATCATTAGGAACTTGTGAGTCCCAGACTCCTCTTCGGAAATGAGGAGTCTTTTGATAAGCCTCTTTATCTCTTTGCTGCAGTTTAACTAGCTGTAAATGGAAAGAATATTATTTATCTACCTTAGGGGAAGGTTAGGATTCTTAACTACATAATAGATCGTAAGTGCTGTCATCAAATAAACCCTTTAACTGAAAAAAACTATGATGTTCATTTCAAGGAGTTTCAGCCATTTTTTGATTTTATTCCTACAAAGACAGAAAAAATTTAACCCATTAGAAGAAGGAAAGAAAGATGGAAAGAAAACACTTCTCAGTCATTATTTTTCAATGCAAAAAGAGGGATAAAAGCTCCACAGAGCTGGCATGGATTGCAAGGGAGGGCCATTGCTAATGGCATCAGTGCAGTTTTAAGACTTTATATATCTCTGGCTGTACGTACAATCAAGTACAATGCCTATTCTCAATGAGAACAAAAAGTCCTCTACCCAGGTTTTCTCATAAAACAGAAAGCTTGTGTTCTATGACATTTTATGTTTCTCAGCTTTAAATGAACTGCTGTTCACTCTCTCCTGCTTTTGGCTATCAATCAGGATTGAGCAATATTCTCCTCCTGTTTTCACTCTAAGTCAACCTTGGTGACCTAGCTGCCTCATAACAAGAATCTTGATTGAACAAAGAAACCATTTCTCATCCATTTCACATAATGCAGCACAAATGAAAGCCCTGGAAATGTTTTATTCCTCCATATTGCTTGTCACATGTAGCTTTTCAGCAGCACTTCATTTGTCCTCTGTCAGTTTCTACACACTAACTTTATTATCATTCAGGCCCAGAAGGACAGCAACTTGCTGTTATTAAAATGTGAGAACACATTTTGAACTGCTTAGTGCCCATGGCACCCTGCAAACTCAACTGCAGCAAGAAGTCCATTGTCTGGATAAGCAGACCCAGGCAGCCGGGCTCAGCAGGGAACTAGCACCCAAAGCAAGACCTGCCCTCAAAAGCAAGACCTGCCCTCAGGCACACATCTCTCAGGCAGGTGAATTCCTGACAACTAGATACAAAATCTTGCTGGATTTTTTTAACAGATACTGCAAATTTGCAGGTGTATTCCATCATCTAACAGTTGTAACTTAAAACTACTGCTTGTTTTTGAAATTCAAAGATACAACCAAATTTGCTTGCAAGAAGGCATACAAAATTTCCAGTGGAAAATAGTTTGAAAGAATCTCAGTGAGCTCCTACATGCAGCAAAACCAAGGGTATCTTGAAGGATCTGTATCCCTGTTATTTCTGTGTAGTCACTCTTAATTCCAGCAGAAATCAGGAATTACTTCTGAAAACAATACCACTGAGTACATTTCTTTGTCCCAATATATATTTCATTGTGTTCATTTCAACTTTTGAATATATTTTCAAACTAACTACTGTGATATGTAGCTATGTCCAGCTTGACCTACTCTGATCTTGCCTTTTTATTTAAATCAATAACTACCTTATTTATCTGTTTCCACAGTCCTAATACGAAAAAATGGCATCATATTAACTCCAAGAGATGCTCACTTCAGTGTAACATTATACACAATCCCCTCTGCAGTTTACATATTTTGAGAAAGCCTATCTTACAAGCCAGTGAAAAGGATTTACAAGCAGATTAAAGGATAAAACTGCCAAATGCACTAAAATACATGGTCGATATGCTGCTAACCACAAATCCATAACTGTTTTGCTGATAAAGCATTGCCTAAGCTTCAGTTCGTTCAGATTGCTGCTTCAGATTCCTCATGACATCATCAGCAAAAGGAGGAGAAGAAATTCTTCTATTTCTAGAAGAGATGTGTTGGCTTGCAGTCATGTCTATATAACTGATTTTGAAGTGATTAAAGGAAACCAGAATGGAATTTTCCCTTTTCATTTTCTTCAGCACCCCTACTTATGGAAAGTGTTTTGTTTTACAGTACAGGTCTCATGGTTTTAGAGATTAATTCCTCCTTCTTCCGCCTAGAATTGTGTGCTCCTGAAACACCAACTGATTGCTAGCTGAGACTCCTGCCCAAGAGCAAAACAACCACGCTAAAGTGCTGCTTTGCTCACAGGAGTTGCAAAATCTCCACCTTTAGAGGTTTGTACAACTCAACAAGGCAAATCCACAGTTAACCTCTGAGCCAGAGGTTAGACCAGGTGACTTCCAGAAATCCTTTTTGTCCCCAGTTTATATGATTCTATGACTTTGTACTTGGTGAGTTATTAAAATGTAGAAGGCACTGCTCCTGGAACCGCTATTTCTAGAGTACTCCTTTCCCACCGAAGAGTCTTCAGTGAACATTTGAAATGGAAGACTTTATTTTATGAGGATATGTTTGGAATCCTTTGCTGTCTCATATTCGCAGAAGAATACTATCTTGTGATGTTAGAAGAATGTATGCAAAAGGAAGAAATGTGAGAGACAACACTTTCTCCATGCTGACCAGGGCTAAGAAAATGATCTTCAGTGAGCGAAATAGGACATAACCATATGGATGATTAAGAGAGAGATCTGTAGTAATTAAAAAGTCCCCTCCTTCACAAGCTCTTTCTATGGCAGAAGGTAGCTGAATGAAGGCATAGAAGAACTTCCAAAAGTCCTTCTAGTACTCTGCGTTCTTCATATATGTAACATACAGAGTTTATAGGACTAGCAATCTTTGACATTATAGCAACATATTTCTTTAAAAGGACATTAGAAAAGCCAGAGCTCACAAATACTCTTAATTCAGACCCAAACATGAATATAAATAATCCAATTTAAAAAATCACCCCAGAACATCAATATGCATGTGCTAAAAAATGACAAGAGGCACCTCAAATACATTGAAACCAAGGTAAAACAATACATTATTCAGCACACTAGAATCTCCTAAAAATCTAGACTATTAATTTCTACTTAAAGCCTTAAAGTTTAGTACCAAACTTAAGGAAACAGCCTACAAATATTGATACATGTGATCACCTCAATCTCTAGACCAAAGTAAGCAGTTAATATCTAAATATAAATTTATGCATGAAACTCAGATCAACTGCACAAAGTCTGTTCAAGAAAGCATCCATATTGTAGCAACCATTAAAACTTGGTCTTTGTTAACCATCCCACCCATTGTGTAAGCAAAAGTAACTAAAATGACAAAAACAGTTTCACTTCTAAATACTTAGAATTGAGTATGCAAATATTATTGTTCAAGTTATGCATAACACTTGAAGCATAAATCATGCTAACAGTAGACAGACACTTTGATTTCTCTCTGGAGTATATTCTAGTTAGAAAGACGTTGCTAGAAGGTAACAGTTGTGCCAAGGTACCATTTGATATCTAAATAATTGATTTGAAAGTCTTGTTAGTTAATGACTGACCATAAAAGTATTATGTGTGTTGGCTAAAATAGTTCAAAACAGATCAGACATGTGTGAGAGTTCTCATTAGCAATCTGTTTTTTTTGTCCCACCAGATGGGGCAAACATTCTTTAATGCATAAATGTACTTCATTGGAAGGAATCACAAGAACAGCACTTTCTTCTCTAGTGCTAAAGGAAAGAATATATAAAGGAATATAAAGGAAGTCAATTGTTAAAGCAACCTACACTGAGAGCTTTTATCTGGAGTTACACTAGCTCCTCGTAATAACCATACATATGTAATTGTGCAGTCTAGTGATTTTCAATCTTTCTCCATTTGGAGACCTCCCCCAGGTGTTTTCCAATGGAGATGAGTCTGTGTTTCAATCAGTTTTGATGTAAACTTAATTTACTTTTATCTCTGCTATAGAACATTTAGGAAGTAGCTTAGTGGTACCCAGGGATCTGCAGACTGTGAGTTCCATGACTACAGTGCTGCCACCATGAGCCTACTTATACCGGCATGGGCATGTTCTTGAGTAGGGAACCTTCAGCTAATAATTGAACTCTGTTTTCTTGTGGAAACAATTACACAAGCCTTCCTCAACACACCTCACTATTGAGGATAGTACTAAGTCTCATACCTTTTAGTTAGTTTTTGGGGGTTTTCGAAATAAAAGAAAACCAACTTTGATCAAATTTATCTGCCTTACTGTATATCTCACATCTCAGCTTTTTAATATGTATGATTACAAAAAAAGAACATAACAGTCCTCACAAATTTCACAGAAAACATTAATTCACGTACTTCAAAAAAATATTCTCTATTACGTACAGAAATGCTTAAAAGCTTTTGCCCAAGCTAATTCTACTTTTTTTCCCTTCCAAATATGATCCTGCCATTATATCCTGGGCAGGCACCTCACCTGGCCATGGATCTGAAATCAAAACTAGTCAAAGACAAATCATTAGTCATTTCCAAACTGAGGACTCTTCTTTCAGTAGTGTCTCCTCAAGAACTGGGAACACTGAATTATGTTGAAGGTGAGAAGAACTGCACTCCTTTCACTGCTCCTGGCCAGCGGTATTAAAACAGACATCTTCTTTGCATTTCAAACTTGCGTTCAGAGCATGAATGCTACAGAAGTGACAGGGCACTTTGCTAAGTCAGCTCAAAATAGGAAGTTTGCTTCAGAAGACACTTCAAGTTCATGCCAAGAAACACTCTAATTGTTAAAAGTTTTCTTTTTTTCTAAGAAGAGTCTAGAAAAAGATAAAAAGCACAGAATTTGAGAGGCCTGCACATAGGTCATACTCTTTCTTTGGTGACATTCATGCAAAATCAATTCAAGTTTATTTAATGAAAATGAAAATACAATGTCAGTCCATCAGGCTATCAACTGCAAGATCACGTTTTCACAAGTATTCACTACCTACAAAGGTGTTCATGCACTGCTTACAAGAACAAAATATCTCTTACATATACGAACAAACACTTGGCTGTGCATCCTGAGGGCTGCTATCGGCTTGCAGGCACCATAATCACACATATTTATTCAAATGTGAGTTTGTTTTCTTGCAGTCATGAGCGTAACTTTGTCAGAAAACTTCTAGTGTTTTTCAGCCAGATACTAGTGGTTCTCCCAGGGACTGCAGGATAAGTATCTTCTGTCCCATCTTTTGACAGAGGGCTGTAATGACAAATACTCATTTAAAGTTTTGCCATATTTTAGAAGTTACATTGGATATAATCAGTGTATATCAATGCTACTCATGTATCACGTTGCTACCTAGTCCTCTAAGAACTGATGCCTTTCATGGCTTGCTGTTCTCACAGACCATTACATAAACTTACATATTTTTAAGGAGTTTCTTTAAAAATTATGACACTTGGCCTAAAGTCAAAATTGCCCCCGACCCTGCATAAACTTAATTTTTATCCTGTTATTTATTTATGCAGAGTTTCTAAGATAATCTAGTCTTTACTGTTTATTATTACTTATTCCATGTCTCACAAAGCAGAGATGAGAGTCCTGTTTAATTTGGTGACAGCCCAGCCCTTCAAACTCACAACCTTGAAAAATGAGACAGAGAGCTGGAAGGAAACCTTTAAAAACTTCATTATACAGACCAAATCACGCTCATAATCATCAAAAACTCCTGAACATTGCACAGAAATAGTAGGGCCAATTTTGGTGTCAGACTTAGATTCTACTCTGTTGTCACTTAACCCTAAAGTTGTCCTGTGTTTTGAGTACTGAAAAGTCTAGAACTATGTCACAAAAAAAATGCTTCAAAATTTCATTTTAGTTTCTTCACAAATTATTAAAAATATACAGAAGCAGAGAAATTACCGAATACAAGAGCAAAGTTATGAAGTGCAGTACCTACTTCCAAAGATCTTCTCAATGGAACATGCCTTTCAACTATAGCCACTCTTTTACAAAATTTATTCTAATATATTGATTTTTCAGACCACAGCTGTTGTCCTTTGGACTTCATTCACAGCTGTCTCTTCTTTTTCTTGTAATCAATGCAACTAAAGCTACTGCAATATTTACTTCTGCCAACTTAGTTCACACAAGTCTGTTTGACTTTTTGTTTCTTTTTGGCAAAAACATTTTATTTCTAGCTTGCCTTCAAAGTCGAATCAAAACCTTTTGCCTGTATCTCTCGTAACTACTTACTGTATAGTACTTTGACACCCTCCAAACATGGCATTAAATTCAAAGCATCAGAGCAAGCCCAACGCAACCAGGACACAGTTGTACATGTGCATATGAAACAAAGCTGTCATAAATGTCACTGCACCAGGACTCCTGGACTAGACTGAATTATTGTAATGTGTTCAGTATCAATCAAACATACTCATCTTGTCAGAAGTAAAATCTAGCTTCTGACTTTTAAAAATAGCTATTAGCGTCAATTGTGATTCGAAGTCAATCACACCAGGAGGGCTGTGGTTGGATCTTGAAAATTATAAGTATGACATGACAGATGGTAATTGGAGGCTTTTGTTACTTGTGCAGCAGCACTATCAGTTACTCTGCTGCCAGCATATACAAAGAGAAACACAAGCAAGGCTTTGGGTCAACATTTCATACTGAGATGAGACACATATAGCAATGAAGGGCTATGATAAATCCCCAAAACAGTCCTATAAGGGAATACCCCCACTAAAACCTGTCTACATGAGCAATCAGCACTAGCTGCATCCATGTAAAAACCACTTTATCCAAATAACATGGAGCAAGAAGTCAAGCAAACAACTCTTTCCTTACATCTAGCCTTGTACTTTATATACCAAGTAGGTATTTTTACTGAAGGTGCCTCTGGGAAGGAGCAAGACTAAAAAGCTTTCTGTCTTCAGACATAAACCAACACTACAACTGAAAAGGCGTTTCACAGAGATGGCCAAACAGTACCCTGAACAATGTGCTCTTTAAGGCATAAACATGACTTGCAAGTAGGTTAGAGAAAAGAAACACATGCCTAAAATCACTCTAGCTGCATTATAAAAACACTGAACAGATTTTTGGCATAGGACAATAGTCTAAATTTATATTTCATCACAGACTGCTGTACATCTAAAAAGGAAAGGGAGAGCAGGGGTAATGAGTCCTTTCAAGGGGACACATAAAAAACACCAGATCTTGTCACTGAACCGGCGTCTACTGGAGAAACCACTCAAAGCGACCAAGATACAGCAACCCTTTCTCTGCTGCAAGCCAACACACTGTTCCTGAGAGAAGTCTGGCCGTCATGCAGCACTGTGAAGTGGCAATCAATGCATTACTCCCTACAACAAGAATGTACCTTGTGATATACAACTGGCATTTCTTCTGGCTCCCCTATCTCAGATGCTGCTGTCTTAGGAGAATGACAAGGTGATTCTCCATCAGGCTGTTGCCTCCTCTCTGTTTCCCCTTTGTCTCCCCTCATGTGAAAATCATTGCTGTCATGAATGTCCCACTAAAATTGATGCTCGGCTTCTACCTCTGCTAATACCCTACTCACAGCCTTGCAACTCCAGAAAAGCACCAAGGAGGAAAAGTCATCTTTTTACTAAGCTGCTAGTCTCAATGGTGTTCCCTTTTTACACCTCACGGTGACATAATTCTTTTCACTGTCTGTACTTCTGTTATTTGGTTTTCATTTTGCCCATTGATCTATGTACAATGGCTTGTAAAGTTCATAGGTATGTAAAAAAATGATCTACAAAGCAGTCTTTCCAGAACTCCAGAAATGAAAAATCTGCCTGTTCAGGTCTTGAAGCTTAGCTCTCTCTTAAATTCACAACGATCTACAATTCATTCAGAACTAACACAACCCAGCTTAGAATTCCCCAATAGCACATCAAAACTTTTTCCTCTTTTTCAGGCAGATGTAGTTGAGAGGCACGTCTACCACTCATCCCTAAGTGAGGCATTTCAAGGTCTGCCAATACTTTTTTTTGCATTCTCTGAAACTCTGTCCTAGCTCTCTGTGAGACTGTCTGCCTTGATCTTACAGATCTTGTGTGAAGCACAGCACAAGGTTATAATTCAAGGCAGATACTGCTCAGTAGTTTAAGTCTTCTCATTAGTGTCCATCATGTGCTCTTCTCATCCTCAAAGGATGCACTACAACACTGCAGCTGCTTAAGTGGTAAATAAACAATTCTCTGTCATCCAGGTGTCCAGGATAATAGTACCAGCAGATAAGCAAAGCTTCCTGGAATAAGAGCTGGAACACAGAGATCATTAAAGCAAGGAAAGGTCAGTAAACAACTTGCTTTTCCTCAGACAAAACAGGTGAGAACACATAATTCTATTTTCTACATCTGTTTATCATCTTGAGTTTTCCCAGCGAACCCATACCAAGCTTGCACGGAAGTCAGCAATGGAGAGCACGATCCTATTTATGAACTGCATAGCCCATGCAGGAGGACCAGGACAGGGACTGGCCTGCAGCCAGTGTGACTGAGCAATTTTTTTGCAGTAAAGGACCTCAAAAGCCTGAAGATTATCAGTCTTTCTTTGAATTCCAAGCCTATCACAACCGATGACCTGAATTAGGACTACTCTGTTTTCCTTTTCCTGTCCTCTTTTCACTGCTTGAGGAATTGTACAGGCAAAGAGAAAAAATCCCCCAGATTCAACTCTTTGTCTGAAATTTCTGGACACTAAACAGCCCTGGTCAGAGGACCAGCTCATAACTAAAATGCATTTGACAACTGTAGGTGCCCACACCAACTGTACAAGACCTGCGCTTTAAATGAAACATTCCAAAGTGCTGTGTGTTGAACACAACTAGAAGCAAGCAGAATTGCTGGACGTGTGCAGGCAATGACTCACAGTACAGTAAGGGCTCAGCCTCCTTTTAGAGGCACACTACTTCTTACCGGCTGACGTGGAGCAGATGCACTGAAGATTCATCCCTCATTGTTTATACTTCACTTGTAAAAGTTGAGGGAGAGACCTTGAAAAACACTAACTACTTTGAAAAGGAAAGAAGTCAGTCAGTTGTTTATTCCTAGAGAAAGTGCTCGTCCATCTAGCTAGAAAGATTATCTGGCCCGATCTATTTCTCATCCCACCTTAGACTAAATTCTGACTGTAAATTCAGTAGGTTACCAGATCAAAGCTCCAGACATGAGAATGCCTAAGATTTATAATTAAATTTCCTAACCAAATGAGGCTTCCTTCCACAAAACATACAAATAACTTCCCAACCCACGATAGAATGCATCTTCAACTGACATCCCTAAATAAATTCAATCTACTAGCTAAGACACATTTTCAACAATTGGGGCATTTTTAACATGAAGTAATACATAGTCCAGCATTCAGAGCAAGCTTTCTTCAGGCAGCAACCCAATCCAGACAATTTTCTTTGGCTTTCATTTTAACCAGCATACAGATCTCTCCATTCCTGCCAGGCTGCAAATAAAATACTATTTTTTTCCAGAGGAACACTATTCACACAGTAATTCCAATTTTGCAAGAATAAGGAAGTAAAAGGTGCCAAATTAATCCAAAAAACCCTATTCCTACTGACTGTTGGAGAGAGCCAATTTGGCTTCTCTGAACTTAACCAAACTTCCTTCCTTTAACACTGTCTTTGGCTGACCATATTGGAAATGGCTACTTAACAATAAGCTTAGTGTAATTCCTCTGAAGGAACAAGTCAAAGGCCCAGATTTTTCAAGTGATTTGTCTTCAGTTCATTACCAAAGCTGAGATCATTTCCAAATCACCCAAATCAGCCTCTTTAGCACAAACTGGCTTTTCTTGCTATGTAAGATTTGGATTTGACATTTCCCTTCCATAAAATTCTGTGCTACATACACTTTTGTGAGGAGAACTGTAAGAAATGTCACAATTTCATTTTACAATTTTAACCTCTGAGTGATGTTTTTTTTAAAATAGCTAAACAGATGAAATGCCTGAATCAATTTACTGTGAAAAGTTGCCGTGGATGTGGAGAAGGAAAGCAGGGAGAAGGGGGGTGATGTCAGTTTGATAATACAGTTGCTAGAAGAAAACATGTTTTACATGGGTAGTAAGGGTCATCAATAAAAATCATGGCCATCATAAAACACTGTTACAATATACATGTGACACCCTTGCTAAAGCAGGGCTGTTGGGTTTTTAACTGCACCATGAAATATGACATTTCCTAACGTTTTATGTCAGTTAACAGTGGCAGGGCCGTGTTCATTGTGTGTCTATTGGTTTGGTTGCAATAAAAACATTTGAGATCCATTTCATTATCTAAATTGTACAATTGAGTTGTTCAGGGCTGCAATAAGGTTTAAGATGTGCAGCTGAGCTATGACAGTCATAGTGGGATTTTCCACTTCTCCTTGGAAAAATCTGATGTGATGACATGGCTGAATCACAATCAGCTTTCAGTTGCTCTTCAGACAGATTCGTCTTGCTGGATGTATGATAAATTAATAAATACATGCATAAACAAATAGAACAAACATTCCAGAAATATGTTGGGGGAAAAAGGAAAAAGTTGTCTATTAGAAAGTTAATGTATAGCCCAGGTAGCAATAGCAGCTTGATAGAAGGACAGGTCAATGTACAGTTGGTACTCAAAAAAATGAACAGAAATCAATATCTCAATCTTCCTGACTCAAAGTCATGCTGATCCACTGCCACAGCTGTAATTAGATATTTACTAGCACACTTTTGGGGATCTTCTAACCTTGGTGGAAATGGTATTGTACTGTTTTTAGGAAGTAAGCCAAGCACGTGAAGTGTATTTTTCCTCAGGTTAAGGATGATGTCAATTTTACCAGATACTGTTCAAATCAGTTCAGATATGTTCACAATGACAGAACACTGAAGAAAGGCCTGACCTCTCCCTTCCTTCACAGAAATTACTTTGGCATCAAAGCAAAAATTCAAATGGGAGCCATTTCCTTTTGGACAATGGTTTTTGGGAATTCTGCAACACTTCTACAAGCAAAATAATAAAAAAAAATAATTCTCAGCTTAAGAACCACAAAGTAAATCTATTTAGTTCAAAGAAAACAAAAAGTGAAGCTTCCTACAGTTGGACAAAAGACAGGACACAGTGAAGTGACCTTCATTGTACAGGAAAAAAAAAGTACTACTATGGAAAAGACAGTCTGTTGTAAAGAGTTAAAAGAATAACCAGATGTACAGTCAATAGCTAAGGAAGAAAATTGGGAATGTTACTTCAAAAAGCAGCCATTCCACCAAATTGCTTAAAAAAAGCAATAATTTCACTGGTAGCCTGTTTCCTGAACAGTACTTTTCTTTCCCCTCTACCTTTATCTCAGAAAAGCTCCCCACCCATCCCAATGTCTTTCCTGGGTAAGAGAAGTCTGTACTGTGGCTCACTTGGAGCTATGAACCAAATAGACTGGCCAGCTGGCTTCTGCCAGACTGAGCCTAGAACATGCAAGCTAAGGAAATTAATTCATTCTTTTCCTTCCAACCAGTCATGAAGGATGTTATATTATTTTTGTAGGTTTCTTTTTCCCCAGTGAATTTTTGTGAGGAAAATAAACTGGGAATAAGACGAATAGTTTGTCATGCTTAAGCATGGCAGAGTAATGAGCAGAGACTGAAGATCGCTAGCTTCAGTTCAGTTGCATGGCTCATGTAAATTAATCCTTTAAATAGCCCTGAACACACAGCATATGTCTAACACACCTAAACCAACCATCACATGGCCACTGAACATACAGCTCCAGCTGCTGTTCCTATGACATCGAAGTTCCCAAGGGTGTGCCAAACAGGCACTTGGGGGATTAGCCAGCACTTTTGGAGAGAGCATTAACTGTTCATCAGAGTGCAAGGATTTCACGAGCCTAATAAGTACAGAAGAATCTGCCAAATGGATCCAAACGATTCAGGTTATGTGAGTCCCAGAACAGCATAAGATACTGATAGGTCAATCTTCTTAGTAGAATCACTTTCTGGTATCAGGGAAGCATGCACTAGAAAAAAAAATATTTGTATTATCATCACTGAACTCTCTCCATTTGCTCTCTGTCTCCATACCATGGGAAATAGGGCCAGAATGAGCCCTTGGGACAAAAGAGTAAGTGGTCTCCTTCCTGTGCTACAAATAAAACCATGAGAAACTACATCCAGCAACAATGTCTTTTACACCAGGCTTTCTCACCTCTCTCTGATACCCAAGCAATATCTTTTGTACCATAGACTAAATTGGTCCCCATGAAGCTTTGTACCTGGAGTTATGAAGTTAATTGAAAACTTTATTTATGCACCTTTACCTAACAACTCAAGTGGACCACATGGTTCCTTCCACTGCTTGGGCCCTGAAATAAGAGCCTGAAAAAATTATGTTCTGCCAGTCTTATGCTCATCCACCAAAAAACCCCATATGCAGTTCCCTCCTCTGCAGAGCACCTTCTTTAGCAGCAAACAAGCATTCAAAATGAATGCTAAAAGCCACTAGGTTTTCGTAGTGCTGGGCAAGACACTTATCGCTTCATGTTTTAATCTAAAATAAGAGCCTAGATAACAGGAGAAAAGTATTTGAAATGATGACTGCTTTGAGATGTTATTAACTGGTTTTCAAACTTCTCTATGAGAGAAGTAGCAAAGATCACAGCAAAGCAATGTCTAAAATCCCAGACTTGAGGCGCAGTTCATCTTTCTCACTAGCAGCAGCCTACTACCTTTCAGACTGTGTCTGCTCAAAGATAAGCAGTCAAGCGTATGTGAAGAGGGTCTGCCTGACCACTGTGTATTTTACAGCATTATTTGTACAACTCTCTCTCAGTAGAATTATCTTAGCATGAGACTGGCATAACACAGTGTCTAATCAGCCTTATTATCCTAAATTTTCCATTGTTTCCTGGTAAGCTGCATTTATGTCTTAGCTGATTATCCACTTAAACTATCAAGTACCAATTACAAAATGCAGTAACATTAACGTCACAGATGCTTGAATTCAGAGAGAAGCAACCCCAGATCATTTTTGGGAGAAGTTGCACTACAGAGGCAGCAGACCTCAGTATGAAATGCCTTTCTTCGTGATTTCAAATAAATAAATAAATAATTCTCATGTACAAATTACTCATTCCTAAATAAGACTTTAGTTAGAAATAAACCATGGTATAAGTCTGCTTACAGCATTGCTGCAAAAAGGCATTAGGGTCACATTCACCTAATGGTATTGGCAAGTGCAATTCCTTGTGCAGTCAACAGAAAAGTGCCTCTTCTAAGCCTTCTTTTATGGCTGGTCTTCATGGAATAAAGTCCTAATAATCTTGTTTTCCTCGTGCAGAGAGTTGTGAAAAATTGAAGCAGTTCTGTGGGAAACTTGAAACTTGTCTCTGTTCACTTTGCCAACTGACTCCTCATGCTCAAACAAACTGTATACATTCAAAAGCAAAACTTGTTCAAAACATTCTCTCAGTTCCTGAAGGTGGAGTAAAGCCAATCCAAAACTTTGGGTGTCAAGAACTGTCAAGATCAATGTGTCTAACTGTGCACCCTCACTGCCTAAGTCTAAACCTTTCATTATCATTGCTATGTCCTCTTTCCAACCCTTTCCATACCCTTCAGAGAAGCCAACCTGTTGCACCCTGAACACTAGATATCGATCATGTAGGAATAGATATATTTCTGGAAGAATTTGTAATGGAAGGTTAGAACTCGGTTTTCACTAGGAAGGCTTTCTGCCTAAATGGTTACTCTTTCTCAAAGGCAGTTTCAATGCCTACCCCTCCCCCGCCCCATGCATAGGAAGGGAAGTGCTCAGCCTTGCTCTCTGGTACGCGAGAAGAGAGATATAGCCCTAACAGACATATACTGAGGCCTTGGGAAGGCGGGGGAGAAACAGAGAGGATAAAAAGGGCCCTGAGGGGGTGGGAACTTGCCTTTCGCTCCCCGAGGCCCAGTGTGCAAACCGCACTGTAGGTTTTTGTGTTCTGGCCTTCTAAATAAACTTTTTTTGAATTCTATCCACTGCCTTGGCATTTCTGGGGATACCTGTATATCTTACCGTGCAGTCACCAAGGCTTTTAAATGATTCAAAGGGTCACTGTCCTGGTTTTGACAATTCCAGGACAAACTTTGGGAGTTAGCAACGTACAAATACCACCCCAAGCAAGCAGTTTATATAATAAAAGAAATTTCATTATATAGGGATGAGCTGCATGTAGCTAGCTGTGCTCAGGGCCTGAGGGTGACTCTGAGCATGCTAGCCACTTTAATTTATTAGTGTTGATGCAGCCACACTGGCTAGGCAAAATGAATACCTTCTAGCTGCAACACTGTAACTTCTCCCTTGCCACATGGCCTAATCACAAAATCAGAGAATTAGGGGATTGGAAGGGACCTTAAAGATCATCTAGTCTCAATCCCCTCCTACCATGGTCAGGGGCACCTCCCACTAGACCAGGTCGCTCAAGGCCTTGTCCAACCTGACCTTGAACACTCCCAGGGATGGGGCATTCACAACCTGCCTGGGCAACCTGTTCCAATGTCTCACTACCCTCACAGTAAAGAATTTCTTCCTAATATCTAACCTAAATTTCTTCTCTTTCAATTTGTACCCATGTACTAATGGCATAGGACACCTTGTGGCTCCATCCTGAATACCCAAGAACAAACAGAATCAAAGTACTTAAGAGGTCTGAGTGTCTTTTGATCTAGAAACGTGGGTCTTTTAGCTCAGTGTGAAGAGGTCAAAGTTTTTTCCCCAGTAGTCAGCAGCTCACCACGAGCCATTCAGCAGAGAGAAGGCTCTGTCTGGGAAGGCTGGTGTTTGGTCCACTTTCAAGCTCTGCCTACCTTTGACTTAGGTCCCCAGCTGTCTTCCTTTTACTGCATATTACTTTGACAACATTACTTATCTTTCTCTGACAAACACTGCTTCCTTGTATCTTTATGGCTTTTTAGCTTTTCCTTCATGACTTCTGTTACCTCTTTCCTGCCTCCCTGCTGACACACACCAATAGGTTTCTCTGTCAATGGTGTAGCAAAAACTATTTGAGGGAATTAGTTCCCTTCTTGCCTTCTACTACATCTGAAGACTACTGCCACAAGGACAGTTGAAATTGAGGAAAGAGAAGGAAAAGCAATCTAAATGAAAAAGACACAAGACACAAAGCAAGGGGCATGAATCCTATAGTATTGTGGAAGAGCAGGTTGGTGTTATTTTTTGACGATCACTTAATAGTTTTTAAGACAGATACATTAAATGGTTTAAAAATTGAGTGATTTGCAAATGGAACTGATGAGCCATAGGAGAAGCAAGTGTTCAGAGAAGAGCTGCTATAATCCTCTAAAACCTGCCATCCTGAAGCTGACCAGTGAACCATCTACCCGGTGCTTGCCTTAAAGGAACAGCATGCTTGAAAAAGCCTTCTATTTCCCCTCAGGATGTAATTCCTGGGTATGGAAATTCTTTCATTTTAAAATGCCATTGGCTTAACACTGAGTAAATAGCTAGGGCTCCAGAGGAGAGACAGAATGGATTTTGGTTCTAATGACAGGGCAAGAGTACAAAAGGAATTAAAAAACCTCAACAAATTATGATTTCTCCCCACACTTCTCCCTCTTTCCATGTACTAAGCTGCATATTACCCCACATTTGTTGCCAAGTTAAAGTAACATATAGTAAATATATGAAAATACTTGAGGAATTACTTAGCAGCTCCCAGGGGATTTCATCCTTTCCATGGTGGCAGTAATGCTGTGCTCTGTAACAGCACTAGGCTGAGGTGCATGTCTACCCCTGGTGGCCTAGTGGTTAGCGTGCAGGACTTTCACTGCTGCGACCACGGGTTCGAATCCCCGGTCTCCTGGCCTGATGGAGGTCGTTAGCCCTGTGAGGCCATCCATCTATGAGAAGGACACTCTAAACAAACCTACGTCCTGAGGACCTCACTGCCATTGTCCAAGCTTGCTTGGCCCCGGCAGATGAACCTTAGGATTAAAGGGTGGGCTCAGTTCAGCGCATGCTGTGTCTCACCTAAAAAATCCATTGTGCAGGCTGGAAAGGTAAAAGACCTTTCCCCAAATCTTCGTTCGCGAAGATGGGCCATTATGTACCTATCTACATAGAAATCTTTTCATTCAAGTTTCCCAAAGCATTTTACAAATAATCTGCAGAACCCTTTTATAAATCAGGTAACATAACTTTCTTATGGATGGGCATACTGAAAAACAAAGGTACTTTGAGTCACAGAGCAAATCAGTTAAACCGAGAAAATGAGTCAATCAGCTATGAAGTTGGGAACTCTGACCCCACCTCCTCCACTTGCTAAGTCTGCCAAGCCACATGCACATCACTCAGTCCTATTTATTTTGCCTTCCCTTTTCCCTTTCATCTTCTTTTTTTCATGAATAAAGTGCTTTTGTCAGCACAATCCTTAATGATGACAACAAATGGGACTGAATATCTAGCATCTGGTTTCAAAACCAAGGATAAACCATTTGCCTTTTTTTTAGTTTGTTTGTTTTTAATCCTACTGAGATAATTAGGTTGCCAGAATTGAGAAGGATGGGCAAGCAGCTTCACTTCTATAGGGTCAGGAAGAACAAAATTCAGGATGGATCTGCTAATCAAGCAAGATAAATGCTGGATTGTACATACTTCAGTCATCACTTATGGCAGCCAGTTTAAGTGACAATAAGAGCTACAGAGACTCAAGTTTTATAACTTCTTCAATATGTTTTCCTTTATTAAATAAGAGAAGAGAGTACAAAAACTTTCCACTTGAAGAAAGAGCTCACTTGAAACACATACTAGAAATTATTTGTGGAAGAAACCGAGAGTAATATTGAGAACATAAAGGAAACTTTATAAAAGTAATCCTTTAAATACAATTAAAGGTTTACTTGAGGAGTAAGTCTGGTAGACTGCAGAAAAGAAGAGAGGAGAAATAAAAAGTTTTACCTGGGTTAAGATGACTTTATATGCGTAGGCTGGACTGCCAATTCTTTCATGTAGATTAAGAATTATAAAATGGGAAAAGACTCATACTACAGATCAGCCTCTCTCTCTCCAGATTATAAGAAGGTTAGTAATTCTGGTTACAGAACACTGCCACTTCTCTAAAAAGGGACTGAATCCCCAATTTTTCCTGGCTGACAACCTACCTACCACTGAATTTTCCCAGGAGGTTGGAAGACAAAGCCCAGTGTTTACTGCCAAGCCCTTAAAACAATCACTTAATAAACCACCTGAAAAGACTCTGTGTAGCTATAAAAGGGATAAAGAGTGAGAACTTGAGTTAGGAAGTCATGCTGACTTGAGGCAGAAGTCTTCCAGCAAAGTGCATCTTTTCCTTTTATAAGCTCTGTTAGTTTAAATAGCATGTGGTGTAGACTTACTCACTTGGCTGGTTGTGCTCTCCTGCAGCAAGAGGCATTTGCATGGCTGACTTTCAAGGAGAAACACCTCTGCCTTTTCTGGCCCTTAAAAGTCAAGGGGTCATATCCTTTCTTTTCCAATTTCACTACTCAGCCATTAAGGTTTATAATAAAATAATGGCCCATCTTCGCGAACGAAGATTTGGGGAAAGGTCTTTTACCTTTCCAGCCTGCGCAATGGATTTTTTAGGTGAGACACAGCCTGCGCTGAACTGAGCCCACCCTTTAATCCTAAGGTTCATCTGCCGGGGCCAAGCAAGCTTGGACAATGGCAGTGAGGTCCTCAGGACGTAGGTTTGTTTAGAGTGTCCTTCTCATAGATGGATGGCCACACAGGGCTAACGACCTCCATCAGGCCAGGAGACCGGGATTTGAACCCGTGGTCGCAGCAGTGAAAGTCCTGCACGCTAACCACTAGGCCACCAGGGGTCTCAAGGTTTATAAACCGCTCCATTATTACACGAAATACAGAGGTTCATCTTGATCAACTCAGCAAATGTCATTCTACGTTGATGAACTGCTTCCTGTAATAAAGAATGAGCCTCTTACTGAAACTCATGTAAGAACCTGAACCTTACCAAGAGAGAAGGAAGAAATTATGGGCAATCTGTCCTTCAAGTTACCAAAAAGGGTAATAGGCAATGCAATGGAAAATATGACACCAGGAACAACCCTGCTTTGGCATGGCAATGATTCAAGTTATCTATCATCTTTTTCATCATCTGCTGTTGAATTATATGACTTGAAAGACAGTAAATATTAATTTAAAAAAAAGCTCTGAAACAACTGGTATTTCATTTCACAGATCAGAACAGATAAGTTATTTTGAAACCTGATTCTAGTACTTCTGTTCATACCGAATAGTGAACTGGCCAAAACTGACCTACTATAATAAATGTGAGAAACTATCTGAAAGGACACTGGCTTAAGTACATAGCTGTGAAATTACATGGTCCTGAATCAAGAATAAGTAACAAAAAGTTGTCTGATTTTTAAGGTAATTTATTATCTTATCACATGTCTATGGCACTCTGCAGTTAGCTATTAAATTTTGAATTGTATCTTCACTGAATAAAGGAGAATAAAAATATTAATAAGTTGAATTTTTCCTTCCAATGAAGGCAAAGGAGTAGAGATAAAAGCTGTGGAGAGGACAAACTAGTACTTGTCATTCATCCCAAACATACTGGAGTGTTCACTGATTTTTCTGATCTGAAAGAGACTATATTGTGTCAGCCTTTTGAATACACAGAAGTGATGCTAAAATCAAAGGACGGTGTTTTTCAGAAGACTATAAAAATATGGTAGCATAACAACTCTGTTGTACTGCAAAAACGGCAGAAGAAATTCTGACTTTGGGCAAAATAAAAATAATATAACCTCTGAGAGAAGGATTCCAACTAAAGACACTGTACAAAAACATTGCAAGTAAAAATATGATCATTAATAGCACAGGACCAAAATCTCTCACGTTAACTCATGAGTAAATAGTAGAGGAATTATTTGATTCATGTTTATTCAAATAGTTCCAAAACAAAAACAAAAAAAGCTGCTTTATCTTGATGAATGACACCTTCTGGATAAGTGTATTTTACAACAACTTTACCCACACTTTGGGTTACCACTCTTTTGGAGACAAGAAACCAGTATCATGTCCAACAAGTCATGCATACTTCAGTGATCTCTAGGGTCACTCCAAGACCTCACAGTTTCTAATTAATCCTATTTTCTTTCTATTAAATCTTTGTCATTCTCCAGTGATCAGTCCTGTCCAAATCATTGAAAACAACTGCACAAAAACACCGAATGCAATTTCAACCATTAAGTCAATAGATAGTTTACTTTTAATTTCACTTTGAGATCTCTCATGCTTTTTCAAAAATATATATGATGTAGTCTGTTTTCTGCAGCCAAGACAGAGGAATAAATTAATGAAGATTGCCTCATACTAAGTAGGGACCAGATTATCCTTCCAGGAGAAAATGTTGCATAAATAGGAGAAAATGCCCCTGCAGATTCCCTTGAGGTGATACCTCCAATACTAGTCAAAGACAAAAAATCCCAAAACAAACAAACAAAAAAACCCCACAAACAAAAAACCACAAACAAAGCCCCAAACAAATGGCAACTTAAAAATAAATAAACCACGGTTCAAAATACAGAAGCAAACAGGGCAAATAAATTCAGCTATAGGACAGGTCCCAAAAACCAATGAACAAACACGCATAGATCTGGTATCTCTGTGACAGTTCTTGCCCCTACCCACACAGCAGTATGGTATCAGCTAATTTTTCTGTTACTGAACAATATTTGTGGTCAGTGTGTTATTTTGGAGTAATCAGCATGTTATTTTGGATGATGGCGATGTTGCAGTAAATCAGAGGGCAAGCCCTCTGAAAACAAAAAAACTAAGCTTTCATTAGCTACTTTTCTCATCACACTGTATAGTGGAGATCTGAACAGAACCTACCTCTGCAGCTAGTTACTGTATTTAGAAAGGGTCTGCAGTGCCAGAATGCGAAGCGGTGGATTACTTCTAACCTTTACCGAGTTACACGTGTATCCAGCTGTCAGCTACAGATGGTAAGCTCCAGTGACAAGAAATCAGCTTTAGCAGTCCTTTGGTGATCACATTTTGCAAGTTTTGCAGCAAAAATTATTATACAATATAAACTCCCCTGTATTTTACTTCATATGATAATACAAATAATATTAAAGTGGAGTTGTGCAGCCTCCCTAAAGAATGAGAATCTTAGCTTTTAACACAAAAAAATTGGGGGTTGTGACACAGGGATATGAGAGAAACAAAAAATGGTGGTTGTGTTTTGGTTGATTTTCAACAAACTAAACCAAGAGAACTAAATTGCCTTGCACACAAGTAAGGGCATTCTATTAAAAAAAGGTGCCTGAATGTTGTCAATTTTCATGCACTATCAATTACATGGCAAGTAGTTCAGTCTGATTCCTTGTATATCTAACTTAAAAAGAAAGACAGTGCCAATGCCCTATGGAAGAGATGTATGATTTGAACTACTCTTCACTTAAAATTTGATTTAGTGCCAGACTGTTTCTCTGCAGCAAAGGCAGAAAGAAGGTGGGTTAAGGCAAATACACAGAAGGTCCTAAGGAAGGAAACCCTGCCCAGCGATGAAATCACTCTCCCAGGAGCTGAGACCCACAATTTCTACTTTTGGCATTCCTGTTATCATAGTATTAAGAACTTGGGAGAAGGATATATGACATCTGACAGGGCTAGCTTCCATGATTTTACTCAACACCATACTTCCACTCACAAACAGCTGTACTAATTACAGTATAACTACTCACAGAGCACTGCCTAACACAAGTCAGATACTGCCTCAGAAGGGTATTGTGAAGTTTAATTAATGCACACAAAACAGTTTGAAAGCCTGAGACTAGGTCACTTCATCACCTCAAGGTAGCATGCCACAGCTGCAGAGCACTAATAGTGGAATTTTGAAGAAAAATAGCGAATGTTCCCATTGTTGCAATAGATCTGAGTATTTGTCACAACCAACTAATGTATTTCATAAGAGACAGGGAAAATGAAGGTGATTCAGCACAACATGAGGTTAAACTGGAGATAAAAAGCATTGAAAAAAGGCTATGAAAAATTTTCACAGCTACCGTCCTGCAATGTTTCAGTGAATTCGCTTCTCACATAAAAACTTACAACTAGCCTATGAATATCCCCCGAGGATAGCTATCCATGTCAGATTTCAGGATATTAGATTTCACATAGAGCTTATGTTACTTGTGCAGAGCGTGAAAATCTTCCCACCCCCTCAACACCTTCCCCAACTCTCTCTCCCAAGCTCCTGCCTCGGCACCAACCCTCAACGGCTGTGCTATCAGACTGAGTGCTAGACTGGTTTTGTACTATTAGTTGCTGATACCTAAAATGTAAGATATAGTCACTGCTGGCAGCCTAGTATCCAAACCTAATTCTAACTCTGTACACTATGGTTCTTGAAAACTAAACACATATTTTGGGAAGTAGCCAATTATTTAATTGTAGATATAAAGCTTTACCCCTTTCAAATTCTAAGAGTTTGCATATTTCCTATATAACAATTTTCATCTACAAATCTCAAAGCACTTCCCAAACATATCTCTGGGCTGCAACACCACACATTCCATGGTAAATACACCATTTAGTCTACAATTTTTGTATTTTATATATACGGGGGTTGGTTCTAATAGTACCTTAAATCAGTAAAGCCTAGCTGGCTAGCCCTTCCAATAATGACACTGAGCAACAATCTGTGTTTGGGTTTTTTAAGATTCTAAAAGCTTTTTAAATTTGTTCATTTACTAGTTTGTTACACAGGAAACTTGACAGAAGCAGCAGAACCATTCTCCTCATCTGCAGTTATTCCTTTCACTATGAAGAATTACAATGGATCTTTGATACAAACACAAATTTATATTCTCCCACATTTCTCTTTGCTCCACTGAAACAGAGGCACACCTTATTTTTTGCAGTTTTGAGGGGAAAGATCTTCAGGAAAATAGGCATGACAGTTTCTTCTATGCCTGGACAGTTTTTCTGATCAGCATAAAGAGTCTTCATACGCTAGGGAATTTTTTAAGGAGCATGTCCCTTACAGGTTTCATCACATCACCTTCCTGTGCTTTTTCTACTTGTGCAGGAGAAAATCACAACACTTCTTTCTCAGTAGCTGCTTATGTGAAGAGAGAAAGAAGGGCTATTTCATTAGGACTGCTTTGCTCTGATCTGCCGTATGTACAGCACATCACTCGTCTATTTTGGTCTTTTATTTCTGAGGTTACTTTAAAATATGTGGTGTCACTTATATCAGAGAGAAATCAGGCGTTAGGATTTCTTAACCTATTGTTGTATGAGTTATTGAAAATTATCACCTCTATTTCTTGCCAAAAATTCTTTAATAAGTTCTGAATTTCCTTCACTCCTCCAAGTCTGAAAGTCAGGTGTCCTTCAACTTGAATCATGGGAGCAGACCCTTTAAATTAGCAAAGAATCTGGATGGAACAAGACTGGAAACTCTTAGGAGATACCCAATAGAAATTCATTGGGAAGTTATACACAAGTGTGTGAAGAGCACAAAGCATGATTTTCATATATATATACACACATAATTGATGCTGCAAGAGAGAGGGATGATGCCTAGTAAGTTTAGCACAAGACTATAGGCATGCTAGCATGATTTCCTTGCAGGTTGAGACACCACGTAAATCTATTTGATATCTATCAAATCTATTTGATATGAAATTAGATAAGACAAACAAAAGCTACCTACCAGCATGAAAATGTGTTTGATTTTTTTGTGTGATTGAGAAGCAGAATATTTCTACTTTTCCTCAGAGCAAAAGTTCAAGGATGAGACAGTCCCAGGAGGGAAACACAAAGAAGATCCCACTTAGTGTAAAGCTGGATAAAAACGGACTGATCACCCGTAAGCAGACAACTAAAATTAACCTGGAAAGGTGCAGTAAGATGAAGGAAGAATTTCAAGAGCCTAAGGGGAAGAGTGGAAGATGTCACACTCTCCAAAAGGGGAAAATCAAGGTCCTACCTTCATGAAAGATGAAGAAAGATGTCAACTACTACTAAGAAACAGAAAACTGAAGAATACAGTATTTTTAAATTGCCAAAGAAAGTGCAGAATAATAGTGAGGGTTCCTGCCACTTGGTACCCGATAACTTCCATTCTGAAAGCTATTAGGTTGTATGGTAGAGTCGGGAAATAAAGTAAACAATGTCTGCCTAAGACAACATCATGTTGAGAGATTCTTCTCAAAGACATGAAGAAGGCATCTCAAAAGGGAAAGCAACAATTGCAAATTAATATATCTATTATGATAGGTAAAAAACCCTTCAATTTAAAGAAAAACTCTGAGAATAAGATTTTACATTTCACCGTTTTTGGTGAACAGTTATCTTTATCACAAGAGCAGCTAAAAGACCAAATCAGAAAGAAGAATACATCAAGGTGACTCTGAAGTCATTCTTATCTTTGAAAGTCTCTTCTGGAGAATGGTGTGGAAAAAAAAAGGTTCAGCATAAAAGGCAGAGCAGCTGAACTACCTGAAGTTTATAGACAATATATCCTACCTCCAAGATTTGACTAAGCTGAGCAAGGAAAGCCAGCAGAAGATGCAGCTAAATGAGCAAGAAGTACTACTCTTCAGAATATTCAGAAAAAGAACTAGGACAAAGAATACAGCTTTCAGAAAAGCACCAATCTTTTCTCTGAATAGCTATAAAAGAGAACGAGAGTTATGACACCGATGCATACAAAAGACAACACAAAAGAGGATTTAGTATATTAGATACTTGTTTGGTAGTTCACTAGGATGCCTAGACAATGCTGCCTGCTGATTATGTTGTTCAAACTAGACCAAAGTCATATAGTAGCAGTAGTCTGCATTTTTAACAATCTGGATCTTCAGCAACTGCACATATATTCCCTCCCTCCCGCATTTCATTCCCAAAGTCAAAAGAAACTACTACTCCATCTAACCAAAGGAAAGATTTAAGGTGTATGAATTAGGAAATTAGTTAAAGTCATGCAAAAAAAACCCAACCAGATCCTGTGGGTAAGGCCATGCTCAGATCTTGTCTCACTTTCTAGAAAAAAACCACAACTGTTCCTTCTTCTGACTAGACCTATAGTCTATCATATGTATCAGTTTCCCATGCCTATACATGCCTATTCAGAAAGAAGCCAACAATTTAAGTTTGAATCCCACACTGAAATGCATGAAAATAGGCTTTTACAGAACATTTAAAAGTCAAAATCTTTCCCCACTTTTTAAGCACGTAGATTCAACAACGCAGCAGTCAGCTAGCTCTTCACAGCTTTAAACATCCCCAATATGTGCAAAGGAGGATGCTGGCTTTCACTTGTGAAACTTCACTTGATGTGCTTCTGCCTTCCTACTTGCAGGCACTCCTTTGACTTCTTAGCACTGCTGTTGGGGAGCTAAATGCCGAAAGACAGTTTTTTTAAAAGAATGTTACTTTGCATTTGCTTTCACCAAGGCTGGCTCTTAAACAGTTTTACAACTAACTAAATCTAAGCAATTAGCACATGCATGTAAAGTAGAAAAAAACTAAAAAAACAAAACGACTCCAACAAAACCAGAAACAAAAAAGAAAGGCTATATCACCAATAGAGCTTTAAAAATTCACTTTTAGTAATTTAACACGTAATTAATATCATAGATACAAAACCAAGTACACCAGTCATATTGTATACATTTTCTGTACTGACTTAACTTCCTGTATGAGGATCTTCATTTACAGGGACCTCTTTAGCACAACAAGATGATGCTGTCTCAGCTGCAACCTCACCTTTGCAGACAAATTAGTTTAAAAGTTCAGTTTGGCCTCCTTCTTGTAAGAAGCTGAATTCCAAAACTGAGTCTCTCTTGAATTTCTGTAGTTCTCTGTACTCCATTTACTATTTTCGGTTCTCTTCCTGAGGAGCAAATAGTTGAACTGAAGTGTGACCTTTTTACTCACTTTAAATATGACCTAGAAATGCACAGCTGAAATTTAACAGACTGATCCTTAATCTAACTGAGGATAGGCCCACGCATTCTGCAGAAAGATCAGCCCACGGATGTAAGAGCATTGAGTGAATAGCCAGGTCTGGTGCTTAGTTTTAGAAGTGGAATTTAGATCTCTGCTTTGCGTGATCCTGGGCTAATCTCAGTGGCCATCTGTATGGGGAGGGGGGAAGGGGGAGGTGGTGGGATAAGGGCATTTCCCCACCCCACATAGCTGATACTAGGTTGTCCTCAAAACTAAGGTTCCTTATGGGTTGTGAGGACCCTGAGGCTAAACAAGTAGACACCTAAAAGTATCCCAGTTTTCATTTCTATGTTTTATGAGAAACCAGAGGAAGCACTACACATCCTGCATAACCAGGTTCCTGCTTCTTTCTTTCTGCCAGTACTGATGGACCCTCTTAGATGAGTCTCATAGCAAGTTTATCCTTTTATCAGATTTCCCACTCTGATTTTACACAGTATACCAGTATCTTTCATACCAGATATTGAACAAGAGGTCACACTCCCAAACTTCCTCCACTTACTGGTGAATTCCCCACTACACTTGACAGCATTTAACTGCACCCACAGCACTTTTCACCCCCACTATACATGGTAGTCTCCTAACACCCCAAAAGATATGTTATTGTTTTCTGTTAGTAATCAAATTCGTCAGGGCCAAGTCATCAAGTGGAGTGAATTATGCATATTCAATGGCAACATGAATGAAATGTTATCAAAACAACTGTATTTTCCATCTAGTCATCAAGAAATAATTGCCACATCTGACATACTGCTTGAATAGATGACTAAGTAGCAACAAGTGTTTAGGTATTCTTTACTGATGAATACTGAATACTGTCCTTGCAGAAACAAATTAAAAATAAAGTTGTAATAACTCCCACATCAAAACTAGAAGAAATGCATTCTTTTTGATTGTTTAGACTTTGATCTTGCTTCATAACCTTGTCCTTTTAATGGGTTTTGAATATAATCTTCTGTGACTAGCATCCAATGTTAGTAGTAATAAATAGAGGCAAGAGCAAACACACCTTATTACTAGGTGGCTCTGTTGTTACTTCTGTATCTTAATGTCTGCTTTAGGAGGGCTAACTTCTGAAGCTAACTCCTTCAGGATTTAGCTCATAAAGGATCAATGACTTCTAGCACGCTCTTGAGTAGCGACAGGGGAAAAACCCTGGATTGCTAGCTGCTATCTCATCTTTTTACTTCAGGCACTGCTGGGAAACACTGCAGAGCAGAATTTATCATCAGGGACAAGGGATCAAGAGAGCTGAAATTAGAAAAGACAGTTTGGCTGCTTTCAGTTCAAGTGGAAGTATTATAAAAAAAGTCTTCCGAATTATGTCACACAGGGCAAGTGTCACTGCAGTTAGTAAGAACTTACTGTGCCAGCAAATGTCAGGACAAATTACACAGCAGGACAGGCGAGCTGTACGTCACATTCACTTCCAAAAGGAAAAGGCTTCCCCCCACTGCCAAGAAGCTGCTCCCATTTCCAAGTGGATTTAAATCAAACTGCTCTTATTCAAATCAAAACAGAGTAGAAGGAGTACTATAGTGATGGGATGGGCAATTCTTCAGATCCTTCCCCACTTGCATGGATGAAACGCTTTGATTCTCCACCACCTTAGCACACAGTCACCTCAAGGCTATAGAGTTGTGTATGTAAATGGTTGCCTGCAGGTTCTTGAAGCCACTGCTTACCATGCTGATGAAAAATGTCTCACTGTCCCTGTGATACTGGGTCATACCCATCTAATCTTTCTTGCCTCTTTGATCGTATGTTCTTTGCAGAAGGATGCATTTGCAATTTATGTGGGGACCCAGCACAGTACATCGCACAACTGAGGCCTCATCAAGGCCTGGGGTCCTTTAGCACTACTAGAAAAGTGAATAATAGCAACATAAAATTCAGTGCACCAGAAAGGAGAAAGACAGGACTAAGTCATAAGCAAAATAAATTTATTTATTTAAGTATAAGGAAATCTTCCACTGAACTGTGAACTTCTAGCAAAATCAACTCATTTTGATTCAGCTATCCTGAAGCTTGAAAATAAATGTTTCAAGTATAAATTACCAGAATTCAATATAGAAAAAAACCACATCCCTATGTTCTGCAGTGAAAGCAAGAAAGAAAAAAACCAAACTCCCCCACCACCAACAACAAAAAACCCCACACACAATTAAACATGAGCTACAAAACATTTGGATAAGTTGAAGAAAATTTTTATTTATTTTTGAACTTTTCTAAACCATGATTTCTCAGAGGTTTTCAGGCACTTCTTCTTAAGGCTTTCATTTATAACTCAGAATGCTGAAAAATATTAACTGAAACTCACATAGCTTCTGTTAATATCAGAATAACTGTGTTGGGTATAAACCAGAAGGTAGCTTGTTCCTTCACTTCCTAAGCTTTGTTTGTGTTTCAATCGTTTCTCAGCCAAAAAAAGGTAAACACACCCAGAAGGCTATCAAGAATCATGTCCATAAATGAAACACAATATAAAAGCTCAGGGATTCAGAGTCTGGCTTTGATTTAAGCCACTATTACCTCCAGTTATTTATGCTACCCTGCAGTCTCAGGCTACCAACCCAAATACAAGAGTCACTGTAGTAGACCATCTCAGGTGCTTTAAAGCAGAGACAGCACAGCACTGAAAAGAGCAATGAAGTTTTAAGTAAAGACCAAGACCATACACAGAAGTAGCTGGGTTGCAAGCTCACATTTCCACACAGCAACTCTGCAAGGACAACAGCCTTTGGCAAATGAAAACTAACAAAGCAACTCTGGGGCTCTAACCACATTTCTGCTGTGAAGCAGTGCCTATAAATCCAGTTAACTAAGACAATGCAGAACACTCTGACCCTGAACATTTTTCTTAGCCACTAGTACCAGTTCTTTTCAGACAGTACTCAATTTTTGTGCAACTCTGTCTGTCATCAACTTGTGTTCTGAATGGCTGGGCTTGAGCTATGTCTGTGTAAGCAGAATTTGCCTCCATGTATTCATTCTCTATCCCCAGAATGGCTGCTGCAAGAATGCAAATCCTATTTGGAAGGATTACTTGCCACGCAACAGCCAGAGGCCCTTGTCCAAGGCTGGGCTCCCTGCCGGGCCAAGAAGCACAAACTCAGAAGCTCCAATTCAGAGAAGAATGTGATTAAAGCAGGCAAGGTGGCAACAGGAAAAGGTATTGTGATCTCACATATGCAGAACCAAAGCTGTCATTCCCCTCCCCACCCCCCCCCCGGGCAAACATCTTTCCTAAAGGTGTTTAAACAAGAAAGCACAGACCAGGCAGGTACTTATACTTGTGGAAGCTGGCCATAACTGGTGGCAATACAGATTCTGTGTACATTCCTTCATAACAACAATTATGGAAAATTACTGGAATGTTCCAAGTACTCAAGAGTTTGAATGTGTTTTTCCTTGTATTTACTATTGCTTATCTTTGTATTTTCTAAATACTTCATACATTTCATTCCTGCTATGTCAGCCTACCAGGGAGCCCTTTCTATTTCTGCAGGATGCAGTGCCATAGTCTGTTACATTCCCCACCTTAGGATCTCTTCGTTTTAGTTATTCCACGAAAGAAGAATAAGAGTGGTTGTCTCACGCTTGTGAAAATGGCAGACTGATAACACTGGTGGTCAGCATTTCCATTCAGAATAGAAGCAATGGCAGTGCACTTGTACAAGATTGTTTCCTTATTATTTTCACTGGCTGGTGAAAATGGAGAAATGAAGTGTCATGCTGACTTCAGCTGAAAGTCCTCTCTTTAGCCTCTCTGGGTTAAAGCAGACACCAGTTAAGTTCCAGTTGTAACAGCCTTTTTTTGCAACTGCACAGCTGCCTGATTTGAGCCTCTGGGTAACAAAGAGCTGGTACGGTTTTGCATTTGCTCTGTAGCAAACTTGTGTTGATCAGAATTCTTAAAATACAAAGAAGTCCCACATAGCCATTCCCCAGCCATGTAGAACTACATCATTTTGAAAATGAGAAATTTTACTTTAAAACCAGTTCATGTGTTTCTCAAGTGTTTCTACAGTTTCAAGTAATTTCTTGAAAATCTGTGTTTTGTACCTTCCCTGAAAACAACTCAGTAAAAGAAACATTCAGAACAAGTGACAGTATATCCAGCCATCAGGTAAAAGATGCCCAGAAAATGTATTAAGATCTCCACCATCTTCAGCTTAAACCAATAAGTAATTATTTTTATTAACAGAAAAAAAAGGAAAATGCAGCACATTTTGTAAACAAACCATATAACAACGCTGAAAGTGAAAGAACACTAAAACTGTACAAAGAAAATGGCATAACTTGCATCTCCAGTTAGAGATATTTTCTGGTATACAGTTTAGAGACTTTTTCTCATGACTAGCTGTTACATTAAGTACAGGTTTCAAGTCTACTTCAATGTACAGCAATTAACAAGCACATTAAAAAAAAAAAAGACATCTTAGGTGAGTTGGAAGGTCTTCTATTAGCACATACTAAAAATAGACAACCTGTAGAGCTATCTAAACAGATACTTCACGTAACAAAATTTTGAATTTTACAGGCTCCGAGGATCCACATTTATCATTTGCTTTTGGAATTTGAGGCCTTTTGAGGTGTGCATATCATCCATTTATACACTGTTATTATTAGCAGTGAGCCACTAGACTGAACAAGCTTTGGAGAACACCTCCATCACCAACTTGAGCAATGCCACAAAAGAGAGCTGCGCTGCACTGAAGAGAAACAAACCAGCAGAGAAATCCTTTTGTGCCTTACCTTGTAACGGGAAGAGCAGATGCCTTCAAACATATCTATATCCATACAGTCCATTGGTTCAGATCTTCCTGGTAATAGCAACTCTTCCAGCTTGTTTTCTTATTTTTAATGTGCCAGCTGGTGCAACCTGTACATTTACAGAAGTGGGTGTGTTATTCCAAGACATTTATTCATCTAATTTTATAAGGCATTCAATTTAAATACATATGGCTCTGTTCCATGTGGCTCCTATTGCTCTCCAGAGGTTTCAGTGTAATGGATTACAGACCACATTGTTTCTGTAGGTTATTGATTCTTGGTAGTATAAGTAGAAGACTCTTTAGAATCTCTTTGTAGACTTTTCAGTCTATCACATTCCATGTGTGTATATCTTATATATTTGACAACATGCTCCTATTTCATGAAATTCAAACACTTAACAAAAAAGCATGGCATAACTTGCACCTCTTAATTGTCAATTTCTTTGTCAATTTATCTGTTAAAGGTTGATTCTGGTGGAAAGAGACTAAGCTAAATTTAAATACTAGTTCAGGAATAGGAATGCTACAAATCTGAGAAACTGGAGGTTGATAGAGTGGTCAAGATTTATGTTCAGCAATTAAGGTAACAAAAAAGAAAAAAAACCTTCCAAAAAAGTGACTTTGGCCACTGTTCAAAGATTTTCAGGACCAGAGTAAATTAGTGGGACAGTAAGAAAATTCAGTCAGAGAAATTCTTATTTTTTTTAGAACTATTCTGGGAAGCACAGTGAGATTCCTCAAGTGTATCTATAGCTGCAGTGCCTTCCAGGTATCTAAATTTGGTCATCCAAATCAAAAGGACCTCTGAAAACCAAACAACAGGTTCTCTGCTTAAGCAAGAGTTTTCCTCTGTGAAAGCTATGAGGGAATCACTTATATATCACAGAATATTCTGAGTTGGAAGGGACCCACTAGGGTCGAGTCCAACTCTTAAGTGAACAGACATCCAGGGATCAAATCCACGACCTTGGTGTTATTAGCACGATGCTCTAACCAACTGAGGTAATCTCAGGGTATGTTTGACTCCCCACTGCAGACTGTACAGCAGATAGAGCATTACCTCTGTACGTGACAGATACCCCTCCCCACCCCCAATACCTTGAACTCCATATGCAGGGTCCACAAGCAGAACACATTTTCATGGTGGGTTTTACAGAAACATATTTCAGTTTTCATGAAAGTTCCATTAAACAATGGTGTGTAATTATCTGTTTACTGGCAGACAGGCAGTCCACATTAGTTCAAGAGCTGCTTTGCTGAGCTGAACTCAACTGCTCAAACAACTGCTTCATTATGAGATTTCACCCGACAGCACTGGTTCCAGCACCATGGCACAGAAAATGGGATGCACATATGCTGCTTTCCACATTTGGGCTCCTGCTGCTTAAAAGTTGCCCCTGCTCTCCACAGAAATTGTTTTAGAGTATTTCAAAGGTTAACATAGCCTTGTGTATACGCAGTTTGTAGCATAAACATCTTATGTAGGCTGCTCCCTGCCCCTCTTTTTTTACTATGGAAAATTGAAAATTAACTCACTTCAGCCAGAATGCCTAAAAATCAACAGTGATAACACTTTATACTACATTAACCACTTGTAGGCTTACATCCTGATGTAAATCCCCACCATGAAGGATGGCACACAAAGACACCGCATGGCAGAGCTGGCATGTAACACACTGATGGCACACTGGCTACATCTGATTTAATTGCTATTTAAACCTGAAACTCCCCCTGGAGCCAGAAAAAGCCTTGATCCTGGGAGATGTTTCAAGGGACCTGTGCCTCCTCCTCCAGGCAGACATATCTCAGATGTGAAAGGTCACGCACAATTAACCTGCAGTCCTTGACTCAATCTCTAAATTAAAACCAACATTATGCAGGCTCCTCTTTTACTTCCAACAAGTGTCAGGACTTGATTTATGCGAAGTAAAAGATTTGTCATTCAGAAGTACTGGATAAAATGAGAGTCATGATTTAACATGGGAAAAAATACAACACACGCTCTTGCAAATTAAGCACCACAATACAAACTGCTAGTAAACAATATTGACAATGCCACACTATGCAGGTTATCTGAACATTTCCAGGCTATACTTTTATTCAATCCAGGTTTTGGACCTCTCTAATTAGGATGAACCCTCCTCCTTCCGGACAGTGGAGCATGCAGAGACTGACACAGGGAAGCAGTTTGCATGGCGATAACACTATATATTACAATTGCAATACCATGCTTGGGTTGTGATTTTGGCATGATGCTGTATCACTCTGCAGAATCAAAATCCAACATAAGTCAAATATCCTCGCATAAGTAAATCTGGTCTTAAAAGACTGAACTCTCCTGCCATCTCACACCTGTTGGATGACCAGAGCCTGCAGGTCAGGAGTGGCAGCCAACAAGTCCTTTTGGCACTACACAGCCAACCAGCTCAGTGAGAAGGTGATCAATCTCCTTTTCTCTGTAGCACCAAGGAGACCTTAAGCAAGCAGGGTTCAGACAGAGGTGAGTGGCTGCTGTACTTTGAATGGTGGGTCAAAGAGGAACTTCACAGAAACATGGACTAGGGCCTCTCAACTCGGCAGGAAGAGGCAGCAGGTTATGAAAAGGGACATAGGCTTTGACATGTGCCTGGATGCAGGTAAAGAGAACTCTGATGGCATACCACTTCCACAATACTACTGAAGAACTGATTATGGTTAAGTGGAAAAATTGGTTGTCATGTGCAAAATTCCTATGAAATTAGGACTCTCTGCATGTACTCATGTCATTTATGTGACTGCAGAGATAGATACAAGGCAGTCTACATCAAATTAGCCAACAGCAGTAAGCAAGATGAAGAGTGAAAAGACATCTAAAACTGGGGGTTTTTTCCTGGTTGATTACTGAGATTAATTACTTTCATGATGCAGAGTCTCTGCTCAAGTGCTGATAGAAACAGAAATGGAGATCCCCTTAAATCTACCACTATTAATAGAATGCTACAATACTAGTTTGTATTCACACTTTGGATGTATACTAGTTCTATTCCTTTGTACATAATACTCTCATTATCTCACAGTGTTTTCCCACACAATGATGGACATTATATGAACTACAAAAAGTACAGATTAACTAACCAAACTGCTTGAGTGTCTTCAAGTGTCTGATTACATGATACACCTTTAACTATTTACTCAGAAACTGAAGCAAGGGGAGTTGTTTGAGAGATAACAACATGATTAGCTAGTGTCCTGATCAGTTACACTGTTAATCTACATTGGTATAAAATGCTAAAACCGAGCAAAGGAGCATTATCAATATTCAAAAGTGGTTGCATTGCCTTCAGCTCCACTTAGCTCTACCTCCTAAAATCTTACCATGTGAAAAGCTGATCTTAGTTTTTCAGTGTGTGCTTGTATACAGAGTATTCTACCTCTACCTCTGTAATCTGAAGTTGCACAATATGCTATAAACCATTGTTTTAACATCTTAGCACGGATCACATAGATCATAGCTCTGAAGTCTTTCAAAAGGAAAACCGTATTTTCTGTAGAAAAAACAAAAGTACAGCGGGCAGACAGGTACTGCTCCAATGACTTCGAGTGACCTATTTACAGCGGATGTGGTTATGGACCAATGATAAGGACATAGCTGCAACTGCTTCTCAACTGTGAAAGATTCCCAACACACCTGTGTGATTTCCAAACATAAGGAGTTATATTCTCAAATGTACATGCATACATGTGTTATGGAACACTGGAATTAATCTTATCTCATTTTAGGACCATCATAAAGGACTTCTAAATGTAGTCCTGCATCATCTATTCTAGAGAACTACCACTGCATTACAATAGGAATGCCAGGTGATCCCTTAAGTGACCACAGAAGGCTTCTTTCACCACAGATTCCCCCATGTCTTCCAACTAACATATTGTACTACTGTCTTGTCATAAAACTATGTTTGTTCCTTTAATGCATTGTGATGCTTTACTTAAAAGTCCTTCCTAGAAAAGTCTGACTTAATAGACAGCACTTAATAAGGCAGAGTGAGCTGCCCAGCCAAACCTTTTACTAAACCATACCAAAATTGCCAGAACTTATGCCATTGCAAAGATGATTGAAAATGTCCTTGCTGCCCTGGAAGCATATATACCTCAGAGAAAAAACTCACATACCCTTTTTGATTCATATTAATGTCATTGTTTATAACTACAGGATGCATTAAATCCTGCCTAAATTACCAGGCACAGGAGCACTTGTGGATTGATATGTGGTCTTCCCTCAATAGCAGTGTAATGAGGCTGAGGTAAACCAGCCTGTTGCAACCAGCATGATATCTCCAGATGCCTGCATTCCTCTGCACACTCCCACCCACCCACCCCTCACCACATCTCCTACCCTTTTCCCTTTGCCATTTTCTCTTCTTCTCATCTTTCTTTAGCCCTCCCTCTCCTTTTGTACCAGTAGAGGTTGGAGGCCAACTGGCTGGCAAAACATCTTTGCAGAGAAAGACCTGGGGCTCTCAATGGACAAGTGGACCATAGACAAGAAGCATGCCCATGTGACAAAGAAGGGATAGTAAAGAAGGTGAAGCCAGGCTCTTCTCAGGGGCTCACTGAAAGAACAAGATGAAACAGGCACAAACAAAAATACAAGCAATTCCATTTAAACAGAAGAAAACTCTCACTGTGAGATTGTTCCAACACAGCTAAAGGTGATCCAAAGAGGCAGTGGAGTCCCCAACCCTGGAGATTGGAGATATTTCAAAACTCAGCTGCACGCAGTCCTGTGCAACCTGCTCCAGATGCTTTGTGCAGAGGGTTGAACCACACAACCTCCAGAGATCCCTGCAACTTCAGCCATTTTATGAGCCTGTAAACAAAGCCCTGTCCCTAATTAACTTTTTTTTTTAAACAATTTGATCATAGTACATGACTGACCTGGTTAAGTTAAAAACCTTATCCTGAACAGCGGTACAAGAATTTCAATTGAGGTCTCCATACCTCACGAATGGAATGGACTGACGAAAAAATTACTTTGAAAATTCACCTAGATGTTAGAGATGATCCTTACTCTAAGAATCATAAAGATCCTTTTGTGCTTTTCTTAGAATAAAAGCTCCAGTGGTCACTGCTGCTTGCAGAAAGATCACTACTTCTACTTTCAGCATTTAATGCATTGCCCACTTGTGGCATTACGTCTTGCCCTTTATATCATGCTCCCAAATGGTGACTGCCAAGGCAATTTTAGTCAGCAAATCTTTTCCTCAGCCTCCTAGAACACTGGATAAAACCTGCTTTCTGATGCAGAAAGAATGATGTGAGAGCATAGAGCATTCATCGCCACAATAAAGAACAAGTCAGACCCTTATGCAGTGCTCCAGAGAGCTTTACAAAGGAAAGCTGGCAAGTGTGCCAGCTCATGCTCTCCTTTCAGGGAATGCTACCAGCAAAGGTCAGAGTGAATGCTTTACCTATGAATTACATATATTGTCATCAGTGGCAAGGATTATCCAGTATGAAGCACAGATGCATCACGTTCTTGCTCAAAGAGGTGGCTAAGTGTTCTGCATAATCCACTTCCTCTATCAGCCAGGAGCAACAGATGGGTCACTCTTTCCTACACCCATTGCTCCTTATTGCAACAGTTACCACAATCTGATCATTAATGATCCATTTGGAACACCTCTAACCTCAACATTCTGAGTTCTAGTATCTCAAACTCAGTTTGAGAAGCTTTATTTACAACTGACTACAAAGTAGGTCCAAAATTACAACCTGGGCTCACTCTTGTTTCTTTTGAAGAATAACTCAGTCTTCAGTCAGACAAGAGAGTCAACTATGAAGTTTTCTTTTTGCAGATGTTAAGTTAGAAAATATACAGAGACTTTGATTCTTCCTATTTTGTATGTTTACTGTAGCCAGCATGTGCCTCCAAATGAGTAATCTGCAGTTACCCCACAGTAACTGTGTTGTCTAGTGATTTCCTTGGAATACTTCAGAGAATAACATGATAGTTTTTGGGTTGCTTTAATTTTCTATTGATTTTAACTTAACATCTTCAGTACCACAGTCATAAAATTGCGCTCTATCACTCAAAGGAGATATGTCATAGACATCATATTGTCTTAAGTTGTGCTCCTCCTCCTCTAGCTGAGGTTTGGATGAGAAAACTTAGTAACTATCCATTAAAAAAATCATTTGTTGGTTATTAATTCATTTAGTTATTTAGTTAATAGAGCCAGGCATACCAGTTCATATTTTACACAAACAAGGATGTCATGAAAGAATTCAGGGAAAGTTTTTACACAGATCCACTAACTCTGACAAGAATAAATAATTTTCAAATACATACACTGGAATTTATGTGTATGTTAATTGCCTCTATTTACCTGGCAGTTGATTAAACCAATTTACAGCACAGCCAAAACCTCTGGTCTACTTATAATCCAATGAGCTAGACTGGAGCATGAGTTGGTTGGGTGTTGTTGATGCAACTGAAGTCTGGCCACTGAGGGATTCAGCTTAACTGAACTCTTGATATGGGGAACTGCAGGCTGTGAAGAAATGTAATCTGTGCTGATTCATCTTATCTGTTAAGGCCAAACCTCCAATGGAAGGCAGCACCAGAGCAGATGCTTCAGCAAAAGCACTTAGGAATATTGCCTCCTGTTGCCAGGAGAGAAAAGGCTGCCCAGTGTTTTCAAACTTTTAAAGGCAGTGTCAATACATAAAATGTCTTTAATGTATGCACATTATTGCAGATATTTCAGCATTATATTGGCACATCAGTTTTACTAGCAGAAATAAAAGACTTTGTCAATAATAAGGTTGAGTTTTATTTTATTCTGCATTATGCTGCTGTAACTGCAGATCCTGGGCACAGTCCTATAACTGCATCTCTACCATTGTAACATTTGTAATTGCCTTTCCTCTTTCTTTAATCTCTCCAGCAGAAAGACTAAAGTTCAAACTATTCCATACCTGGCATTAGTCTAGAGAACATCAGTTTACAAGAGTAGAGCAAATTCCATCAGTTCTAATAGGATTAAAGGTGTTTCTGCAGTTTTCAAATCCTCAAAGTAACAATTATTTTTTTAAAGGGATACCTGGTGTTCACACAGTTGATTAGCATGGTCCACCACAATCAGAATAACTGGTAAGAAATTTAGCATAATAATTTCACTGCATCTGCATCAAAGATTACTTTATGATTATGATTTACAGTAAGCCAGACACAGAAACTAGAGGGGAATAGGTCACTCTGGGACAACAGCACAGTAGGTAATAGCCAATTGCTTGCATGTGTAGATTTAGGTCTAATAATGGAGTTTTTAAGTCACCAGAATATCTTCAGATACAGGTAGTGTGACTATTTCTACACTGTTAACTATTCCTGCAATTTATCTGGTTAAAATCACTCTGCAAATGTAAGAGTTAGAACTTAATATAGATTTTAACAGTTGCATCTGCCTTCCAGAGGTAGTGCTGAAAAGCATTAGGAGAAAATGATAGCTTTAAAAAAAATGTTTCTTTTGAATTGTATTCCTTAATCTACTAATTTGAACACCTTCCCCTCTCCTGCCCCCCCAAAAGAAAAGGCCATCTGTAAAATGACACCCTCATTCATCAGAAGCACATTCCCATTGCTGATTTACCTCCCGAGGCAGTCAAGGGGTCGTTTTTAAACATTAAATTGTCAATAGGATAAAGAGGAACTGATCCTACTTGCTTTAATTAGCGGCTTTTTCCACAGCAGCCTCTCCATATAAAGGACTCCCTCCACAGACCTTGAATGCCTGACTGCTTTCTGCAGTTGAGAGGTGAATTTCTCTGATACATTGTATATTTTGTAGTTCTGCTGCATAAGCATGGCTATTTATTCATAGCACAGTTCAGTTTCCTTTCCAATTTTTCCCGTTTAAGTCAGTTCAGTCCTTAATTACTTATCCATAGTTGTTTTATCTCTGTTACAACCCATCTATTCAATCTATGCTTTAAAATATTTTCCGAAACAGTCATCTGGCCCCTCCTACTATTTGAGAGAAATCTATGAAGGCTATCTCTTGTAAACTGCCTAGATAAAAGGTACTGCCTATCACAGTACTACAACAGGCTTCTTCAGTGGTTACGCTTCAAGACATGTTTAAAAAAGGATACTGTCTTACATGCAGTGTTCTACTTTAAACACAACATGCCAGCCACAGGCTCCCAGTTCATTATGATATGGAGCAGTCTCGTGCCTTTGGCTGTACATTACCAATACGCATCTCGGCAAACTGGTCGTGACAAGCACCTTGTAGTTCCTGCTTCAAAAGCAAAAAAATAAAAATCCTGCCTTCTGCCAGCGATATGATGCTTTTTATGCAGTGATAGATACTAATGTCACCTTTCCCCGCAGCTCCCACCCATTCGAAAAGAGTGGAAATAACCCACACTATGTGCCTGCCCCTGAAACTGCTTATTCACATTACAACCGAGCCCACTATGCTGCAGAAGGACAGTTACAACGCAACGCTCCTCAAACTACCAGCGCAAACCACCAAGCAGCTGCCACTCCGGATCATATCTCATAAAATAGGAGCAAGGAGAAAACCTAAGCAAACGCGTCTCGCAAGCGGAGCCCCATCCCTCCCCCCTCTCCCACCCTTTACTCTGGGGCTTGTGCCGCCGAGCCGAGCCCCGCAGCCCCCGCCCCGGCTGCCGAGCCCCGGGAAGCAGGATCCGGCCGCTGCCGCCGCTTACCGCTGCCCTGCTCTGCCCTGCCCTCCGCCGCGCTGCGCAGCGAGCGGCGCTGCTGCTGCCTGCCGGGCACTCACCGCCGCTCCTCGCTGCTCCCCCGGCGGCGCGGGCGGGGCTCCCGCCGGCCCGGCCTCCCCGGGAAGGGTCCCTGTCTGCGGCAGGGCGGGGGGAGGCGGCGGCGGCCCCGCCGCGGGGGCGCGGAGCGGCGGCGGCAGCGGGAGAGGCGGCGAATGTAAATGAGGAGCCGCGGCTGCGGCAGCGGGAGAGGCTGTCAGGGCATGAGGGGCAGGGTTTTACCGGGGCTGGCTGGGGTGGGGGAATTAGCAGTGATTGCACCGAGAGAGGAAACCCGGGATTTAGGGGGGCCGGGCTGGGAAGGTTAAATGCACAGCAGCAGCTGTTGGCAGGAATACGGCGTCACAGTGAAATCACAGGTGGCTGCTGCACAGTCCCTTTGCTTCGAGCAGTTTGACATTCTGATGGTGTTTTACCACTCATTTACACCGGGGCTCGTGTGCTGTCAGGGCAACTCTTACAGGTTTGAACCTGGCTGGAAGAGACCCCACTGCTGAGTTAGGATTTATCCCGTAGGCAAGGGAACGTTTGTAGGGACGTTGATGTGGCTGCTCCAAGAGAAATTGAGCCTCGGAAATGCAGATCCGGAAACAGTGCCAGCTCCCAACCCCGGTCCCTTCCAGTTAAATGCCTTCCCCAAGGTACTATTGCTTGCTGAAAATTTTAAGCCTTCCTTCCTCTCCCCTCATTAGCCATAATCATTATGGGTTGGTCTGTTTCTATATGAACCAATGGAGGGAAAAATCCTACCTTTTTTACTTACCTTTTTTTAGCTTAAGTTTTCTATTGCTATATTATTATTATCAGCCAATACAAACCTGCTACATCTGTCTTCTGACAGTGTAGGCTATCTTACTTTTGTTTTCTTATTACTTCAGTGGAAATGTTGAGTGTTTCAGGAATTCAGGACTTAAGAGTGCAAAGTGGTACACAGAGCTTCAGATTTACATGGTAAGGTCATAGGAATCACAGAATAGTTTGCACTGAAAGGACCTTTAAAGGTCACCTCATCCAATTGCCTTGCAGTGATCAGGGACATCTTCAACTAGATGAAGCTGCTCAGAGCCCTGTCCAACCTGACCTTGAATGTTCCCTGGGATGGGGCATCTAACACCTCTCTGGGCAACCTGTGCCAGTGATTTACCACTCTTATTGTGAGGAACATATTCCTTAAATCTAACCTGAACCTACCTGCTTTTAGATTAAAACCACTACTCATTGTCCTATCACAACTGGCTCTACCAAAAAGTTTGTTCTTACCTTTCTAAGCCCCCTTTTAAGCACTGAAAGGCCAAAATAAGGTCTCCCCAGCTGCCTTGTTGCTCAGCATTTCATTCAAGAGGCTTTACAATCTTTGCAGTCTTCCTTCCAATTAAAGAAAGATTTGCCAACACTGAAACTATGGATTATTTGATGAGACTTTCCTCTGTCGGTGCAAAGGCACCAACCATTGCTTTGTTTCCCTTCTCATTTCTTCTTTTGGCCAATATTTCCTTCAAGTTGCTGCATAATGATAACAAAATGAATGGGAGAGTCCGTGTCATACACCAACAATTAACATCTGTAGTTAGTTATGTTTTCAAGTCATGGTACAAGTATTAAATAATTAGGATAAATGTACTAATTGAGCTGTAATAACAGAATAACCCATTACTCACTGGGAAGTGTAAGATTCTCAGCCTCCTATATGATGAGCAAATAGATATGAGGACAGTTGCACAGACTGGCAGCCTTGGTTGTATCTGCCAGTTTGTGGATACTCTGGTTCATAGTCAAAGAGAAAAGGAGCATCAGTTTGCCTAATAATCTTCCTGCTACCCTATCAAAATAAGGGAACAACCTGAAGTTAAAAAGCACCCCTGTGCTTCACACAGAGGGGATTTGTTTGGGAGAATGTCTATCAACTCTGCTGAACTTAAAAATAATATTGCTCTGTAAAAACTTTTTCTTCTGGAGTTGCTTAGTGCAGTTCAGGAAAAAAATTCAGCTGCTGAGAAAACATTATCCTAGGGCTCCACATATGGAAACCATGTTTCAGAGAAACCATTTGTCTGTCTGTGTTTGACATACTGAGGTTAACCACTTTAAGGCACTTTAGGAGTTTGTTTTTAACTAGCCAGCAATAGATATTCACAGGTTAAAAGATGTTTTCTGAAGAAGACTAAGGTTCAACCTCTTCAGAGATCTACACTTTGAAGTGCAGTTATGACTTATCTCTGGTCAAAAGCCAGCAAGCTTGGCTCCTTTGAGGCACTGTCATAAGTAATTATGAAGGACAAATTAAAAAGATTGGATTTTTTTTTCTCACTGGAACAAAATTATTCTTGACATTATAACTGGTTACAAGAAATTTTCAAAATCCTTATGCCATTTGTAAAAGCACAAGACATTATTCATCCTTTACCTAATGAAAATTAAAAAAAAAGAGGGTTCCAAACCAAAATAAGTGTCAATTTTTAGTGCATAGAGAATCCAAATTGAACTGTTTTAGATATAAAGTAAAATAGATGGAAGTTGTAAAGTGAGATAAACAAGGGTATATATATGAACTTCTTATCCTTGAAGTACTCCTTAGCACTCAAGAGAAATGAAGCCTGATAGATCCCCATCAGCTTCTAAGGATCAAGATGAGGTATGCAAGCAACACTGATCCAGTGTGAATAAGACATTCATGCAGGAGCCAGGGAAGACATATTTCCTTTTCAGAGCCTTTTCTGACAAGCCAGGTCATTTCTCCAGCTTTTTTTTTTTCTCTCCCGTCTTTGGCCAGGTTATCTCCAAGCTCCTTGGGATAGACACAGTCTTTAAAAACAGCGCACAGACTTAAAAAAAAATCCCAATTTCAGCTAGGAATAGTAGGTACAATAAACCCCTCCCCCCAAATTTACAGAACTGGACCCAGCAAAATAACAAAATAATTCCAAATTTCTCAGTGTCCTTTTGAAAATATATGGCCTCAAGACTACTCTCTTAGACAATGCAGGAGCAATTCTATTGCAAACTCTCAGAGCTACAGCCATCTGGAACCATGGATGAGCCCTCTAAGACTATAACCATTCCTTCCCTCCATAGACCAGTCACATGGTTGGTTACGAACATCCAGCAGGAGCTTAAAAATACACAATTTTTAAAACTGAATCAGTCTGTCACTGAAAGGAAAACCTATACAGAACTTATTACACAGTATTTTTCCACCCCCTTCTTATTCTGGAAGGACTATAATTATTCCCTGTTTCAGGAACTGTACAGTAGTAATCCCTTTCCTCCTACATGCTTCATTTACAACTTGAGAGCTAACAGCATATTAAATTTTTAATAAATTATACTAAAATATTGTGGCACTGTTCTAAAAATAAAACCTGAAGATGAGTCATTAAGGATATGTTCCTTACTTGCATAAAACTATCCCTTAAACACATAGGGATTTTTACAAAAATGTCTTGGCTTATAAACATCTCTGATCATAAATACTTCTCAGAAAAGCACTGACAGTGAATTTGTAGTATTTCAGTCACTTTTTTTGAGTCACGAAAGGAGAAAGCTTTTTCATTTTCCCTATTAATCTCTTTTCCTTTCATCTCAAATTTAATTCGTCTCTAGGTCTTTACAAAGTCATGAAATTATTCATGTGCTAAGAAGAATAAGGTAGTCTGAAAGAAGGAAGGACCTCACAAATATTCAATAAAAGTAACAATAAAAATACTGGGAGGAATAAGGAAAATATTGGACTTCCATTCATTCTGGACCACAACATTGGTCTGAGCCATTTTAGAAAGTTTTAAAAATAATGCTTCTAATTTTGGATCCGCAGGACTAATTTTGATGGGGAGTTCAGATAACAGCAGGCAGTGGAGTGTCCTTTTACTACTGTCTTTTGTATTAATGTTTATACTTAATATTGGGTCCTCAAATCCGTGGTTAAAATAATTAATTAAAGTAGTCTGCTTTTCAGGCATCTCAAATGTTCACCTGCTTCACTGACAACCACAGAAAGTATAAATACCTAGCACCTCTAAGACTGAGCACTGTTTACTTAAATGTCTATACACGGTTTTGGAAATCTAACAGTAAGTCTACAGATTTCAAAAACCTTAACTTTCATATCTGGGGATTTTCTACCTTTTCTTTAAGGCACCCCAGAATTTGTAAAGAGAAATGGAAGAGCTGAAGAAGCAAAAGATGATCAACTATGAATGCCAGTCATTTACACATAGGACATGCTTACATATTGGATGGTTTGAGGAAAGTGTTCACAAATTTTGTTTTGATGCATATTGATCAAGATGGGCTCTCAAAAATACAGCTGTTAGTAGGGGAAAATTGTTCTTGTGCTGCTTGCATGAACATAACAGAAGTCTCTACTCACTCATGGCTAGGCTTCGCGAATGAAGATTTGGGAAGGGCTCTACCCACATTTCTTGCAAGCGCGTTGGTGGCTAAAAAGGCCAATACAAGATAGGCATGTCCGGTTGCAAGAAGTCTCTAAGCATTTAGCTAACCAACTAATATCTCAAAATGGAAAAGAAGCAATATCTTAAAAATACAAAATCTTCAACAAAACACAATAATTACCAGATCTTTCAAAGTTCTCATAGAGGGAAGAAAAACCTTTAGCCTTACAGAAGAATTCAAAAGACATTGAGAGTTCTTGTCCTTGGAGAAGCCTACAGCTGTCTTCTGCTGAAGAGCATGGAGTATACCATTGAAATGAGTAAACTAGAATATAACATTTTCAGTGCTTGTCACAACTATTTTAGTTCTGCCTCTGAATATTACATATTCAAAATGTGAACACTTCTCTTATAAATACGCTGAAAAGACTATTCAAAACCAGAGGTGGTGAGGAGATACATATACCTTATCCATATCTTAATGAAATGCATTTATGAGGATGATCACTGGTAACACTGTAGTAATTTACATGGAGAAAAGCTATTCTGAAAACACTTGAAACATGTTGACAAAGAAATCTAGTTTAAAAAAGCCCTCACCCACAAAGAATTTCTAGTACTGTTTGAGCAATCATTAGTGGTGGGAGATGTCTTCCTGAAAAGTCACCACATCACACCAAAACAGTGAAGGCTTACATTTCCATTTTACCATATGTCTATCAGATTCAGAAATAACAACAGTGGCACAGCAGGGAAGAAACTCAGGCAGTCTGGACTACAAGTAACTGTGAAGACCTCCTCTCATAGCTTGCCTAAGGCTCTTCAAAAACTGCATATCTTCACACATCCTGTAAACTCTAAGGATTTGTTGCTGCTGACTTTTCCTTCAACCTAGGTGTTTCCCTAGTTTATGTCTGTATGGTTGACAGAAATGTTCCATGATCACCTTTAGACATATATAAATATATGCTTTTCAGCAGTTCCTGGTAATCACCTAGCAAATTGCCTGAGTTCTTTCATTAAAAAAAATCCACATAAATGAAACAATGAACTTTTTAAACAGGAAATAGATTTGCTTACCACAAAAACTTATCAAAATAAGTGTGGTTCAAATAGGTGGAATTTAGTATGGGATGTACATCTCATGGAAACTTAATGTGTGAATTATAATATTCTTTTTATGCCCAGCTCTTAGAAACAGAAAAAAATATGATTGTAATGGTAGAAGTAAATGGCTAAATCAACTGCAGGAAAAGATGAAAGAATATGAGATTGAAAAAACATCTAAGATTATTTTCCTATATGTTGCTAAATGTTTTTAACCAAGTACTTAATCCTGCAGTTGTGTTTTAATAAACTGATATTAAGGCTGTTATTATCGTGTCAGCATTGTGATAAAAAATCCAGGAGGACTTTCCAGAGATCATCACCAAATCAGCAAAAAGCTAGGGCTTGCTATATTCTTAATAAGCAACAGATAAGATACAAACTCCCCTTGTATTTAGAACCTCTCTCCTGTTCAGAAACTAAATTTATTGCTTCATTATAATTAGGACCTTTGCAGATTTCTTTATAATTGCTAATTACTTTTTAATCTTCCTGGCAATAAATAGCTTTTCTAAACTTAATTGATTTCGCTCACAAGGGCTAACAGATTACCCAAGATTCTGCTCACCATCTGTCATGTAAACACAGGTAAAGTAAAATTTTCCTTGCTTTTTCTTCCTAAATTATATCTCTTTTCCTTTGGAGTCGTTCTATCCAGACTTAGAGTATCACACAGCAGTTCTTGGTTGGATTTTTATTTACTTTACATTTATTTGTAAAGTAACTTTTCAGAAGCAGAAATTATATATACAGTGAACAGAGACTTTCAATAAGTTGCAAAGGGTTATATTAAGCTAAAAGTTCCTCTGAAAAGATGGTGAAACTCTTATTCCTAAATGAAAAAATCTCTAAAACTACAATCAGGTTCCAAATAGCAATGTGTTGGATTAATTAATTATTATATGTCTCCAAATTAAGAAAACTGAAATAAGCTGTGTTATTTGTCTTCTTCTGAACTGTGCATTTCAGGGAGAGATGGAATAAAGAAGGAATAGAGAATCTGTGTTTTCAGCCTCAAAGGTTGGATGCTTTATAATGAAAATTAATTGTCACATAACTTACAAGTCTAGGAAGTGAGACTTCAGAAACAGATGTCTGATTAAAATTGTTTGCACTGTCCCTGATCCAATTAGAAAATTATCCCCCTGCCATCATGGCACTGTTATTTCTGGGTTTTATGAAAATATAACCCAGAAGACTGGATGTCTTCTTTATAGCTGGATGAATGTGTTTGAACTACTGCATTAACAAAACAATTTTATAAGTCTTTTTCAAGGGCTATTAATTCAGCCATGTAAACATTAGCATTTTGTAGAGTTTTTTAAGTGCATTTGGTCACAAAAAGTACTGTAGGATTTTGATTCAGTAGTGCATTAGTTGTCTGCTGGTGTGACTCCTGAAAATGCTCCAGTCAAAGCAGCTTTCCAGAAGGGTTCCACAATGGCCTCCATGTCCTTACAACAGTATTTTTTTCTCGCTTTGTTAAGGAAAAGAAAAAGAAGGTCTTTTTTCTAAATATGACTTCCAATAAATTGTGGAAGTATTGCTACCAAATAGAAGACATGGCTAAGGTATCTGCCCTTTGTTTATTATTAAAAATAAATGTGGAATATTGACAAAACAAATAAAATATGGCTTTTTTCTATGGAAATAAAAAAGTAAAAATACATATTACACCTGAAATGTGGCAGATGAATTACGTTCTAGTATATTGATTTCTTTTAATTGTTTTTATTCACAGTGTTACATTTGGTTTACTTTACTACCTAATTCATGCCATGCCTTGAATTCACAGAATAGATAGCAAACTATGTCTGAGTGTGAATGTGCACACATGCGGCAGTAAATAAATGTTGTGATTTGCAGCTCAGTTCCAACATAGCATCTGGGTCCTCTTTCATCAGTGTGCCCAAGTCAACTATTTTTTCAGCATTAGTGTCAAGCTTTTCAGCTCAAAAGCAAAAGATTTTTCTTAGACCATTGAAGAGTTTACAGTTCTTCCATCTGTCCTGTAACTTCCTTACTATACATGGAAAATCGGGGGTTCCAATCTATATGGCTGGTTCTGTTTTGAATGCTTAATTCAGCCTTGTTATTAACCCTCTAGGAATTCACAGTCCAACATCAACCAAGATTATCCTAATGGTTTTACAGGCTCATGGCCATATTCTGAGACTTTGAAGTCAATCATTTAGCTTGAATAAGGACTTCAGAAATGTTAAAGCTTTTGGTTAAGAACTGCAGACACAGAAACAAAACAATACAATACCCCTGCATTCCCCTTTTCCTCTTGAAGACAAAATGGAAATACTTGCCTCATTCTTTTCTCTTCCTATGCAAGTCTGTGGTTTCATGAGGTTTACATTATTAAAAATTATCCTCTAAGGCAAAAGTTGTAGAGTCAACTTAACGGGGCTCATTTTGAAGTCAATGAGTTTCTATGTGAACAGTCAAGTCATGTAAGTTAAGATAGTGTAATAAGAAAGCAATAATCCAGTAATAACGAAGTGGGAAGGAGCTTGAGTACTTATTAAGCCTTGCTCCCTCAGGACTCAACAATTATGTCTGAGTTTTTAAATATGCTGAGCTTCAACTTAAGTCATGTACACATAATGGAGCAGAAAAAATTTTAACAGATTCACACTGTTTAGAGTTCACTGAATTTTGCACTTGTGTGAGTAGTACCTCCGTATATAATTTATCTTCCCTAAACTGCCATTCAAAAATAAAATTAATTAAGGAAAAAGTAAAGGCAATGTTATATTCAGTTGAAAAGAATGAGTTTGTTTTAGTGCTATTCTTTTTTCAATTTGATTTGTCTTAAAGGAAGACCATGAGTAGTTTTTTCCCACTGCAGTTACTGCTGGAATGACTGAAGGAAAGAATGAAGACATAACCAGAAAACAAAGGGCATTTGTAAAACTAATATAATTTGCCCATGGAATTTGAGCGCTCATGCAACACATGTTTGAATTAAAAAGTCTAAGTTTTCCTTCTCTTTCTGAATTTATTTTAGGAGACACTGACCACATTTCAGCTTTGATGTAACCATTTTTATCCTAGACAACTTACAGCTTTAATTATTTAGCACCTGTGTCAGACAGCTAAATCTATGGAGTTAATCGTCCTTTAACAGGAAATCTCTAAACTCGTTCTTCCTCTAGCCCTCCACCCTATCACAGACTAAAGTCAAACTTTAGCCAACCCATAATCAGCTTCTTCCAACCAGCAGTTTTACTTATTTGGTGCCTTTTGATTTATAACGCCATTCACTGTGGCACCTGCTTCATCTCAGCCCTGTTCAACCTTCACCAATGGCTTGCCAGGCACTTACTTATTCATCTCCTCCAAGAAATGCTTTACCTAATGGAGAGTTGCAATTCTCCATTTCTCAAAGTAAGGAGTGAAGGAACCTGTTTTTCTTTGTCAGCTGAATGCACATAGATACATGCACATACATATATTTTCATTACTCACTACAGGTTTTTCCAGTCTCAAAAGTTTCTCTGTCTGACTGTCAGGAAATATTTGTGTTCTCACATTACTTGTATTAATATCAGCTCTGACTCCATCTATGCAAACTAGAACTGATTCTCCCGTTTCCTCCTGATTTTCATTTCCTATACTCTGAGCCAAGACAAGAAAGATTATATGGGAAACACAATACACCCAGGCATAATAAAATACAGTCTAAAGTGACAAACTTGGTCAAACGTCTGTCTGAACAACACCAGAAATTACAGGAAAAAAAACCAAATTAAAAGTTAAAGGCACAGTCATTATGTACATAACACTGACCTACCGGTGTTTTTCTACTTTCATTGCATCTGCTGAATCTCTCATCCCTTTGTACATTGCAGTGGCATCACAAGACCTCTGGCAGTGGCACTGTCCAGCTGACGTCAATATAAGCCCTGCTGTCGAGTCCAAGGATGAAGAACTTTATTTTATATGCAAGTCAGAATTTTGCTTTCAAAACAATATATTCTCCATTAGCTTCAAAAGTGTTTTTACCTTTTCTTTACCTGTTGCTTTCTTCCTATCTTGTTCAGTAGAATGACTAAAAATAATTACCTGGTTATAAATAACTAATGCCCCTGAATACAAGGGGAAATGAAATGAAAACTGATCTTTTGCATTAGATCCAAATCTGTTAGGGACAGTTTCCTTTGCAGTGCAATTGTAATTGGCCAACTTTGTGACTTAAGGGCAAGGAAGACTTAAGAAATAAAAGGAATATAAGTCAGAGAGGGTAACAACCTACATCTCATTTGAAATTAGATCTGTGTACCTGAAACAAATTAGATCTGTTTCCCTGGTTAATAAGTTTATGGCAGACATACAAATAGTCAGGGGATATTTTTGTCCATAATATGAAAAAATTAAAAAGAACTGAGCAATGAAGGTCTAAGTAAATACTAAAAATAGCACAGTCAGTCATGGGACCAACAACAGTGCTAAGTGTTGTACAGAAAGAGTAACAAATAATTCCTTCAGAAGGTGCAAATTCCCAAATGTTTTGTAAAGTATATGACTTTTTTTGCCTGGAAGGATGTTATGCCCTTGCAAAAAACCCCTGTGTGTTTGGTACTGTCTTTGAAGCAAACAGCTTTCTCTTGCAGAATTAGATTTTCTTGCATTTTGCTTTAAATCAAATTTAATTTTCAAGAGTGTTTTGTAAAGCAGCAAATGATTGTGAAATATTAAAGACATGAATTTGTGTATAGGCAATTCAATGAAAAAAGAGGGTACATAAGAAAACATACCTCGGGTATGCTGTGGCAAACAATATTTACTGATTTTCCTCAGACACCCTGACTACCAAAGTAAATAGACAAGGTACAGGTCATACGAAGTTTCCTGGTGTTACCACCACTTTTTTTAGTAATTAGGATATTTGAAGAGGATGACTTGGGAGGGATTTCCTGTTCAACAAAGTAGTCTCTGCTAAAAGGATTCTGATTTTTCATACTGAAAGAGCTGCCCAAGTTCACTAAAATATAAATGAGTACACTTGTATTTTTCTGCACACTGCTCTTTTTTGAATGGAAAATATGATGGAAGACATAATTAAAAAGCAGACCTAAGTTTGTTCAAAACATGGAGACAAATTTACAAATGTTGATATGCGTGAGGGTTTATTTTAAAGGTTGTAGTACAGCAAGACAACACAGGGGAGCCTAGAGGCTCAGAGTTTCATTGTGAGGTTCTGCCTAATCAAATGTACAGTACGTGTCACTGGAAATAGCGGCAACATGCTGATAAAGTGAGGCATTCTTTATGCATTTATCTAACAGAAAAGCACAGGTGAGTTACCATTTGCCTTACTAGCCGGAAGCAGTTCGGTTTCATCTCTCTCATTTTAGCTTTGTCAGCCTCTATATCCTGGTTGTTAAAACACAGTTCTGCCCTCCCAGTCTGCCTAGTTTACCTTGTTTTAAAAACCGTCCCTCAGAAATCACCTGCAGGGATTTAAATGTTTCCATGATTTGGAAGTTTCTGAGAATGCCTATTTGCCTATTTGTCTTATCTTTAAAAGATCTGGGGTGAAAAATTAGTAATACTGTAGAGAAATGGGAATGAGTTATTTTACAAGAAGAATAGATATATATTTTTTTAAGGGAAAATAATTTTGGGGTATTTTATGTTCAAAAGGAAGATAGTTGTATCAGTCATTGCTTGTGTTAGCAATTCTGAATTAATTATTGCATACACAGTGCTATTATCAATTTGCCAGCTTTCCAGAATGAAAACGATAGTAGTGGATTTCAATGCATAGAATTATGTAATCCTAATTTGAATTTATATAAATCTTTATAAAATCAGAGACCAACAATAATGACCTCCAACTGCACAAAATATTTCAGATAAAAAGAGGTTGCTATAACTAAAATTTCTAATTTTAATCCACTTTGCTAAAAATAAAGAGGACAATTCTGACACATTTATTCACGTTGCAAGTACCCATCTGCAGATGTTGCTCTACTGAAGAATAGAAAGGCATGAATCACAGAATATTCTGAGTTGGAAGGGACCCACAAGGATCATCAAGTCCAACTCTTAAGTGAATGGCCCATAGAGGTGTAGCAGTAAACCTGCATTATATGGGAAAACTGTGGTTTAAGCATGTTTTTAAATGGCTTTTCTTTGCTAACTCATGTTTCTTCTTCCCAAAATCCCCCACGGCCAGTTCTTATCTCTGTCTCAGGAATGTCCTGAGAAGATATCAAGAAGTCTTCTCATTGGTCTCTTGTTAACCCCTTCCTTATTTGGCTGTTCCCTGCCTGATTGGTGTTTTGTAAGACCCCTTACCTTACATGGTCCCTTTTGACCCTCGCAAGAGCTTTATAAACCCTAACCACAATAAACTCGCTCTCTCGCCTCCTCTCCACGTGCTGGGTGCTGTCTCTCTGGCTGCCATGGGAACACGTGGGTGGGAGGAGGGGTGAGCACCTAACCCCTCCATGCGTTCAGGACCCTGAAGAAACCCCTGGAGCTGGAGTAACCCCTTCCCCATCCACCTCAAGCCTTCGGAAATGGAACCCCACAATGGGAGGAATGCATCCAGATAGAGGGATCAAACTCACAACCTTGGTGTTATTAACACCATGCTCTGAACAACTGAGCTTATCTCTGTGTCATGGTCCTGACTGAAGGTTCATTGGTGCTACAATGGACATCTGATTATAGGAAAAATTCCACTATGTCTACAGGAGCATGGTTATAAATAGATTGTGCTCAGCATAAGTCAAGCCTGTAGGTTTTGCCCCACTGGGCATAGAAAGAAATACTGGTTCACTCTATGTTCTCCATCTTTGTTTGGAGAACTCACTTGTTAATCCAACACAGGCAGCAAGCAATTCGCTGCATTTTTTTCCTATGCTCTTATTCCTCAGTCCTAGTAATAGAGGACTGTCTTGTTGTTTCTTTGGATCACTACTGAAACACATTTATTCACTGCTGTCTCAGGGTTGATGAACAGGTGTATTCTTAAATCTTCATTTAGTTTTCAGTGAATCATTTGGATGTTTCGGAGTTCAGTCTCTCACGTGCACTCCTTCATGTCATTCAAATTTACCCTGAGCTGACAGGATTGCAGTGCCAGATTAATTACTGTGTATGAGTTTGCTTTGCTAGCAAGTAATGAGTTGAGGAAATGACAATGCATAAAAAAGTATTGTTATAGTTCTGATAAAGCAAGGTCTGTAGGATGGACACATCCTTTTACTAGGTCAAATTATACAGTTAGGGAAAATGGACAAGTTTCCAGGCACAATCATCTGGAGCCTAATTGTTTGTCCCAACTGTATTAGCTGGTTTAATACCATTCCTCATAAGCTTTGTCTCTCTGTCAGATACACACACACAAATATGCACACCGAGTACTTATTTGTGTCTTGCACATTAATTTCAAATGAGGGTTTATTGGCAAGTCATTTCCAGGTTTTGTCAGGGAAAAGGAGGGGAAGGGGAATACCAGGTAAGAAAAAAGAGACAACACTGAATTTTCCTGAAACTGAAGAGTAGAGTTTGTTACTTGTGAAAATTATCATAGAGTAGGTACTGGTACACACAATTGGCTGCAAATTTCTTTGTGAGATGACTGTGATTGAGGTTCCAATCTATAGACCTCTGGGCTTCATAAATTTGGATTATGACAGATTTTGAACTGCTCTGTGCTGATTTACATTCACTCAGGTTATTCTGTTTTTGAGATGTTTACTGCATGAATTTATTGGTATGGTGTGACAGCTGGGGAGAAATACAAGGGAAGTGTTGGAAATGCTAAGGAACTAGTCTGGAAAAAGGAAACACCTGTGAAGAGAGGACAAAAACCAAGGTTCTTTCTGACAAAGAAAAGTGATACACTGGAGAAATCAAGCCAAGAAACAAGCATTTCCTAAATATTGGAGATAATAAGGCAGGCAGGAGATGGACATCTAATTCCATGATAGACACTGGCCTACTTTACAACCTCTTACTCTAAAAGTGCTGTACTCAAAGCTAGAAAAAAAAGTAGAAATGCTAGTAGGAAGACTATCTGATTATTGTACTCAGAATGGTTTTTACAGCTTTAAAGAGTAGATCCAGAGGTAACTTGTTCTGTAGACGAATGATAAGGCCAACATTTGAAAAATGAATGATGCACAAAATACCCCACCCAAAACCAAGCAAGGCAGAACAAAAACACCCAGCCAAAACAAACAAACCCAGCACAAACAACCACCAAACAGAGAGGCATAGAACTATGCAAAGACAAAATTCAATGCAGCTTATTGCATCTGAATGAAATCACACAAGTAAAGTATTCAGGATATAGCACAAAAATAAGCTCTACAGATGCCCTCTGACAACATTTCCCCACAGTTTTTTGCCCCTGACTAGGATCTGGATCCTCATGTATAACAATCCCTAAGTCCTCCCTCATCTGCCATTTTATCATCAAGATGTAAGATTTAAAACATTTTTTTACAAACTCCAACTCAAAATACACCTTATTTCTTAGTCTGACTACATAAAATTCAATAATTTTTCTTTTTTTTTCCTTACCCTGACAGTCAACACAGAAGTTGTCACTGCTGAAGGCCCATTGCTTTTGATAATGTTTTTTCTTGGTAAAATCAAGAACCTCATCCAAGTAGGTGACAAGAGAGTGAAGAGTTTTTTAATGTCAATTTGAGACAGAGTGTGTCCAATATCGGTCTTATGTTTAACATGCAGATTAAAGCAGAGGTTCTACCAAAAGAAGAAGATACTTGGTATGCAAAAGGCTATGATGGACCACTAAGTTGCTGGACCACTGAACTGGTTATTCCAGAGTAGGTCCCACGTTGATGATATTATAGAAAAGAGGGAGGTATTCTTGCTGCTAATGGAAAAAAACCCAACCAAACTAACAAGCAAACAAACCCCCTCCCCCAAACCAATCAAAACCACCAAACAACTTGTTTATTGTGATCATAGGATCAGACCAAATTATCAACTGGAAAAAGTAGTTCAAAGATAACAGTCCCTCTGGGCCCTGGGGAAGCCAGTCTGTCCCAGCTACTGCTATTCCAAAAAGAAATGGCTCATCTGAGAAAATTATTGCTTTTTGTAACCAAGGTTAACATTGGCAGGGTTTATACCGTACCACAATAATGCAGTGGACGTAGCCAAGATTAAAAGGATATGTAAAGCATAATTTATTTGATGGGACAATAGATAATGCCATTTACTGCTCATCTTTCTAGCCCCATTACTCATTGGAGTAACACATTACGTTTTCTTTGAAGTCCAGAGGAGGAAGAAAAGTTTGGACAGATTTCATCAAAATGTAAACTCCCTGCCTATGTTCCCATACACATTAGTGTTGCTTTCAGATCACTCCTGCAAGGCTCTCAGCACAGCCTGAGAGGTGTTTCTTCCCTTCTTCCCCAAGCTTACTCAGTCTCTGCCTTCCTCCTTCTGCCTAAGATTCTACTATGTTATGAGGACCACAAAGATCATTAGAGGGATGGAACACCTCTCCTATGAGGAATGGATGAGAGTTAGGGTTGTTCAGCCTGAAGAAGGGAAGGCTCCAGGGTGATCTCCTTGCATCCTTTCAGTACCTAAAAGGGCCTACAAGAGAGGAGGAGAGGGACTTTTTAAAAGGACATGTAGTGATAGGACGAGGGGGAATGGCTTTAAACTGAAAGAGGGCAGGCTTAGATTAGATATTAGCAAGAAATTCTTTACTGTGAGTGGTGAGGCACTTAAACAAGTTCTCCAGAGAAGTTGTGAATGACCCATTCTTGGAAATGCTCAATGCCAGGCTGGATTGGGCCCTGAGCAGCCTGATCTAATGGAAGTGCCAGTCCATGGTAGGGGTTTGGAACTAGATGATCTTTAATGTCCCTTCCCAGCACAACCCCCCAACCCAAACCAATCTATGATTCTATGATTCTATGATTTTCCATTACTAAATTTATTTGCTAACTCCATGCATTGGAAACCTTTGCAAAGTTCCACACAGCATCCTCCTTTCTGTTTATTTCTAATATACAAAGAAAATTAGGAAGGAAACCTAATATATATGATGAAGTTTCCATATTCTGGTGTGTTTATTGGAGTAATTATACACTGTTATTTGTATTCTGACCATGAGGAACACAACTGCTAGTTTTTTCTGTCCATTAACCCATGTCTCTCAGACCGTTCTTTCTGAGCTGTCTGATGCAACTTTACTTTGGTTGCCCCATGTAGTGCTTATTGCAGGTAAGGAATGACAAAAACGTTCCTAAATTCTATGTCCTCTGCCACACAGCAACCAACTCTAGGGAGGGACTACTGCTTCTTCATTCTCTAGCTTACTCTCCTATGGAAGACCTGGGGCTATGGCTTTGGTTTCCACCAGCTCAGGAGGATCAGGCCAACACTGTGCTTGACAGTCAGAGCACCAGCCCAAAGCCACAGGACGGGGAACAGTTACTTCACCAAATCAGCACCTACACAGTTCCTCACCACCATGGCAATGGGTGTGATTGTCATCCAGATGATGAAACAAAACTGATCCTTTTGGCCTTTGCAGATCACTGAAAATCCCATTCACTCTGGTGAAATAGTTTCCAGTACCATGGAGGTCACAGTAAGTTATTTGTGCCCAAACCGTGCAGACATATTGTCATGAAGATGGTGACTTTGCATTGATAAACCTGAAATGCTGAATGCTGCATGGCATAAAAAGTTTGGAAGTGCCTTTCTCTGAACCAATCCAACCTGGATAATTCTATTCTAGGAACTTAAATGCCCAACAGATTTACAATGGTTATCTGGGTTTTTTTCCAACTTCGTCCTCTAAGCTTCTATCTCCTTGCTACTTCCTATTAAATTAAATACCTCATATTTATGTAAGAGACAAGCTCATAGACATTACAGACACATGCTACAATGTGTGTATACTTTTTGATGTCCTTTGAGGTGAAAAGCGGTATATATTAATGTGAGATTACTATCTTTTCTTCAATAGGAAATCAAAGGGAAAAAAGATCAAAAGGTACTGATTTCATATAAAAACACAATGAGAGGTCTATGTCTTCATGGTTTGTTTACCAACTTAGTTATAACTTGTAATTATTACTGCCTCTTCCATGACGTATCTAGGTTGCATGTTAGATTATTAGAGTGATTATTCAGTATTGGTCAAACCTTAAGGTCCTAATTAATTCCTAGTACAAGTGAAATTATTAAAGTCAATCAGAGCTTTATCTACAAATGGAGTAAACCCAGACTATTTCCTTAGCACCTGGTCTACTGCTTTATTTCACAGTTTTATTTTCATCTTTATCTTCACGGCTATATCCGACACATAGCATCTCTACTCGCTTTGCACAAGAATGGGACTAACAGAGATATGTCATCTCTTGGAGTAGCTTTGCCAGGATCAGATAAGAGAAATACAAACCAATACTGCCTTTTGATACCACACATTACTCCTTTTTTTTCAACAGACCTAATTATGAAGTATTGCTTAAGTTCCTGTGTGTTTTAATCAATTTGATTTCCAGAGAAGGTTGTTTAAGTAAGGGTGAAAAATGAGAAGTGACTTCAGGTTCTGATCCATCTTTTAGCAACCACCAATATTTAAGGAGTAAACTGAGAGATACCATCAATGGCAAAAGGCATTGAAGTGAGACTACGCAATTTCCCATGCTTTAAATTCAATATCTCAGTAGCAATAGACAAGTTTATCCCTACATTAAATATCAAAGTTAGTTTGTGTAGCAGATTTATTGAAAATGATGATGGAAAGCACAGCATGAAAAAGTGGAATGCAGCTAGCAGGAACTGCCTAGTTTCTGAGAATCTAACAACAGGGTTACCAATACCTACCTTTTTGAACAGAAAGCTGAAAGAGATGAAGGAAGTTTAACCTTATCAGATCCAAATTCTGAAACTAAGTTTGATATTTTCCCTCCATATTCATACTTGCCTTTTATTTACAGAGTTTGCTGTTCCAGTGGCATCATATGTCCTTGATTCATTAGGAGAGTTGAATGTGGAACCAGATTCAGATTTTTCAACTCAGCCCAAATGACAGTGCATGGCTGGTAAAAAGTTCATTCCATTTACCTCTCTATTTTAACTATCTAAACAGACCAAGTCCCACATGCATTATGAATAAAATAAGAAATACAAAGAAGCAAATAGAATGTCAGAATTTTATTACACAGAAATACTTCAAAAAATAAATGTTCCATCTGCAGACTAAGAGTGAAAAAAAGGAATTGATTTTTACTTCTTTCTCAGTAGATGGCAAGTGTTCTATGCACTGCCTATAGGTTGCCAGTTTTACCTTAGTCTACCTAGTAAGTGAAATCTGATTACTTTGAAGCTCAAAAAATGTATCACAGGTCAGAATTAATAGCTGTAAACCAGAACAGACATCTTTCTCATGAAATGATGCCAAATCACACTTCTCTCATCTCATGGTCATGAAGACACTAATGAAAAATGCAATGACCTCCACTACAGTACGCACTAAAAATTATAAGATCTGAACAGTCAGCAGCTAATTCTGAGTAATGCCAAGATGATTATGTATCATTGTTTTAAATTTCTTGTTGTATCATTCTGCAGATGTGACCGGCATTCTACTGAAAATACAAGTTCATTCTGTATCTCCCTTAAGGATTAGTTTAAGTTATGGAGAAAGGAGCAGAATATGTGCTGAACAATTGTTACCCAATAATAAAATGGACTGAAAGTGTGACTAAACTGTATAGAGTTTATATTTTATTTAAAGGAGATTGAAGAAAAAGACTAAAAAAGTCTTAGTGAATTGCATTAGTTACTGTGGAGTGCTGTGGTCATGAGTATCACCCCATGTTGAACAGCTTGAACACCTATGCCATGCTTCATATTGCATATGCCATGTAAATTACAGAAAATATTTTTGTATTCATTGCATTGTTTAGAAACGTTTTTTGGGAGCAAAGCATTTCTGTCTAGATGATGCGGCAGTAACTATAAGGACAATGCTCAGTCTTGTTCTCCTACAAACTGCAGTGTTTTTCATATTCTTGAAAGTACTGTGTAACTAAAATCTCTTGCCCTTACAAAAGAAGAGACATTTTAGACCCTTTAATGAATGCTTTTGTACAGCTGGTCAGAAAACCAAAATTCATGAAAAATTCTGAGATTTCAGTCATCCTTTGGCAGTTCTTTCTGAGAAGAATTGCCAATATTTTCTCAGGAATAATGACAGACATGCTGAACACAGATTATAAACTAAGGCAAACAACACCTCACATGTGAGAGGCACAGTTCCACTGTTCTACCAATCCTGAGTTAAAGAGCAACTTGAGTCTCCCATATTCCAGACAGGAGAGAAATCTAACCATCCATCACAAGAATTCATGTCTCTGGTGCCAGGAGAGGTGGAGTTCTTACCTAAAGCACAGTAACTGAATCTAGAGAGTCTGAGAGACATCCATCCTGGAAAAGCCAAGAATGTCAGTGTAAGGTACTCATCAGATGTGACAGCACTTGATTGAGCCCTTGCTCGAGCCCTTGCTCCATATTCAACATACTGATGTTTTAACCAGACCTGTTTTTAACCCAAATTAGTGTCTTGGTTAGTGGCTGTTAGCTGCTGTGGGATCTTTCTTCTTCTCATATGACCCTTTTGCAGAAGTCTATATCCTGAATCTAAAAAGCTCCTAATATTTTCCCATCAAAATTGGCACATTTCTATTTTACTCTTTCTTCCTCAAAAAGACAGAATCTGAAGACATACTTGTGCCATAATAATCTTTTCCTTAACGAGCAGTTTGAAATAGTATACAAATATGTAGGAAATGCATTAAAGAGAAATAAATAGTAGGCTTGGCACCCTAAGGCCAGCAGCAAATGTATTTCTCATCTAATGACAAAATTTGCTGTGCAGATTGGACAGGTAATCCTTGCAAACTTTCAAAGGTACTGGTGTACCATTAGCAAACAACACCCTCATTTTAAGAGGTTGCTTACATCTCTCTAATAGGTTCCAGAGAGTTCCTGTTTGTCAGAAACATAAATTTTAAAAACCATGAATGACAGTATAACAGAAGTTAGAAAGGGAAGAGATCTATGATGTTCCACAACACATTCTCCTACTGAGGATTTATTTCTTTATTCTGATTTATCTGAAATGTTCACATGTGTTCTAATTTTAGAATTTTGAGAACCAGCTTTTTAAGAATATTTGAAGAAATTATCTTGCTTTTACAACAGTGAGCTCTATTGGAAGTGGTTTTCCTTAGAGAGCAAGGAGTCTAAAACATCACCAGTCTGTTCCTGTGTTTGGAAATCACTTACCTACCACCTGGGAACATTACAAACTGACATATGGTACTGTCATTGTCTGCCTCCTGGAAGCTAGCAGACAGCACATGAAAGGAAACTTTAGCTTAGTGAGCACTAGAGAATGCTAGAAACAAGAGACCCATGTTTTTTCCCAAGTGAAAATTGCACTCCTAAATGATTCTTAAAATATTGAAGCAATAATTAGAGACGAGGAGGGATCAAGCTTGCCACACTACTTTTTTTAAAGGTAGGGACTTAAATAAGAAACAAAAGAACAATTTAACACAATACATAATTCAGCGGTGGAACTCATGGCCACAGAAGAACATATTTTTGGAGAGATTCAAAGCATTACTAGATAAGTTCACGTAAGAAAAATCCTTAAGCGGCTATCAAATATTAATACAGATGCAAACTCCAATCTAAGAGGTGCCTCTAGTGTGTTAAACAGACAGAAGCTGGAAGGATGTACTGATAGTAGTGTCAGTGTATGCTTGTCATCTTTTAATATTCTCTCTAAAGCATCCCCTATTAGACATTGCCAAAGATACCAGGGAAGGTCGCCTTCTTGTCTGAGCTGCTGTAGCTATTCTGTGTAAGAAATGTTATTTGCAAAATCAGCAGTCAGCATGTACGCTGTGAATCTAAAAGAAAGAGCAAGCTATTTACCTTTATTTATTAATTTAGTCATGCACTTTTATTTATGTGTCTGATTATAGCTGTAAATGCCAGATTACAGGATCTCACTTTCAAAACTTTTAGCTAAAGGACTTTGTATATATGAAACATAAACTAGTTGTGTAAAAAATGGATATATGGCACCTTATATGTGATAGTTATGACATAATTTTATACAGGCTTCAAATTTATTTCAAGACCTTTTAGCATCTTTGTTTATCAGCCTATATCTGTACTGGTGGCATTAAAAGGAGAAGGACATTTCCAATATACAGCAAAATATATTTGCTAAGTAGTAAATACAAGCAAGAGTTCAGCTAATACTCTCGATACCATCAGCTGGAAATCTACGATAGTCACACATAACATGGTTTTTGTTATTAAATTGATGGAACTAGTGAAGTAAAGTAACTTGCATACATCTGGAGAAGGAATGACCCTGACAGCATAGGTTTTAAGCCCACGTGCATACCAAAGGTTGTAGTTGGTAACCTTGCAGCCAGTCTAAAATTAAGCAGATGGACTAATTAATCAGAATTTACTAACATTTCAAATGCAAATGGTTTATTGATCCTGAAAGAATGGATAAAAGATGAACGTGCTGATTATGCTTCTGGAACTTAAGTGATTTTATTGGTGAAGAGCCTCAAGCCACAGGGCAAAAAACCCACTAGAATGGAGTCAAATCTTCCTGCTGGGCTCCCAGAACAAAGGATAAAGAAAAAGCTTAGCCCTAAGCAATCTGCATGCATTTTCTTTAGTCAGTCCTTTGACTCTCACCTCTTAGAAGGACTAATGAAATCACCATTCTTTTGTATTTTTGGGGAAGTGTATATGCAGTTTGCCTAAGCAAACCTCTTAGCAGTTTTCATTGCTGCTTCCGAGCTGCAGTACGATGACACCAGCAAAGATAACTCCCTCCTTGATGCATAATCTTCCATCACAGTAAGTGCTAGGTAGCAGCAGGGTAGATCTCAACCGGGTAACCCTTACCTTCACCACTTCCCAAAACAGCTCTAACTGAGATGACAGTTCCATATACTCCAGTCACATGTGGAGATAGCCATTGGCTTCTGAGAACATACATCAGCATAATATGGCTCTGAGCTGTGTTTAAGCTGGTGGACATCTGCACCAAGGGTGTTCAAGCCCATATTGATGGTCTCTGCAACTCAGGTATGCCCTGCTCTGCAGTGCTTCTTACCAACATGTCTCTGTTTTTTGAACAGTGATGACAAACCATCTCTGCTGCCAGTGTATTCTAACTGGAAGCCTCTCCACGAGAAAAGGCATGGAAAAGCAGGGTTACAAGGCCAGGTCCTCAATTGGTTTTGATCCAAATGTATCCAGTGATGTCAGTGGATCAATGTTCATTTTTATTACCAGAAGATAAGCCCTACTGTAGGTGTGAGGAAACTATCAACTTCTTTTCTCAAAGCACATAGTGCTACACATAAGGAATTCATAGTTCAAGAACAAAGACCCAATTTCCTCCTGCTTGATCTCACTATCCTTCAGTACAGACATAGCCTGCTCCTTCATGACCACACAACATTGAGTAGGACTGGGATTTAAACTGAATGCTGACAGATAACGTTTCCAGCCTCTGTAAGGAAAGAGATAGGGGTCAATCAGCTAATGAATTCTTCCATAATGGAAGTAGTGCATGGGGAAAACCATACAATGGAGTAGAAAAATATCTTTTTGATATTGATATACTCCTACAGGCAACATCTTGCAAAAAAGAACTAAATTACTCCAGGCTATACTCCTGAGTGTAGCTTCCCTGAGGAAAGCAAAAAGGGCGAACACTGAGTTAAAAAGCTAATGGATCAAAACTAAACATGGCAGAATGGAAAGGGAGGAGGAGAGGTGGCAGTGGGAAGGGGGTGGTGGACAGAGAAGAAAACCAGCATTTCTTAGAAAAATTGAAGGCATAGTTGGGACTGTGCTACGTCACTGACATTTAGAAAATGACTTTCTGTTTGAATTTACGTCAGCATCCCCAGAAAGCGCTTTGAGATATGCTGAGATATGCAAGAAACTCTTTTGCTCTACACTTCTGTATCCAGCCCTTTTGCATGTTTTTTTTTAAGCTCTATTTTCTGTGTGGACAATGAACCATAAGATGCAAGTGAGAATCCTCAAGGGTGGTGGTTAAATGGAAATGCTAGCTTATTTTTCTAGGATCAATAGCTTCGAACGTATCATACTGGATTGTAAATACGGACCATTTTATACAGAGTGGGTGCAGAGTGATGGCAACAAGGAAAGCAGCCTGGAGCTCAGTTAAGGGAAGTTGTCCTTATTTCTTTACAAGAGGATAAATCTTTCCATCATCACTCAGGAAACAAGACTTTAAAAGTGACACTGGGTGAAGGAGGGAACAAAAACACCATGAAGGACTGGAGAAAGAATGTCTCTTCTTTTTAAATAAGAACTCCCTAAAACTTGCCAATCGCAAACAACCACTTTATTGGCCAATTTTATTTTCTCCTTTATATCAAAGCACCAGACTTGCAATGACACACTAACTAGCAGCAGATTTTATAGTGGCCTAATGGTTAGGTATTGGCAATGGAAAAGCAGGTGCTGCCGTTGCCCACAGTGAACAACAAATCCACCAACTATCTTTAACTTTACTAGATTCTTAGTCGAAGGCATATTGCTGTCAGCAGCACTCACACCAGGGAAATGTAATTTCATTTACTTTTTCTTTTACATTGGTGTAATTGAAAGGAGGCTTAGGGCTTATAGTTTCCTTATTCCATTTTGATAGTATACTCAAGCTTTACTTTGGTCTCTTGCAAAACAACGGAGACTAAATGCATTAACAAGACCAAAAGAGGGAAATAATCAAATGGGTTGCAGGAAATAAAACCACTTTTATGTCTTCAGAATCTGATGTGTTAAATTGGGAGAGCAGTAAGATTTATTTCTCTGTGCCATATCATCCAAAACCAGCATATCTCTCTCCAAATTTGCAATTTAATGCTAAAAAGGATTATTTACTTTCCACCCATCCTCATAAATAATGGACAAGGTCTAATTTCTGGTTCAGATTGATGATGTTAAGATTAACAGCAGTTTACTTGCTTTGGTATGCGAATTGGGAAAAGCCAAAAGGCTGTCTATAAACAGAGATTGTGCAGTCTTTCCCCTCTTGTTGTAGTGGTTTCAACTATAGCTTTGGGTGCAGCCCTTAGAACTGCCATTTTTTGATTATTAACAGCTGGATGTGTTTAACTGGATGCAAGATCAAGTTTTACCTCAACTGCTTCGGAGAAGGCAGGGAAGCAGGAATGCTGCCACATGCACATCTGCTCCAGAAATCCATTGCACACAAGTTGTTCTGTCACCTGATGTATGCACGACTAATACATTTTCCTGACTCCAAAAATGCAAGTAGTTCAAAGGGTTGCATGAAATGAACTGGTAGTCAGGTCAGAACACTTTCACTTATCCTTGCCTGGCAAGCAATCTATTGCTAGAGAAATTCTTATTTCCTGTAGGAGGGAAAGGGTTGCTCAAACTCTCCTGTTCTTCATGACACCAGAAAAGCACAACTCGGGACCTTCAATGCCAGCTTGTGACACACATGTAGGTTTCCATTTGTTTTTCCTGATTTTTACAAGAAGGGGAAGGAGAATAGAATCAAAGTGGCTGGGGGCTTATCAAATAGCTAATTAACCCCCCCCTAAAAAAAAAAGAGTCTTGATAAAAGGAATATGTTCAATTTCATTTAATTTATAGCATTTTGAACAGAAAACTAGAGAAACAATGAAGAGTAGAATGCTATCTGCTTTGATGACAAGACTGAAGGAAAGATGGTCATGTTTGACTACATTTGGTGACAACCTGATTGACAGCCAAGATCAAATACTAAAAAAAAACAACAAAAGCGTACCCTTCTCCTCCTCCCCATATTACAACGCAAGTCAAACTCTGATTTACATTGCTTTTGCAAAAAAGTAATATTTGTGTATTACTTTCTGCAGGTTTATTTAAAGTATGAATAATATAACATCATAGTTTTGCAGAACCAGAATCTAATACTCAGTGCCAGTTGAAACCAACATATTTTAGCTTTTGTAAAGGTTCAGAATTGAATATAAATTGAGCATAAAACAGACCCAGAAGCTGATGCTATTACTGAAGAAGCTGCTCACATGACAAAAAAAATGTAAAGGAAGCACCATAAGTGCAACAAAATTAAACAAGCATGCTCAAGGTGAATAGCATCTATCTACAATAATGAAAAGATAATATGAGGAAAAGGATCTACATCTAACACCCCTTACCATTTTCATTTGTCTGCTAGAGCTGATGCTTAAATCATCGCTTCTGGACTTTGAAAAAAGGTAGCAAAAGGCTGAGGTGTTTGCCAATAGCTTTCTTTATGCTTTTCTGACTGCATCCTATCCTTTACAAGAATTAAGTTTATGTTTAGGCATATTTTAATTTCTTGATATTTTTTTCTACAGCCATATACTCTCTTATGATGAACCTACCCAGTGGTATTTGAACTTGCTTCCTATATTCCTTTCTCTAATCTAAAATCTTATTATAATGTTATTATGGCTTTTTATGGCCATTGAGAGGCCAGAAACTTGTGCTTCAAAAGCTATTGAGTCAGGAAACCTTGATGTCATTGCAGTTAATAGTAAATCACAGGTAGAGTGGGAGCTGTCCTTGTTTCAAGTTAAGCAGGTTTTCTAGTTCTCTCATAACAATGTTTTTTCCATGATAGCTCCCAGCCATGTAGTCTCACCATAATTTAGAACTGCTGTACCTAAGATGTCCAATAAACAGAGCAGGGAGTACATAATGAAGGTGGATTGCTGTTGCTTAGTACAAATTACGGGCTTTTTTATGTCCTCTGAGGGTGCTACATTTAGAATAACAGAGTGGACGGACCCAGAATGCCTCTTCTTAAAAAACCTTTTGCTTGTTTGAAAACTGGTGTTACCTTACCTCTGATTACTCCTCTCTAGGCTATTTTTCACATTTTCCTTGTGTAGACTTCGAGGGAGTTTTCTACTCTGTGTATGTGCTTTGCAGAGAGGGAAGCATTGTCTTCCATTACTTATGTAGTATTATTGCAAATGTACATTTTAATATGGAAATTCTCTGTACCATGTTTCTCTGTACCACTCAGTGAAAAGTATACTGTTAGTTTGCTTGTTTTACATAGGAAAGAAAAAGTTGAATGCAACACAAAATGCATTCATGAAGGCTAGTACGGTAGATGTGTTGGGGAGAATGGGGGAGACCTCCAGGCCTTAAGCTGCTTGCCCCATTACCTGCGAGATGAATGCTCTTCCACCCTTCCCCCCACCACGTGGCCCTGAGACCCCACAATGGAGCACTCACCAGACCACCAGGGGAGAGACAGACGAAAGAGAGAGTTTATTGTGGGGTTGGGGTTTATAAGGCTTTTAGGAAGGTCAAAGGGGGCCAATCACAAGTTCAGGGTCACACAGAAAAAACCATCAGGTAAGGGGTCAACAGTCAATAGGAAGGGGTTAACAAAGGACCAATGGGAAACACCTCAGGACACCTTCCCAGGACACCTTGTGTGGGAGACAATAGCTTCACAGGGGGTGTCTGGAAGAGGGAGACAGTGACACTGCAGAAAATACACAAACATGTAGAAACATGTTTAAACTACAGTAAAAACTTCTGTTTCCATAAGGTTAGAGCTGTTTTCCTCACCAGCCCATCTCTGACAGGACTTTTTCCATCCTGCATATGGCAAATCCATTGCCACATCTCCTCGTTTTTTGTTTTCTAAAGCTGGATATGCTTTTAATGATTGAGAAGTTCTGGCACAACTGAGGAAGCATGGAAAGACACGCAGAAAGAGAAACACTACGGAAAGTCCTAGTACGATAACTACAATAATTTTCTTAATAGTGGAAGAGAGGCCTTTGAAGGGCAGCCAGCTGAAAAAATCATCAAAGGTCAGAGGATCAGATTGCTTTATTTCATGAACTAAGGATTTAAGCTGATTAATCTGGGAGTGGATAGATTGGGAGTGATCAGAGAAGTTGAGGCAGCAGAGGCCTTCAAACTCCCGACACCCATGGCCATTTACTAGAAGGAGAAAATCTATTGCGGCACGATTTTGTAACAAAGCTTTCTTATTGGTTTGGGTATCTTGTAAGAGATCATCAAGGGCAGCACTGGTGGCATTAGCTTCTTTGGCTAGCCAACATCCCATTCTGGTAAGAAGCACTAAGGCTTCAGTGGAGTTGACTACTGGAAGCATGATACCACCTAGAACATTCATGGTGTTAGACCAAAAGTGCATGTTGGAATTGCATTCTGCTGTGAATTCACTTAAGAACTGCATTTTTGCTAAAGGATGTTCTTCAACTGGAGGTGGGGATGCTGCAGCCACAGGGGCCTGTGTTGCTTTAGGTGGAGAGCGTAGTTTTGATTGTGATGGATAGAAATTAAGAGATGGGTATAAGCCTTGGAATTGCCTACGCACTCTGTGGAGTTTCTTAGGTGGGAAAGGTGAGGTTGTTTGGAGACTAATGTTTTCTTTTGCACGATTTTTGGGAGGACTTACAGGCAAAGATATCATAAGGGTAGCTGGATTGTACAGTGTTAATTTTCCAAATGTGCAGGGGCCTCCAGCAGCTAATCTAGGAATCATATTCCAGACTCAAAGTCCACAAATTAAAAAGACTCCTTTTGGAAGAATAACTGAATCAGGGGTACCATGTATCTGGTAAGGAACCTGTTCCTTGCACCAGAAACTGAAATTGGAATAAGGTCCATAAGAGGTGACATTAATTAATTCAGAGGAGGCCACATATTTGTTGTGAATGAAGTAAAAACAGAGAAGAGATACAATACTCCCCAAGCTTTCTAATTCCTCAGGTCTCCTAGAGTGGATGTTACTCACGTAACCCTCCAGAATTATAATACAATATTTTTTCAAAATGCAACAATGCTAGGTTTAAATCTTTTGTGTTTAAGGTCTGTAATTAAAATGAGATGAATATTTTATCCTCTGCCATATGATCACTCTAGGCTGTTTAATTTTAGACCATGAACCATATTTTAACTAATACATTAAAATGTAAGATATCATCCAAAATTACTTGGGTTTTAAAATACATTGATATATGGGTTGTGAACCTTACGAGGCACTTTCACTGTACCTCCATTTACTGTGAGATCCCTGCTCTCTCCAAGCTTATCACATTGTAAAACTGTATCAGAATTACATTATCACAGAGAAACCTGCAGAACTAAAGAGGTTTAATTTCTCAGAAAGTATATGTCTGTGGGAAAATCCTGCCTATTCCTGCTTTCTTTCTCCCAAAGCTGCTAGAATACATGTCTCACTTTGGCAACCTACACTATCCAAGACAGGAAAGATAATGTCATGGAGCTGGTGCTCTTGCATCAAGACATTTAGATGCTCCAAAACACCTCCCACTGCTTTGTTTTCTTCCACTCATTGGCTCTTTCACTTGTTCCATCCTTACTTTTTCTTCTCTTTTTCCATTACAGATGATGCCAGAAGGATTTGAGCCTCCTTGCTTATGCAGGCTACAGCTCAGAATGTTTCCATCCCTTGTCATGGCACATAGGGTCAACCTCAATGAATGTGAGTATTGCTTTGCCAGATTTTAGGATGCTAGGAAAAATGACAATGTGTGCGTCGTGTTTCCGATAGGAATAATTGTTACAAACTGCAACCACTTGCATTTGACTGAGAAGACTCAAATAAGCCTTAAACCCCCACCCTCAGTACTGCTGCAGAGCACAGTCTCTTAGAGGTTTAGACTAGTCTTCAGTACCATGTCTTACTCTGAATTAGTGCACAGGGTCATCCCCATGTAGAACTGCAGAGGTGAAATCTCACTCTCCAATGTTACAGTTACTTTTATAGTCTCCTTGTTAAAATTGTCTGGCCTCCTTCACCTCTGCACCTTCAGGTGAGACAGATGGCAAAGAAAACTGGTGCAATTGTATAGACTTAAAGATGCCCTTCAGTGTCTGGCTTGAATATTGCAGTCCCTTTCAAACTTGTCTGTTCAGCACATTCAAGTCTGTGGCCATGACAGGGAAAGAAAGTTCTGCATTCTTGTATATATTTTCCAGTTTGTGAGGAACCTGTAATGCAGCCAGAGGACAAAATGCTCCCACCAACACTGGCACTTGTGTGCTTCACTGTACTAAGATCTTTCAACGGATTATGGTAAATAACCAATAAAAAATTACTACCTGGATGATAATACAACAAAAACTTTATAAAATGCTAATCAACACAATTGAATAGATCTTTTCCTCCTCAGACCCTTAAGAAAGTGCTCCTCTAGACTAATTTTGGAGGTGCATCTCTACAACACAAATTATTCAAAAAGTCTACAAACATCATCGTGCAATGTAATTCCCTGGGAGCTCGAAGAGCTCTGTTGCAGGCTTCCAGTCAGATGATCTCTTTCAGAGAAGTATTCTTTGTGAGGTCTCCTAATGGATTCTCAGAGCTTCAAAGTACTGTTAACACCTCTGTTGCTGCCAGCCCACAGTCCCCAGGCAGGGACTCACCTGATCTTTTACATTTGGCATCACTTACAGGGCAAGTGCAGCCTGCAGTCATGCCTGTGCATTCCCTACAGAGCAGACTGGGGTATGAAAACTTGTGCAAGCAGGTTATGCACATCTTTGGGTCATCTCTAAGGTTAATTAATATCCCATAACAAACAAAAAGTGGGTATTAGTTGTTCCAAGAGTGCTGTTTAGTCAGCTCTGGAAACCTGCCAGTATACGGGGATTTTAGGATAATAACCCCTAATTTCAGAGATATGACTATGCAGCACCTGGAGGTTATTTACACTGTTTTTTTAACCATCTAGCTAAAGGGCTGAGGTTTCTTAGACATTTGGTGACAATGAGGAGACAGACTTCCTCAGGGGAAGAATGCATCCACATGCATGAAGAGCCTTCTCTCCACACAGGTGTCCAATACCCCTATGCACCTCAGAACTGAAGCACACAAGAATGCTGCTTTTTGTCTCATTGTGTGAATCAGAATGAACTAGTATTAACATGAGAGAAAGACATCGTGTTCAGCCTTTGAAGTGTTCCAACTTGCAATTAATTAATTTCTTCCCTTTTGTGTTGTGGTTTGTTTGTGTTTGTTTTTTGTGAAACATAATCTCTTGGTTCAAGATAAGAAGATAGTGGTTTATAGTATCCTTCTTCTTTGAAGGTCCATTTAAAATACTACTCTGGCATGAAACAAAAGCATAATTCAAAATTTGATGAGGTTTTTTATTTTAAAAAAATGCCTTCTAAAGTGCAAAGATATTTTAATTTAAATGAGGTTCTAAAAATTACTATTAGCTTACCTCTTCAATGTACTTTCAGGTAAAATCTACTTGCAGAGAACCTGAAGAAAAAAGAAAGCCAGACAATTATTTGGTTGAATTTGCAGGCTCATTTCAGGCTGTCCAGTAACTCAGCTGTTAGCTAAACTCCATGTCTTTTTTTCTATTGGTATTTTTTTAAATGCCTGTCTTCTTCACTCTTATTTTATTTTCCTAGAATGTTTCCTTTGTCTTTACAGCCACAGCAGTGAGGCCATTTCATTGTATCTTCCTCAATGTTACATCTGTGTTAGAAAATACAGGGTATTGAATGCAACAATTCCCAAATGGCAAAAATTTAAATTTTCTTATAAATGTGCTGATTTTAAGAGAGAAGGTAGGAATCTATTGTTCTTCATGACAACAAACATTATCTCCTACAAATTCAACTTTACTGGAAGCAAATATCAAGTGATACACAAAGGATGTGCTGTGGTTGTACTACAGTTTCTACAGAGAATTTTGAATATTACACTTCCCAAATAAACCCAAAATCTATCCAATATCCATTCACAGAAATATAAAAAATTCCTTCACTTGAAAATGCTTAATAAGTCCTAATATGAGGAGTGTCTCAGAGTAAGAAAGCAATATATAAATGAGTCTTTAGATGTCTGTGCTGTAGCCAGTGTAATTGGAATAATAAGTGGGGAAGAGTATTCTCACATACTTCATTAGTCTACTCAAAACCCTTGGTTAGTAAGCTTAGCAGCAGTAGTATGCACATTGTCACCAGAATCTTCTTCTGCAGAAAAAAATGGCTTGGTGTCAAACTTCTAGTCTGGAAGTCCTTGACTATCTACTGAATGTCCAGTATGGATAAATACCACATTGTTGCAAATTCATCTCATGTTCAGGAACATGCCCAGAGATCGTGCCTCGAAGCTGTGTCCCAAAACTCACTTAATGATTTCCTCTCAGGTTCTGGGAAAAGCTAAGTTATTTTAGCACCATGGTTTATATTGAAATTAATGGACCTCTTGCAACAAATTACACACTTTATTGGGTTTGTGTTTGCTCAGATAATATTATTAATAATTGTCACCAATATACACTTGGGAAGTCAATAATCTGAAATAAAATTTGACACTACATAATTGGATTTGCATGTAACAATACAACTATTTTACAGAAAATATGTCCCCCCCTTAAGAAATGGATAACATAAAATTTAGATTTCAGTTGCATCAGTTAAATTGCTGACTTCATAATCTCTGTTCACAATGGAAAATTACATTCCCTTGAAAAAAAATAATTACCATTTCCAAGCATTTCCCTTAGCTCCTAAGACTTATATCAAGCCCTAACAAAGGATAGAATTGCCATAGCAACTGCGAATCTGCTTTCTTTTTGTTGCTGTTTTGGTTTCTTACTCAGAGCCTACATAATAAACCTGTTTCATCAAATGACCGGCCATGGGAGACTGAAGTCAATGCTTTTGGAGAAGACAAGATGCTGAAAGAAGTAAAAATGGCAAATGTAGATGTTACAACCTAACTGTATTTTGAAACTTTCAACAGAATGAATCTTTGACGCAGTCATTGAAATATCCAACAGCACACTTCTGCTGCAGAAAGAAACATTTCTTAGCATTGCTTTTATAAACTTTACTTAACATCAGGAGATTTCTACTAGAGGTCTACTGACCTCTAATATACATGACATTGTGGCTTAGCAAAATCAGAGATGATCTTTAAGGTATCTTTCAACCCAAAGCATTCTCTGATTCTATGATTAAAAATCAGCTTCTTGGCATGGAAACAGGACCTTGAGCTTAGGCAAGTTATGCCCTTAGAACACAGTAAGTTCTCATCATTGAACATAATTGAATGGCAAAACCACGTGTAATTTCTGAAAGGAATGAAATAAACTACAGAAAACAGTGACTTGGGAAAAAAAGAAAGCCTTTTAGGAGTCCTTGCATGCTTTCTTCAATATTAAATAATAGCTCTGAGAAGGCGATTAAATGTTTGAGCTATATGGTACTTCAGTCTTATTCTGCCTTGCCACAAAGAGTACTTTTGATGAAAATATAATCTTAAGTTGTACACAAATTGATTGAAGAAACTGTAAAATCTGAAGATTCTGGGGTTTCACTCATGAAAAATCACATTCTTACCTTGGCATCCGAGGAAAAAGTTCACTTGTCATTTATTCAAAGGCTGTCATTCAACACTCAAAAATGAATGAAAGAGTTTACTAAGAATATTGTGGTCTTCACCTGTCTTGAACTCTGTACAATTTTTCCATGCAGGATTCTTTGCAAACGTATTTAGTTTATTTTCAACTCTCCCTACAATCTCACTCTCACTTTTTTTTATATCATGTCCAAGAACATGAGAGTTAAATGTTTGTTCTTGAGAACAGACAAATGTGGGACTGTGGAGAAATATTTCAAAAATGTCAACTGCATATAACGTGCTGTGATTTAACTGGCCATATCAATCATCCCTGCAAGACAGTGCTGGTTGCAGTTTTGACTGACAACGTATAAAAAAGTTTCTGTGACCTACTCCTATGAGGTTTTGTGCTTGAGTTGTAGAATAAGGAGTTAGAAGTGGAAAGCTCAACAGTATAATCAGCTTTTGTCAATATTACCTGTAATTAAACTCACCCAGCACTGCCTTCACAACAGATTGTTTTGGGATCCTTCAAAAACACTGCCACTCAACCAAGCTTTTGCTATTTCTGTTCTTAAACTCATCAGGGCAGTGATAAAACTTCCAATTAAAAATAAAAAAATGCTTTAATGTCTCTGAAATTCAGTTAAAAATTGAATAGACTTCCAAACAACTCCTAGTTTTACAAGTAAGGCTGCAGGACAGAAGCATTAGCATATGCCTAACCCACCAAACATCAGTGGTTGGTTCAATAATATAGGGAACAGAAATGGCTTCTATAGATATTGAAAAAATTTCTAAAGTAGAAATAATATGATATTTGGGCTTTTAATTGCAAATTTTCAGTGTAGTGTAGATTCTGGAAGTTCCAGAGATCAGCTTATGTATTTGGGGATGTGCCATTAAAGGAATTTTTTTAAAATGTTAGATACATATCATAAAATGAAAAATTAAACAAGATCTTTTTGACTCCATAAGAGTCTCAGCTTTATACTTCATCCATTCTGATTCTAAAACACACCAAATTCCAATTCCTTCTCTTTCAAAAATGGCTTAAAACAACCTTTTCCATCACCTCTCCTTTCTATGGGAAGAAGAAAAAGCAGTCTCAATCCATCTTTCTTCAGAAAACAGGTTAAAAAAAATCTATGAAACAAAACGGTGACCTGATTGCATCCCCAGTAGCACCAGTGGTTATCAGATTGAGTTTTTTTGCATTCAGGAGTCTTCAAACTTTTGTTTGAGTAGGAGTTCTACTTGCTGCCTCATGAGTCTGGCCTCCTGCACAAGCTGCAAAAATCTCTTTCCCTGCAAAAATGGGAAAACTGCATCAAAAGCTGGTGCTTCTATGCATAGATGTCTAATTTCCTATTTTATATATATTGTGCATATTTTAAAGGTATTTGTATGTTGATTAAAAGCAGCTTTGCAGTTTCTACTGTAATTACTTAGAACAAGTATTTTTATAAAATATGTCATATTCAATGGCTTTTTGCCACAGAGAAGAAATTCCAGCCCTTAAGGAAAAATAGAGAGCTTTAATAAAAGTTACATTCAGAACTAAATATCCTAATTCTGTTGTTCCTTAAAGTCTCATGGGCAATAGATGCAGAATTCGTTTCACCAAGATCAAACATCCTTTGCTGAATCACCTTATTAGGATATCTGCTTATCTTCTTATTTTTGTGTTTGGTTTCTTTTTTTAATTAAGTAGTATTTATGATAGGTTTTTGCAAGTCACATTTGTAGTTTTATTTCAATTAAGAGTGTAAATATTTTAGATCACAGATGAATAATTGCATTATACTTCATTTCTAATTTACATGTAAAGATACTTGCTAGTTATCAATGAGGTAGTTATTACACTAGATAGTACATATACTACTCAATACAGCAAGTAATACACAGTTAAGGATTTTTTAATCCAATTTTCCCTTTGCCTAAGTGGATGGTAAATCTTGGTATACATCAGTAGAAACAGGACCAAAGCCCATTTTGATTATAACAGAAAAAAACCCAACTATCTAGAATAAGCAATGGAGTGAAGACTACACTGTATACTGTATATAGTTCAAGAGTAGTGTGATATTTTGTAATGGGTAAAGATACATGGTAACCTTTAAAATCACTGTTTCTACAAAGAGAGATGCAATATCCCCTGATAGGCTCTGCTATCTCCAGCAAATGCAACTGCCTCTGAGGGCCCTGGTGATGGTTTACAATTCCCAAGATGCCAGCTGTCTTGCACCCTGTTCTCACTGAACACGCATTGCTATTCTGGACTGGTACTGCTCAATTAGGTTTGTCCCTTGTGTTTTCCACAGAGTCTTTAATGAATGTGAGCTGCCTGGAAGAAAAGCCTTTGGGAGCACAAAGAAAACGAAGGAACAAACTTTTAATCAAAGAATCTAAGTACACTCAGAGTTTGGTTGTGTGAAAGACAGAGGGAGCCGAGGGTTCTCAGCATCCCACAGGAATAAGCAAATATGATGGAGGGTGAAAAGCTTGCAGCCAGAAAGTCAAGATCACCTGTTCTCAAAAATCAGGATTTATAATGCATACCATTTAAAGGGTGATTCACTAATAATGGATAATTTGCAAGAAGAAATTATGTGTGTTCTGAAATTAAAACCTTAATTAAAACCATATTAAATTTTGAGATTATAGAGTTGTAGTCTGAACCACAGGCTCTAAATGCTAGTTAATGACTTTCTGCTATCATTCCCCTAAAATTATATCAGAAATCACTTTCCCCTCTTCACGTAAAGACTCTAAAAGAAATTACACTTTGCAAATTCAGACAGAAAAATTATCAATGTAAGGGCAACTCTGGAATTTTCAGAAATGTTTGTCAATTTTTTTATGAATCAATCATTACAAATTACAGTCAAACACGTTTTGAATCTCTGATGCTTAACCAATGTTTTGCAGTAATTTTCTTAGGCTTAAAATATTCATGTAAGAACATTTCATACATGCAAAACTCATCTTATGATAGGTTTTACTGAGGAGAAAAGGAAGAGATCATTTCTTTCTTATCTGAATATGTAATTTAGACAGGCAGGATAGAAAGGTGAAAACCTCATAACCCACCTAGAATAAAATGCAATATCCCCAGGTGATCTTTAGATCTGCAAAACAGTACTGAAATTAGGGATCTCTTTCATATATACTCACAAGATGGGTTTGTCTGCCAGACTTACAAGTTATTTTTATAACACTTAAAAATCCAGTATCATACATTGATAAAAACCAATGAAATTTTGAATGTGAGTAGAAAGTCACTTTTCTCAGGATACTGTGAACATGTTCACTTGAAATAAATTTCACTTTCTGTAACAATTGTAAATCTACTGTTATAAAATATTGTGCACCTTCTTTTCTTGAGGACTGTGCCCAAATTGTATATATAAACTGTTTTCCACACAAGACCTTTTCTGTTAGTAAGTCACCCCTGTCTTTAAGAAAACTGTGGGCGTGGGACATACTGGACCAGATGCCCCCCCAGAGCCCTTCTAACATAAAATATTATATGATTCTACTATTTTAAGACCACCCAAGTTCTGACAGAAAATAGCATACCATTACATGTGGTGCCACTAGATACAGTGGTGCATAAAAACCCTTCAGAATATCAACAATTAATGCCTGGAGGGTAAGTTTCTAAGCACTCAGAAAGGCAACAGAGAGGTGATCATGCTCAGTTCTAGAAATGGGCTCTGCTGCAGAATTCAGATACAGAATTCCTAAATTACAGTACCTGAAAGTACACGTTTGGAGTTCATTTGGACATATTTGGATTTCAGAATTATATAATTAAATGGAAGAAAACTATATATATAATTGCAAATAATCTGTTTGAAACCTTTACTGTACACTTATTTTCTATTGAGATTTTTGGCCCAATTTCACTTAGGTATCATTCCTTTTTAGTGTCTACTTTGCACCTGGGACTTAAAACATCAATTACCTTAACCCAGTGTTCTGAGATCTGCATCACCCATGATTACAAGGTACTCAAAGGGGAAGGAAAAAGTTCTTCACAAAACGTAGAAAGTTCTCCATCTAATGCAGATTAATGATGACAGATCTACCTCTCTGGCTCCTGCTTGAAAACATAAATTCAGAAAAACAAGGGACCTGGCTTTAAGCCCATTATGATCAAGAGGACAAAGTCTATTAATTGAAGTGTCTGAGAAGACTCAGAGATGTCAATGGAAAATTACAACTGACTCTGATTAACCCTACCAAAGAGAGGTAACTAATCATGGGATGGACATACTGTAAAAGCCAGGAGCCCTGAATGCAATTCCTTTGTAGATCCTTAGCTGCTTCCATGGTAAGTTTCCCTGAATGTTCTAGGTCAAAGACTGCTTCCATCTTGAACCTCTAATTCTGCTCTTCCTCTTGGCGGTGGAGCACACAAAGATTTTTCAGAAGTCACTATCAGTTTTCTAACTGGAACTGAATTCATAGCTCAGAGTGCAGACTAAATCTCCAGGAAGACATGAGCGTATTCACCTGTTTTGAGTTTAGAGGATGAGGGCACTGAGCACATTTTCAAATTCTTCTCTTCCATGAGAAAACTCTAACTTAACTTCTGGCCTTTCTGTCCACTTACCACATAAGGCATTATAATGCAGCTCATAGTGAGAGCACGTCTTGCTGAAAGACCATATATTTAAATGTGATATGTTCTATGGAGACAACTCACCAGCACACACACTACTTTCCAATTCGTTATTTGCAGCACTTTCTTCTTTCTAGCAAGAGAATAGAAAATTCTAAAAAAGTTTATTAGTTAAACTGTGATTTTTGTCCCTTGAGAACAAAATGAGCCAGCTGTCTTTACTTTGTTGTGACTTTATTCTGTGTCCTCATTCTTAAATAAGAAATTAGTTATAACTAAGAATGCTATTCTGTAATTAAGCTGCCACAGGGAAGACGCTGATATCTAGGAAACAACTTTACAAAGAATCATTTATAAGACATGAAGCCCATGTCTTATAAAGAAATTGTTCCCATTTCAGAAGGACTTAGGAAACCAGAGACTTTAAAAGTGTAGTATGGATGTTCCCAAGTAATGCAATTGTTCAATAACACACCATTCTAAGAATCAAATATTCCACATTCCACTGTGTGCTGTGAATCTGGTTCCAGTTAGAAAATTCATAGTGACTTTACAAAAATCTCTGTATACTCCACTGGGAAGAGCAAGAGAAGAATCAGGGATTCAGGAAGGAAGCAGTCTCCGACCTAGAACATTCAGGGAAACTTACCATGGAAGCAGCTAAGGATCTACAAAGGAATTGCAATCAGGGCTCCTCGTTTTTACACCCACTGTTGCCAAGGGGGCAATGCTAGTCAGAAGGGTGCTTGCTGAATTAATGTGAAACAAATTACCTATTTAGAACCATTCTATGTGTTCCTTGAAGAAGAAGTTGCAAAGTTTTAATTCTTAATTATGAAGAGCATAATTTTTTTATTTTGAGCTTTCTGTCATCTTTTCAGCTCACCTCGGCCTCTGACAGCTTTCAGAATGAAAGGGTTTTGTAACAAAACCTTCTTTTTAAGCTCTGGCTTTTCTTTCCATTTATTTGTGACTATGTTTTCTCAGTCTTATTACCAACTTCTGAGTAATATTCTGAACTCTCAAGCACTGAGCAGCTGAGTCGTATCCTGGGCTCGAAAGATTTGACAGTAAGGAGCACTGTGAAACTTGTTATACGTTTTACAATTTAGCTTGTTTTTTATTTTTGCATTTACAAATTCCTAGAAGTCCACTGTGTTCAGTGACGTCCCCCTTATAATTTGTCTACGCATGCTCTCTACCTAGGGTCTATTAACAATTTCAAAATCTGTTTTAGAAGTCTTCCTGTCCTCCCTTACTCTCTTTTTTTTTTATCTTTTCATCCTCTCTCTGTTCATTCTCTCTTCCCTTTCTTTTCCTGTTTTTTTTTTCTCTTCTTTTTGTCATGAATATCTAGTAACCCCATTCAGTTCAGTGAACTTACATTGGTCTAGATCCAAGTCAAAATCATACTTTCACAAATCTTAATTTGATACTTTAAATTAATGACCATCCTGTTGTGCATCTAGCTATGTCTGTCCCCTGCAGTGAACATACCTTCAGTTCATGGACTCTCCCAGAGCATGGAGTATAGTTTTTCCAGGGAAAAAATAAAAGCAATATATAATTCAAATGGTTGCAACACCAGTTGCAGCCATTATATATGATAGGGAATTGTTGTGTCTGGAAAGGGGCAAACTAACTGATACACCCCTGATTAATATCAAAAAGTCTTCAAAATAAATTATTCTCCTTTTCTGAAGTATTATTTTTATTATTTTTCAAAACAAAGTGTAAGTAATTTTACCACAGGTCTGAGGTTTTTGCAATGGGAAAGAAAAAAAAGCATGGTGAGATGCAAGTAAACCATGCTATAAGATATAGTGCTAGGAAATACTGAAGTAAGACGTATGATTTCTATGGCACCCATTGATGCATAGTGAAAGAACAGATTTCTTTAGTGTCTTTCAGTCTGCCTTGCACTGTTATGTCTTATGAAGAAACAGATTGCCAATTTGCCTAATAACTGATCAGTTCCAGGGACGTACCGGTTAGAGTAGAAGGGGGACTCTGGCTGCTAATGGCACGCTCCTGACTGGATTAATTTTCCAGGAGTTTCAATTGACATTTTTATTGATCTTATGCTGTAGATGTTGTCTCAGCAATGGCAATTAGCACAGCTCTTCCTTTAGGTGAACACAGCTACATAATTTCTAGTATTTGATCTCCCCGTATGGTGTTGCTTTATGCTGGGTGGCTGCAGCCTTCTGGCCGTGGAGCTGAGCCTCAGCAAATGCTGAATCTTTTTATCACACATTACATTTTTCAGATGACTCTGAAATGTATTGCTTATGGGAAACTGTAATAAGGATAAAAGCATCCAGAGCAGGTGGATACTAACAGAAAAGAAGCTCCTGTCTGCAAAGGCTTTGAAAAATATCACAGAAGTGAAATTGTAATGTATGATTAATAATAATCCATCATATACTCACACGCACACAAACACATATACGCTCTCCCACATACACATTAACTTTTTCAAAATTACTTTTCAGAGACTTTTCTGACCACATACTAAAAATAAAGGCAAATGAATAAGCTTAGCAACTCCAAGCGGTAAAGCCAACGGCAATAGATTCAAGAAGTGCTTGAGCTTTCTTATCGAGTACTTAAAAATAGTAAGCCTTTAAACGGTAAATGTTTCAGAACAACATTAAAATAAAATAAAATAGTAATAAAAAACATCCAAAGGATGGCTACAAAGATGGTGAAAGTTTTGGAGGGGAAACCATATGAGGAGTGGCTGAGACCACTTGGTCCATTCAGCCTGGAGAAGAGACTCAGGGGAAACCTCATTGCAGTTACAACATCCTCACAAGGGTAAGCAGAGAAGCAGGCACTGATCTGTTCTATCTGGTGACCAGTGACAGGACCTGGGGGAATGGCCTGAAGTTGTGTCAGGGGAGGTTTAGGTTGGATATTAGAGAAAGGTTCTTCCCCCAGAGAGTGTTTGGGCACTAGAACAGCCTCCCCAGGGAAGTGGTCACAGCACCAAGCCTGACGGAGTTCAAGAAGCATTTGGACAATGCTCTCAGGCACATGGTGTGAATCTTGGAGCTGTTCTGTGCAGGGCTAGGAGTTGGACTATGATGATCTTTGTGGATCCATTCCAATTCAGAATATTCTATGATCCTATTAGAATAAAATAAAATTATAAAATAAAATAAAACCAAAACCAACTATGTGGGACATAGACTCAAGCCAATTTTTTCTATGCTGTGTGTATGATTTGCATTCTATTTAAGAATTATTGGTGGTGGCTCTCTCAGAAAACAACTGCTGAGCTAAAGGAAATTGTGATATTTTAGAAAAATAGAGTAAACAGAACAAATAAAATAAAGAAAGAAAGGTAGTCCCTGCTTGCATAATGCAGCTATACTAACACAGCTGAGGATGGTGTATTAAGGGTATTGTCCTCTTCAGTACCTTGAGCAATTTCAGGGAATTACATTGTCTTTTCCTAGCTTCACCTAGACAGCTGTCTATCATCAGAAAATCACTTACAGCTGACAGGTTTCACAAGCATACTAGGACTTGGACTAAAGGACATTATAATGGTCAAAATAGTAGTCCTATCCTGCATTGGTTCTGGCCACAAAAGGTTTCCAGTTCTTTTCTTCTCTAAGATTTAAAGTCACAGTATATAAAAAAACCAAAAGCCAGAAACCAACAACAAAAAACCTCAAACAAGCAAACAAACAAATAAGCCCCCAACTGTCTCCCCAACCCCCCCAAAAATGAGTGAGAAACTTCCTGGCAAAATGAAAAAGAAAAGCACAGCTACCTTTCTGGATTTTGTTACGTTAGCAACAGAAAGAAAAATTCATCCCTTTCCCCTGGAAAAAGAGGTGGGCTTCTTGCCCAGTGGGTCAGAGGTCTACATTTGACCTTTTTTACAGGGCAATCAAATGCAAAATAAACCACACTTTTATCTCCTTTTCCCCTTGGATGTTTTTACATTGCTCAGTTGCTGTATCTTCCAGCAAAATTACTGTTAAACAGATGACAGTTTTAGATGTCTCTCCATAAAAAGCCAGCAAAGCCCATCATCATATCTCCATAGGTTTTAAATGATTTGGAGTTTATAGTCAAAAATGCATTTTCCAGTTCAGTGAATCTTTTTAATGACTATTGCTCCAACATCCTTGTTGTTTGCCGTTACCAAATGGAAAGGCACCATATGACTCATAATAATTTGTATTTAATTGCAAAGATACGACTTTGGTCCAAGTGGATAGTATGGGAGGGTGGAGCAGGGGGATTATTTCTTGTTTCTAAAGCCATGATTAGATTTTTAAAAAATATTTTCAAATCCTGTTCACCCCAGTTCTGAAAGTCCTTATTAGATTTCCTCTAATCTAAAATATTCCTGGGGTTTCTCTCTTGTGATGTTATTGCCTAATAAATGGTGTGGAAACTTGGAATCTTTCATAAAAGCTCCAACAACGTGAAAATAGTTTCCATAATGAATAGATTTCAATCTCTAACTCCCTCTGTAGAAATGTTTTAATCATGAAAGACAGAATGGAGTTCTCATGGGGCTTTTGTTTAAAATAGTAAAGAAAAATATTTCCATCTATTTTGCACTTGTGAAATACGGCTTGGTGCTTCGTTTACAAAGGGAAAACAGACAGTTATTTTACTGAAAGAATTGACTAGCATCTTGCATGGATTTTTGAGAGTGTATTTGTGCTCTGTGAAATCCTCGTATTTCTGAGACCCTGAAATGTGATATTGTTCTCAGTCTACATCTTGATACTATTTGTAAGGGAATAGCCAGCATTTGGAGTAAAAAAGAATCTTTCTGCATAAAATTCCTCGCGTATATTTGAAGCAAATGAATAGCTTATATGAACAACAAGATTCTGTCTAATGCCGTATTCTGCAATAGCTTCATGTTATTGCTGTCTCCAGAGTGAGGGTAGGGAGGATAGGGCATCAATCTGATTTTCTTGTTTTCTTACTCCACATTTTGAAACACTGACATTAGAAAGAATATATAAAGGCAACCAAGTTTGCAGATACTCCTAAACGTCTAAAACCCATGAACTTGGCTCTACCTACAACGACAAAATTTCATTCCAGCTGTGCATCCTGCATTTATTAGCAATTAACACCATTTTGATTTAATTTCTAGCTTCTCCTATTCCTTTTTATATATGCGACACGTACCACACAAGCATTTGAACTTAATCTTCTTGTGCAAGTGATAAATATGGATGTGATGGGAGGTTCATGACTCCATAGACAAAAAACCTTTGAGATTTGATTTTATGTATAATTAAGTCATGAAAATATTACTAAATTCAAGTATAAAATTTAATTACTAATCTAATCCTGGATGCACAAGTAGGGAAAGAGTAACAACAGCCTTACTGACACATGTAGCTCCCTGTGACCGCAGATGTCCGGGCAAGTCTGTTAATGCCAAGTGGTTTACTGATGATAACTTATTAAACTATAGATAGCCTTGCATGGGAAGAAGTAAATTGACTGGAATCTTAGCTTAAAACCAGTATTCGATAAAGGAATTGTTTAAAAAGTTTTCAACATTCTCCTGAATCAATCAACAAACAGATTGGAATATGGGATAAGCAAGAACAAAAAAAGAAAACAAAAAGAGAACAGATTCAATTTAGAATGGAAACGAAACATTTGCCTGGGGAACAAAAACCAAACACCTTGGAAAATTGTTTAATTCAAAACAGAGTATTTTTGTATCATTAATTAAAAGCTTAGTGAGAGCAGAAACACTGCCAAATAAGTGCAAGTAAGTAAAATTTTAAAAGGTCATCTTTTCTAACTATAGTTAGAAAACCATCAAATGCCCAGAGCAATAAGATGTTTGATATTGTACTAAAGATGTTTCAAATACAGGGGTACACATATCATCCAAATGAATCAAGATTGAAATGGCATCCATCAAGCCAGAAATCATTCAATACTATCATATTCTAGAAATATTTTGTATCTGTTCCTATTTATAGGGATTTATAGGGCCTATTGAAAGGATCTTTCTAAAATTCATCAACATTTTCTCATTTATTTTCTCCTTGAGAGTACATATTGTTATTCAAATACATCATTATATTTTAGTGCTGATTGTCACTATACTCTTATGGAAGAGATTTTTACAACGTCATGTAGAAAAATATCAATTTTCCATAGTGTCTTATCCTTCTGAATTGTCAACTAAAGTTCATCTAAAAATAAAGGGTTATATTAGGCATAATTTAAAAACCCATAGGAAAAAAGGTCATCTTTTAATAAGAGAAATGTTCTTTTCATAATAATAATGTATGTGGAGACCAACTGATTTTATTTCTATTAGCTTGCATAAGACTTTCCCGTTGGGGTTGCATATTGATCTCCTAACTCCTGCTAAAGTGTTGCATTCTACTCTATTGACAGAAAAGGCAGCAGGATAAAATGCTCAGGAACCTTTGAGCCAGTGATTCTGAAGAGCCCCACAAGGACCTATTATAACAGAGCAATTGGATGTTATGACGATCATATTAAATTGAATGCAGAAAAGTGCAAGGTAGTGCACATTGAAAAGAACAATTTAAACTACTCATATGCACTGATAACTTCTGAATTAGTTATAAGATCCCCGTGGAAAAAGAAAAAAAAATGAAGGAGTCATCAAGGAGAACTGAATAAAAACATTAGCTCAATATTCAGCCACTACCTAAAAATCATGATAACATATAAGTTGCATTAAGAAGGAAATACAGAATACTATTAAAGCTGTAACATTAATATCTAAATCACTAGTGCATTGGCGCTTTCAATATTGCACATAAGTGTATGATTTCATCCCCCCCAAAAAAATACAGTAGAAATAGAATAAAGAAAAAATATGACTATGCCTTGGAGACAGGTAGAGACTATCCTAAAACCTTTTTTAACAATAAGAACCTCAATAGAAAATAAAAATAGAGGTAGAGAAAAATAAAAGTCTACTCTTTATAGGAATATTCAAATGAAAAAGCCAGAGAGGTTTTTACTGTATGTAAAGAGCCTGTGTGGGAAGGAGGAAAAAAAGATAGAAAGAGAGACTATGCCAGAAAAACAGAAAAGAAGACAAGAAGGAATTTCATTGGGTCTTCCAGGTTATCTCTCAGGCCCTAGACATTCCTCAGACCTTAGAATGAAAGTCTTTATTTCATGCTCGCTCCTAGTTCTGCAGAATCTAACACCTTTGGATATTTGGGTAAGGTCATCTGTTTGGATAGTCAAAAACCATGACATTCAGATGTAATTCTTCCAAAAGCACTATATTAAGTTAGCAAGTGTTCAAAAAAGGCCCAATTAGTACGCCCCACAATGTCAGAACAAGTAGCATGCACTTACCAATATTTTAAATAATTTATTTATATACACACAAACTAAAGAGTGCTACAAGATATTATAAAAACATGGTCTGGCAAAACTTTAAAAACTAACCATGTTTAACCAGTAAATAATCAGGAACTGCAACTTCTGTACTACCTTGGTCAGCACATCCTGTCCAACAAGCCACTTCTCATGCAATTGGCATCTTTTTTCTAGGCACAGCAACACATTATAGGAAATAAAACGTTTCAGTGTGCACTGTAGCACGTTTCTAAGTCAGTAAGAAACTTCCACCCAAGTGTGAAATTTCTTTAGTCACTTTTTGAGGTACTCTTAAGAAACTACATTGCCAGGGAGTAAAGCCTCAGAAGACTAAGTTAACTAAAAATACGTCTAAAACTAAAAATACATCTAAAACTAAAAATTTTCTATCATGAAATATTTTCACAATCACCTAAAGAAAGCTGTAAAAAAATTTCTACTTAATTTCTTCCAAAAAAACCCAACCGAATTGTATCAGATCACAACCACTGCTGTCCTTAAATAAAATTAACTTGAAAATAAAAGTTGACATGGCTAGTTATTCTCATGTCTACTTTTTCACTAAGGTTCTTGTTTCCTATTACCCATCATTTCTGGAGATATACATCTTGGAAGTAAATGTTTCATGTTGTTTCTAGAGAACATGAGTGTCTTGATTGTAATTCCCTTCTGGAATTTATTTGTGTTGACTGCTGACCAAGCTGTCTAAATCACAACAATAGAAAGACAAGAATTACTAAGTCACTGCCTCTTTTCTTCTGTGTCTGTTTCAACTCCAGACATCTTTGCACACACTGAAGATGAAATAAATGTTTATTTTCTTGTCTGGATACAGGCTCACAGTTAGTATAATATTTCTCTCTTATGTAGACATATGGGTAGTGGATCTGTTTTATGAGGAAAAATAAGCAACAAGTGTCAGACTCATGCTAATTTTATCAATATTGGATTTTAAAAATCCCCAAAAATTATAATAAGAAAAGTTTGTTGGAGATTATGCACAAAGTCTCATCTGTTGTAATTATGGATTTCTAACAATTTACAACTGAGGGCTCTAGTCACTTCTACACTAATCAAAAGGATTTACTTCACTGAAGCAAATATGAACAAAATAGTAAACATAAGAACTGAAGTTCATATGAACAAAAGAGACTGTAAACAAAGAGAGTAGTCACTGTGATAAAACTGTCCTTATTCTATTGTTAGGGCAGAAACAGCATCTAGGGAAAGCTGCCTCTGAAAGTCATAGATGCCACATAAGCAATACCTGTTGATTTTATTCTTCTTTACAAGCATTTGCTTCTGGACATCTTTTGTCAAATTATTTTATCTCAAGTATTTCTGAAACGGTAACTTGAAGAGGCAAAAAAGTAAAGTAGTAGTTTGGGGAGAAGTGAAAACACCACATTACTGAAGAACAGTTTGAATTTTCGTTTATGTGTTCATTATTTGATTTATATGTCCCATTTATTTTGACAAGTCAGCCTCTTCATCTTCAATATCACAGCTTTAAGATTTCCCAAGAAGCATCTCAATACTCATTTACTTAGCTAGCAACCTGGCTAGCCAAAGTGTTTGTGCTTTCCTCGAGGCTAGTATAACACTGGAAGAAAATGGTCTCCTCAACTTCTATTATGTCAAAACTTAGAGAGTAAATTTGATCTGTGTGAGGCCAAAGAGAACTTTCAGTAGCTTTACTACTTTGTTTGCTGGGGAAAAAATGTCACAATGAGCTCAGAAGGAAAACAGTCAAGTTATCTGTGTGGATGACAGGAAAGCTGACTTGAAAGGCTAAGTTGGAACATATTTTCAGTATGTTTCTGTGAGAAACTGATACTGTTGTAACCATGTTTTTACTATCAATCATAGATTGTCTCAGACTTCTTCTAGTATCATCATTTTTTGAGTTATTATAATTCTGAATGTTGACTAGGGTAGGATGAAAAATAAAGACTTCCCTCAACTTTAGCTAGTTTTCCTACAATAAGCTTTTCTCAAGCTGGTAAATTACCTTCTTAACCATATAAATATTTTATAGACAGATTCAGTTGCAATTACAGGAATGAGATGGCAAAGAGATGGAAGAGTTGCAAATAAAATTGATCATTTACATGAACCCAATGGTAATATCATATTTCCAAAATGCATACCAAAACCTTAGGTGTGTAATGATACTTGCAGGCAATTTTGATGGCGCTGTATTAATTTCAATGGAATTGCTTGCATTTACAAGAGTAGCAAATCTGATCCATCCATTTATACTGTCAGTATTTTTCAGTTTATAAGAGAAAACTATAGTTTGTTCTGACAGCTGAAAAATGAGGCTAGAAAATTAAGACTGGGTTGTTTTCCCCACCCCTCGCTTACTGATTAGGTGCAGAGAAGCCTAGAGAGTATGGAAAATTCCCTGCCATTACAAGTTTCAACTACAAAATAGCTGGCCTCCTAAATAGACTTAGTGAGTGTATTACTAATTGCAGATTTATTATCTGAGCTCTGCAGTAGGAACAGTTAGATCATCCAAATGATCCTTTTGACTCCCCAGTCTAAGCAGCAAATCCTGGAAGCAAGCCAGCAAGTAGTTACACATATTTCCAATATATCTTTGAATGTAATTTTTTAATGCCTTCTTATACCTTACTATTCTTCATGACCAGATCAGCTGATCTACTAGTAGAAGACTGTCTTGGAATGCCTACCTGGTCACCAGCAATTGGCAGATTTCAAATTAGTTCCTTGGAGAGGAAAACCTGATAATGGAAGCACAAGTGCCTTTAGTGTTAACCTCATTTATATACAACAGAAGTACAAATTCCTGTTTCCCTGAACCCTAGTAATTCCCTGCCTTACTGCAGTCAGTACTCAACCAAGGACTGCCTCTCCCTTAATTTTTCAAAGGTCATTGTGACTTTGGCTTCCTTGCTTTTGCTTCCTCTGCATTTCTTTTTCATTCTCTCCTTTCTCCAGTCAGCCCTAGTTCCTGCGTATGTTTTATCATTTCCCAGGAAAAGGCTTTATCCTAAATGGTTTCTGCTCATTCTTACGCAGGCCTGGGTTCAGCTTCTACTATTTTTGCTACGTCTGAACAAAACAGAATTAACTGCTCCTTCATTTACACTGAATGGAAGGAGAACTGCTTTATACAACAAACTGTAACAAGAATTATTTTTTTACACACACACAGACTTCCTGTAAAGTTGCTTTTTTTTTTAAAATCCTTCATTACATATATTTTGCACAAAAATAGATTTTGAAACTGATTGATGAATGAAGGAATTAAGCAGTCCACACCGTTGCAGCTTCAGAAATGCTTGTATAAGCATAAGGTCTTATTTATAGTAATTCCATCAAGGCCTTGCTTCTAGCATTAGCATGCTGTATAACAATAAAGTAAAGCTATGTAGGACACATGGCTTCTACTAACAATATTTTTCTGTAATAAAAAGCAGAGTTATGAAAAGTCAATCTACAGAGCAACATTCAAGTATGAAGTCACACTATGATCCATTCAGCACAATATGGATTTCACCAAAGACCAACCTTCCATGGCAGAAGAGCCACGAAGAATGAAAAGGATCGACACCAATATGACTCCAAAAAGTGATATGTAGAAGTGAACAACAAAATAATCAACTTTACTAGTTAGCATGCTTCTCTCTTTCTCCCAAAACAATCCTGTACAAATGCTACAAAAATAATTCTAACAGGACTTTCAATGAAGGCAGGATAAAAAGCTATTTTCTTCGCTGCTAATTTAATTCAGGTAAATTACACATCATTGTTAGATGTGGTTCAAACCAAAACCACTTTGAACTTCTTCAAAGCTTGTCTATTTAAACTTCTAAATAGATCCACCACTAAACACATAGTATGACTGTACTTAAAAAGAATGTAAGAGGTTTATAATGCATTCACTGTTATATGCCAATTAACACCACCGCATAACAGCATGTAGCATTTCCATACACTGTGATGTTGCTCAACAGAATAGCTTCTGCCAAAGTTATTACAATCTTCAATGTCATCTTCTTACCCATAGTTAAGGGAGGCGAAGCTGCTGTTATTTCAGATACAGAGATTGTACTTTTCTCATTACGAAGACAGAAAAAGACTGTGTTCTGAATATAGTCATATATATATATTACTTTCAAAATAGTGACATTAATAAAAATTATAGAAAATATAGCCCTAAATCTTCAGGGCTGCTTACAGAAATTTTAAAATATTGTTAACACTTAGTGTGCCATACATGTGGCTACATTTCTAAACTTCCATGAAGACATGTATCTATAGCTGTATCTTTGCTTTTTGAGAGAATATGTAACCATGTGGCCAAGTTACACTGAATTCAAAAAACAGGCAAATATTGAACTATTTTTTCACAATTAAAAATATAGCTAATGTTTTCAGCATTCGAGGAGATACAGCTTTGTTATTGAATATCAATTCTGTGATGGCTAATATAAATCAGTAACTTTAAGTATATTTCTACTACTTTATCATGTCTCAGAAAGACTATATATCTCAATTACAACAGTTACTTTTCAGTGTTTTAGATGAAATCTCTGTATTTGAAGGCAAGTGGGAAGAGTAGAAATCAAGTAAAGATCTGTTATATAACAGTCTGTTATAGCAAGTCTAAGTATATAGTAACCATAAGTTTACTTTCAGAAATTTTATTTTTGGAACACAGATACTGGGAGGATACAACACAAACCATAATAAGCAAAACACCTCCAGATTAGTCCAACATCAGAAAATGAAAATTACAGTCTCACACAGCTGGGTTTACAGACAGAAACTGAAAATACCCCCAAGCCAATTGCACAATAAGAAAAAACAACCTGTCTGTCTCAAAGAAATCTGGTTTCCCCAAAGGAAATTGCAACGCAGAAGCAAGGAGTACTGGAAAAGACAAGACCTCAAACAAGCATCACTGTCATACCTTTCAAGAAATCTCAACTAGATCTTCAGCTGGCAGAGTCTTTAGTTTAATCAGTGAAGAGTGACCTCACCTAAAAAAAGGCTAAATAAAGATACACAGTTTTTTTTCACTGACAATGTTTTTCAGCAAAGCCTGCTAAATAAAATACTTGTGAAACACTGAAAGAGAATTACAGCCAAATTCATCTGGAAATAAAATTATACATTCAGGTTTATGAAAATATAGATGACAAGATGATGCACAAGATATTTTAAGTATTTGACTTCTCTGGAATGAAGAGTGGGAAAACTCAAAATTATCTCATTTTTCCAGCCAAAAAATGTTTCTCTACTTGGATAAACATAGCACAGCACGAAGAAATTAACACCGTTATGGAAACATACTCATATCTGGTTTTCTACAGAATGCTTGAGAGTTAATGAGTAGCTGGCATTCTTCAGTCACTGTTAATCCCACCAACTGGCATTACTTCATTATGACTTGGGTATGTGTGGCATCTACTTATCAAATGTTTAGAAATGAACACATCTGGATCCTGGCAGACTCATACGTTTTTTGTGTAATATGAATTGTGTCATAAACAATCCTTGATCAGCAAATAGATCTCCATGAACCCTGGAATAAAATCTTCTGAGTAGAATTATAGAATAATTTAGGCTGGAAAAGACCTTCCAGATCATCAAGTACCATTATTAATGAGTACAAACTTTTCCTTCCCCCCACCTCTTTTTAATATGCGTATCATATATATGGCTGAATTTTCAGGACAAAAGATACAGAGAAGGAAAAACTTGTAGCTTTGGGAGCTAGAATCTAAGTAAGAGAAGGCTTTCCTGTTGCCTAGCATTTAACACAGTCAGTTATATCAGCACAGAGACTTGAAAGACTGTATAAACAGAATAGTGTCTTTTGTAGAGACATTACAAAAATAGGACAATGGCAAGCACACACGAAGAAAAACTAGACGAAAGGAAGGCTAGCCCAAAATAACCTTGATGTCTTGAACTAAAACAGATTCTGTTGATTTTTTAAAAAAATCATGTTCATATGCTATGAAAATGGATGAAAGAAAATGGACTTCAGAGGATTTAAATGTAGCACTTAACATGAAGGAAGTGAAATGTGTGTCCAAGACATAAATCTGTTTTGGCACTTGCAAAATTTTTTTCTATTAACAGTCATCCTATGTTTGAAGTGTGAAAGCTGAAGACTAGGTATTTGTATCTATAAAGATTCAAAGTATTTCTTAATGTTTCAAGTATTATGATCGAAAATCAAGAACAAAGATTTCTCAGCTTAAAGATACACTTGCAAGTGTAGTAGGTACACTTGAAGTAGGTAATTCAGTGTAACTTATGGAAAAAGCTTAAAACTAATAGTCTATCAGGGCACAGATGATCTTTAAAAAAAAGTCTGCCAGATAGACACCAAATTATACTGAGCATTTTTTGACTTTTTTTTTTGTATTTAAATTGTTTGCAACAATCCTTTTCCCTCAAAACATACACAGGCCTTGACCTTACTTCATGAGAATTTCAGTTATAATGGTGGCACTATTTCAACAGGATCATGGTAGCTCTGAGGAGTTAGTTACTTCCTAGACACTAAATGGACCAATTTTCTCCCAGATGTATTTTTCTCCTTCTTTTCTGTAGCTTTCAAGAAAGTTGTCCAAAAATGGAGACACACTTATAATAAGTTTTGCCAAAGCATATATTGTAATTCTTAATCCATCGTATAGAGTGCGCAGAGCACTCAGTGGATGGCTGCAGATGGATTTTAAAAAATCTCAAAGAACAACAAAGAATCAGATATGTTCTACACTCGTTCTACATACAGAATATGCCTTTTCTATTCCTTCTGAGCTGACCTGCTATTAAATTGGGTTAAATTTGTTTTTTAAAAGAATTTCCACCTTGAGTATATATGTCTTATGCACCTGACCCTTTAAGGTCTTTCTAATTAAAGTCGAATGGTATCATCCTTTGTTAAATGCACTTGGAGTGAATAAAATTTACCATGGCATTTCTAATACATTACAAGACATTTTACTTGAATTCCAATATGAAATAGATCTACTACCAGTGTAATGAAATCATTACAGCAATTAACAAAAATACAGTTGTATAATATCCTGACTCTGCTGCAGAAAAACCTGAGTGTGATAGTGGCTAAGCCAAAAGAGAGAGAGCACTTCTATCAAAGCAGAGGCAGGCACATTTAGCAAACGAATGGTAGCAGGGTTAGGTAACTTGGCAGTGTCCCAGTCTGCTACAGAGCTTAAGGTCACACAAACCTAATCTTCCTTGGGAAAAACTGTCTCCTTGGGAAAACCGTCTCCCTGGGAAAAAAACTATCAGTTACTCGGCAATCAATATATTTGTTATGCTGCCATATCCCCCGCCTGCTCCAAATTCCTAAGTTATTCCAATACTGTAGAAACAGCAAGATCAGGAAGAGAAATAAATGTGTTTCTCAACATAACTAAGCCATCCTTGGTTGCTAATTTGCTAATAAGCAAGGGAATGTCATACTGCTGTATATGCAGTGTACTGCTGCAAAAGGGTAAACATGAGTAAAGGGAAATGTCCTGACCTACCAAAATACTGAGGTTTTTTTCCCTGAGCATCTTGCACTCTTCATCTAGAGTCATGAGTAAAGCCAGTGCTCTGGATATTGTGTTGATGCCACGTGTTGATACCACCTGAAGTAATTGCACAAATTCATTTAAGCATCACCTCTGTAGTTGACTGCTTTGAGTCACTTTATTTCAGATTAGTAAAGTGGTTAACTAGTTGACTTTTTCACTCACATCATCCACTCCCACTAAAACTAATGCTGTAGATTTGACCACTGCTAAGCAATGCCTGCTCCTTGTCTATTCAGCAAAGACTGAATGCCGGTGAACACTCTTCTCAAAGAGATGTTGAAACTTTTGATGATGCAGGTGCATAAACCAATAAATTAAATAAAGATGCTTTAATATCAAGCTCAGTTTGAGATGCAAGGGAGGTGATGATGAAAAAAATTAAATCTCTGATAAATATAAAATAATTAGTGAATTAATTTTTTTCAAGCTCAGAAACCATTTCCATAAATTATCAATCAATAAAAAACTCAAATACCTAAAATTTTTCTCTAGTTGTACCCTTTCAATGATTCCAACACACTTTAACTACTCAGACAATTGAGAAAAGCATAGTCAGGGCCTTGCAGATGCCATGATTCCTGCAGAGTTTAAGACGAGCTTCCTGCAGAGTAAACAGGTCTTGCATCTAGTAACTGATTAAAGCCACTGGCTCCTTAATAAGTTGGCTGCCTTTTTTACTGTAAGCAATAACTAAGCATCTGAAAAGTATAGGCAGTGAACATATTGAACCTTTGCTGCATTGCACTCGGGGTGTATCTAAAATGCAGTGAATGTGCCTGCAGATCCAGAACAGGCTCAGACACCAACAGTAGCACAGTGACTGCCAGTGCAGTATTTGGTGAGGAGCTGGGTACCTATTTGGTCTTTTAGACAAAAATAGAAACTGTGCCAAAATGAGCTAGTCTGAAGCTAGCTCATATATGTCTCTATGTGCTGAGTACTGCAGGCACTGCATAGGACATTACTGGCTTGGTATGGAAATGGAACTGGTAGGAGGAAATGGAAGATGGAGAGAGACCAGAGGAAGAGGCAGAAAGAAACGGAGGGGCTATAAAGACAAAAAGGGAAGCAGATAAGAGACATCAAAGAAAACAAAGGGGGAATGACTGAACATTTTTGTCAGAATTCACACCCCAATTATTTATGTGCAGAGACTGAATAGCTGTAGCGTTACAGAAAAATTATTTACAAAGTCTCTGCGACCCTGAGCCTATAACCTTCAAAGTACAGAACCTACACAGAAAGGAATTTCCAGTGGTGAAGAGCTGGCTCTACAACTTCATGTAATGGTGAGTGGCCAAGGAAAAGACATCAGTGTATGCACTTCTGGCAACTGAATCATTAGCATGGATTTTTGGCACACAGGTGCAACAAAGAGCAAATAAAATATCCCTCGCCACTGTATTTTTACTTTCTTTAGAGGCTGAGAAGATTCCTTACTCTCAAAGGGTGAGTAGAACATCCTTTCTGATCCACCGCCAGAAAAATAAAGCAGAGGCAGATAAAATAAAAACAGAGTAGGTATAAAGAATGTTTTGGAAGCTATAGTTTCAATTTCCACACATGAAGACCACCCATGTATGTACAGCAAGCTGTGGCCATATGAACAGTGATACTATTTTAGTAGCAAGGATCCAACTGGACTTTTTCTCATGCAGAATTCTATATTATCTGAGATAAAGGAATTAGCTCCGAAAAAAGAAAAAGTTATAAAGCAGCCAGTTTCTAAGGGGATTAATATCAACCCAAAGTATATCGATCCGTACAGAAACTACATGGAACTATGCCACCACAAGATGATGCAAAACTACCTAATTCCTGACCATACCACTGCTTAAATGAACTTTCTAGGTGGTTGATGGGGTGTAACAAGCACCAGTACTCTTCAGGCTCTATTGCCACAGTACACAAACTGCAATTTGTAAACCAGGCCCCAGTGCCTTATTGTATGGGATGGAGAAAATGAGAGCTACAGATACAATCTTATGGTTACTCCTGAATAAAAGTATCCCCTGATAGATGGTACTAAAGTCCTTGTTTTAAACCCAATGAGATATCTCTTTAAGTCTTTGTGTGAAAAAAGTGAAATCTCTTCCTAATTAAAGTGCATATTTAAACATGAAATTCTCAAATAAATTTCTAACTATTGTATAATATCAAATAATTCAAGATTGCTGAAATGGTTCGGTTTTTTGTTTTTGTTTTTTTTTTTTTGTAGGGAAAAATTTCTATGTTGCAAGCAAACTAAAAAATTCAGTTAGGCCAAATCAAAAGCATCGTGAAAAAATCACTTTCTAAATTAATAAATTAAGTGATGAAAATTAAGCTGAGGGAGAAAGAAAAGAAATAGTTCTGTGTACAAGAACCTTTTATGATTCAAGATTTAAATCACAAAAATGGTTATTGAAAAAAAACAACACCCAACTTCTAGAGTACCTCTTTACCTGGATGCCAATATTTGCAATGTATCATAACACAAATTTCTGCCACAAACAAGAATTTGTAACTGCAAGAATCTATACATGTGAAGAGAGGGATATAGAAATATAAACAAGTAGTTGCTGTTGCTGGTCTCGAAACTGTTCCTCAGATGAGAAACAGAAAGCCTAAGACTTCTATAAAGCCATACAAGCTGAGCATACCTTTTTACAATGCGGATTTAACCTCCAGCTATCTATACCTTGTCCACTTACAAAACACAGACCTGAGCAATGCCTGAAAAAGAAGCAACTAAGCAACTATTTGTCATAAGGCAGGATTTTTTTCCTTATTTTGCTATTTTCCCCATCCTACTCCCCTAGTAGAGATTTATTCAGTCAGTGCTTCCACTAGAAGTGTAAATGCCTACCCTGACCTTGTACAAAAGGCCCCGCTGAGTTCTGTAAGTGGTGATGCGCATCAGAAGCTTTCATGTGGCTATGACGAGGACTATGAGTTACACTGCCAGTCACCTACGTTAAATGGAAAAGACTAATAACATAATGTTATTTACTTCAAAGGCTGTGAGAGAGTTTAAAGAAGCATTTCTGCTTTTATTCTTAGATTGCATCAGAAATATAGAGCTGCTAGTTTATTTTCCAAAATGGCAACATTTTCCCTTTACTTACTGTCATATAATATTTATAAGGCACCTCCACCTCCACCCCTGGGGTGCTTCATGAGCAATTAAAATGCAATCATCATAATAAAGAAATAAATAACCTTAATTAAAACATTGCACAGGAACCTTCCTCAGATGCGGAGCCAGTGGGGAGCTGTCTGTCTTTGTGAGATTTTACATATCTGTCAGTTAGACTGGGATTTAGATGCAACATCAGGTTTCATGGACATCATTCAGATTTATTATATTCCCTGAGGGTCATCGATTCATACCCCACTAAACAGATTATATTCAATGTAGATTACTTATATTTTAGGTAGGATTTTTTTAATTGCTTCTATTCTTAATTGCTCAAATTTTTAAGGGTTCTGGGTGCAAGGATCACACACAATCTCCCCTACTGCCCTGCAACCCCTTTTATCCTCTTTCTTTCAAAAATGAACAAAACATCTCTAACAGAATAACTTCACACTCCTAAATTTTGTTTTTCCACTCAGGCCTGTTATATTATAACCTTTGGTACTTCCTTCTATCATTCCCTCTTCAATACCATGTTTACCAGCCCCTCATCATTCCAGGCAAGGAAGAAAGCTGCAAAATATTCTCCCCCTACTCGTCACCCATCAGAAAGCCTAGGTTGTTCTCAGTTAAATTATTTTAATCCTCAGCTTTTCAGTTTTTCAGAGAACAAGATCACAGCAAAACTATACTTCTGGTCTGAAGTACAATTATTTTCAAAAGCACTACACTGGCCTTTTCTGTGTGCTAAAATTTCAGAACTGAAGGAAATAAAGAAAAAACAATTTTTTTAACTGCTTGGGCACAGAATCACAGTTCTTCCTTGGTCAAAACTCCTATTTGACAATATAATTTTCTCTCCAATTCCAAAGTAACTTTTTGTGCTTTTGTTGTCATTTTGTCTAAAATCTTGATATAAAATTAGCCATCCCTTTTAAATACTTTGATACCCATTAAGGAAATTCTGAACGGTTTCTGGTCCATCATGTCAAGTTTGTAACTTCTATTTTTAATACACGAGCTTAGCTGCCCCAGAAAACATGTCTAACACATTCCTTCTAGCATAACATCAGAACATGTAAATGCTCTGCCAATTTTGAAGAGCAGGTGGCAATAACCATGACTCTAGAATGTCTCTGCTAGAGATACTGACCATGGTACCACCCTTTCACATTTTCCCCAGAGTCCAGACCCTTAAGGATGGACAAGTGCTCTTTTACAGCTGTGGTTATGATGATGTCTATTTTCAGTATAATAAGCACAGTTTTTCCTTCCAGGTCCTTTTCTCATGCAGCTGCAAGTCCAGTGCAAATAGGTGGCAAAGATTCCATGAAGCCACAGGACTAAGGGCATGACTGAAAGGAAGATACCCCTCAAGGAACTCAGAAGCACAGAGATTAGTACTAGTGACTCATGCATCAAATTTGTGCATGGTTTCCACAGACACGTGGAAAGAGGTGTATCTCACCCTCCTCCCAAACTTCCAAGATTTCCTTTTGTTTGAATAAAGAGAATCCAGCTAAGAGCTTAAATCACACTGCTAATTCCATGCTTACAATTTCCTTAAAGGTCGCTGAGTTATATATTGCATATTGTGCCTTTCATATGCATTGAATATGTTATTTTCTAATTGTATCTGTACCTATTGGTATTCACTAAGGACCACATAAACTCATGGGTCTCAAGTTTAATATTGAATCATTTAGACTACAACTGGTGCATTTTATTTTCAGGAGATCTCTCAAGTTCTATATAGGTTTCAGAGGAGTGGAGTACAACAGAATAACATAATTTCCTTCTTTTCCAGGAGGAATTCAGGGTCTCTCCTTGCCTAAGGCATTTACTATTTATTTTCAATTAATTACTGGAAGGGAGCTTATGTGCCTCCTGTTATAACTATGTTTAGAACATATTCTCCTTTTCTAGGCTGTCCTTTTATATTTTAATACTACCTCTGAACTAGGGAAATGAATGATAAATAGCTAAGTGGCAAAGTACATAAGGACAACATGAATACAGGCAGATCTTTTATTGTCTTGCTTTGAAACAAAGCAGCTTTGTATGCCGTGATCTGCTTAATTTGTTGTACAAACAACTATTTCTTTCACAGATCTTCCTACAATATACATGTGATCTGCCATTGTGCTCAGGTAAATACAGCTAAAAACTGCATTTTGTTTTCTGAACAGAGCTGCATTTATTAACTCCTAACATTGCTCCTAGGACAGTTTTACAAATTAAAATAATGGACTGGATGAATAGAAGGCATTACAGCCTTAAGAGAATGTCACATACCCCTTCAGTTTATTTCTGATATTTGTGAGTGCACATGGCATACACTCTCTCAGTGTGGGCTACTGCTTCCCCTCTGAAACAGCAATCCAAATCCCCGCTAAACTTCATGTCACCATCATTATTCTCTGCGAGCCCCCTGTCACCTCAACCTGAAGCAGCTGCAGAAGCTGCAGGCAATAACCAATCCTCCTTTCTTTGTCTTTGTTGCAAACAGATACAAACATTCGCTTCCCTAAAAGCAAACAAAGCAAAAAGTTTTATTCTTGCTTTTTGTCCTTCCTGAAAGAGTATTTGAATTATCAAAACCAAACCCGTAACAGTGATGAATGGACTGCAACTGTTTTATACCATTTCATACTATATTCACATATAACCATTTCATGTTATATCACTGTTGATCCATATTGTAACAGAAATAAAAAACATACAGCTGCAAGGGGAAAAAATAGCTTGTATATTGTATAGAATATACATAACATAGATTGTCATTTTTATGCCCTAGATACTCAGTACGTTAGTAAAAAAAGACTGTAAAACACGCATCTTTTTCTTTAAAATACAAAATTCTTCCAGTAACAATTTCAAGTGAGTACAAGAGAGCCACAAGTTTATGAGAGACTTCCAATTTGTTTCCTATCAACTGAATAAACATTCCCGGAGAAGAATTTATTCTGGATTACTAAAAACTGTAACCCAGATGACACTAGAATCGATATTAGATTGGAGATGTATGATTCTACTAGATTTTCAAACAGCCAGACTTGGATAGTTTAGACCAGACTGTTCTTCTAACTGCCTTTGAGAGATAATGAAGAAAGCTGGAGCTAATTTTGAACTAAAAACATGGCTAAAATTGGTAACTGGTTTGTATGCATGTACATCAAAATTAATTTCATTCTAATGAGAAGGCAGAAGTTCTTTTAACATCTTGAGATTTGGAAGGAAACATGTTTAAAATTTAAATTATATTTTCTTGATATAGATAATATCTTAGGTACATATAAAAGAGTATATAGATGCATATTTGCATGCCCTATAAATATGGTGTTGGTATATATGGTATGTAATGTATGTGAAAATGGTCAGAGTTTTTATAATTATGGCATTTGCATGAATAGACGAGTTAAATGAGAGTATCCATTCTTGCCGTTATTTCCGTGAAAATTTATGGAGTAACAGGAAGGAGATGTAAGATTCTTTTGACTTTAAAATTCTATTTTAAAATGCACCTGAATGTGTGAATGTGTGTGTTTTGTTCATCTATAGCCTTGTTTAGATCAGGAAGTTAAGAGATGAATTTGAAATTCAATAGCTAATACACAATAATTTCCTGTGTTAACACTATTTCCTGTATCAACACTAAGTATACAGAATAAATAGAATAAGTATGCAAGATAATGTTTCACATAAAGTAAAGAGATGTCCGTACTAGGAGACAGAGTGGAATTACAATTTAAAATTACAGTTACTGGTACAAGTGAGTGGGATAAAAAGAAAATTATCCTCTATATATTTTAATGGCATTCAAGCAGGTTCCAACACAGAATAATTTCAAGATTGCCATCTCACTGGGATTTATTTCACATAGACTGAAGAAGAGTTTAACTGTTAAGAAAGAGAAACTAAAGGCTCTAATCTTATAATTGAGATCTAGACAGTTTTAGTGACTGAGCTTTTAAATATCTAAATATTTTGTGTGGGTTTATGCTACAAAAATTTTAATGAAGTCTTTATTGCTAATCTAATTGTGAAGTAATTACATGGTGACTAGATTTATCTCACACTTTTAAGTCTCAGTTCTTTTTAACAGCCATTACTTTATAAAAATATTGCAAAAACATTTCTAAATGCAAATCTAATAATTTTCTCAGTTAAAGGCAAGTGGAAGTAATAATTTCTACATTCCCCATTATTTGTATTGTGGAAGCCTCTATGTGTTCCAATCCATTTGAAAATACCAAAATAAATGCTCCATTATGCCATTTAATTTTACTCATGACAGTTTCTTTTGCATTAAGCATTTCTTCAAGTAAAGAAGCATCTTACAGTTAATATTGAATCAATGTAGGCAAGAAATAATTGCTCCTTAGATCCATACACAGCTAAGGCTTTTAACTCACTTATAAAAAACTAGACAAGCCAAAATACTGCTGAAAATAAGGTTATTATTACCTGTTGCTGTCTTACCTAACATCTACATACAGATGAGAAGACAAAAAGCATTTTACATTTCATCCCATGGTTTGTCAGAAGTGATTTATTTCCATAAACTGGGAGAATCACAAAGACCTATCTAAAGATCATCAGAAAAATTATAAGTTTAATTTATACTGTAAATGAATTGCTGCAGCTATAAAGTATATTATGAATAAAGGAAAAATTCTGAATTTAAGTTTTAGTTCATGTTAATGTCTTAAATTTTGTAATGTAATACTTGAGCCATAGCTAAAGTCCATATGCAGACAACCATATCTCATCTCACCTGCCAAGGACAGATGCTCAGAATTTGTTTCACTGAATTTGTCTCCATTGACTTGAAAGTTGCACTGTCTTCCAAAATATGTTCTTGCTTAAAAGAATAGCTTATTTTTTCAGACTACAACCAAACAATTTAGGGTTTAGTTCTCAATAATGAAGTCTCTTTTAGAGCACTTATCACGGGAAAGTATCAAAGAAATTTTCCTTTTCTGTTTTCCTTGTGAGGGATTTGAGTTTCAAATCTCAAAGTGTTAAGACAAGACTCTTGTTTCTAGACAAGAGTCTAGAAAATTACTTTTGCATCTTCTTCCTTCCAAAAAACAAAATGGTGATGAACATAGTTGCAGAAACAAAGCAATAATGGGTTCACACTTACAATATCTTAATGGGCATATAGCAGTCAGCCTAGAAATATAGTATATAAACCAAAGTGACATAGAGGATTCATTTTTCCATGCTAGCAAGAAGTCTAATAACTTCAAAGTGGTATTGACCACTTCACCCCACAAGAAAAATTAACAACGTTGAGGGTTTCTTCCATTTTAATTAATTATCTGTTTTAATTTGACTGTTGTCATTAAGCTCTGAATTCTGCCACTACATTGTTGTTGCAGACTGGTAACTAGTGAAGCAGCTAAGATGTTGATGGTACTACCCATCATTAAGTTAAAATCTGACGATGATTTGTCACACTCCCTGAAAAATGAAGCCTTACATCCACTGCATGTGTAAAACTTCAAACTGCCAAAACTTTTAGTGTGTAAGTGAAAACTGCCATTCCGTTAGACAGTTAAGGAAGCCTATAGTTCTACCAGAAACCAGAACACAGGATTCAGTCTGTAAACAGTCAGTGACATTTTAAAAATGGCCCTTGTAAGGACTAGCATTAAACTGAGGACTAAATGTAACAACTGACCTTACAAAGAAAATTTGCTGTAAATAATTGAGCACACAGCAGTTATGGATCACTGTCAGTTTGGGGTCAGTGTCACTGGCAATGCAACTTCCCAAGTCAACACAGTTACAGTCTCTTACTTATATCCAATTACAGTAATTTACAAGAGGAGTGAAGCACTTTATATTGAATGACTCATTTTGTAGTAAAACTGAAATGACTGCACAAATTATTTCCTGACAGTTTACAGGAACAGGAAAAACTCTCCCGTCTCCCACCAATATAATTTTGTAACTAGGAACAGAGCAATTCGTTCCCTTGCTCACAGGAAATATAAAGGCATGACCATATGTTAACATATGTATGATAGATGGATAGTTATGTGAGGAATTGAATCCTTCCAAGCTTCTGCCTTATAGATACAATCTTCCAAATAATATACTGTCTTAGGCCACAAGGACAAAGTAGTTCCCCTAACTGGAAAGCAGAGTGGGGAAGAGGGAGAATGAAAGTGAGGCTGAAAAATAAAACACTCCAAAAATTCAAGCAATGATACAAAGTTGATATTTCCTTTATTCCATCAGTTAATACCTAAGAATATACTGGAATGACAAAAAACAAGTAAATGCTTTTCAAAAGTTAATAAACTTATCCTTTTATAGCACAGGTACATCACAGTAAATTTCTAATCCACTTGCTTTTTCTCTAAAACTTTTGAACTATGTCTCCATATCTGTAAATACACAGATGAAAAAATATATAATAAATAAGTAAAAGGAGATTTACTGCACACAAACAAGGTAATGACATACCAAGTACAGAACTCAATTTTTTTGTATCTGCTAAAATTTACTGTCAGTTAAAGTATAAACACGCAATCAGGGTGTCAGATCAAAACAGATGATATGTAAGATATGACAAAAAGAATATTTGGCATGTGTTGAAGACATTGAGAGACACGGAAAGCTTCCTTTTAAGAGATATTGTAGGATTATGATAAGATTTGACTCTAGTAATTCCACTGAATTCTTCCAAAAATGCTTACCTGCTGATGCAGAATTCTGTTCATCCCTAAGCTTGTGGAAAGAAACAACATCAGAGAGTCTGAAGGACTGACTGTAAGGGAGCAATGCTCTTTACAAAACATTCTGAATAGCTAGACATCAGACCACAACAGCCTTTTCACATCTAAATCAGAAGATTCATATATCTGTGATTAATGAGTATTAGTACCTAAAAGAAAGATTATTGATTACTCTACAACAGTTAATAAAACATTTCTAGAAAGTCAAATAAGAAGCTAGAAATAAAGGGACTACTTCTGCAATCAAAACAGAATAAATTTTCTTTCTTACTTAAACTATTACAAGAAGAAAATGCTTTCCCCTTTGAAATCTAATTAGGTATATATATTACCTATATAAGTTATCTTGTACAGGAATATAGGATAGTCAAATTCAGTAGAAGACTACTCAGAAGAAAGCATTCAGAATGTGAAGGTCAAGGGGAGTGACAAGGATGGAGTTATCCTTGTCAGTTATTAGACAGTTGCCTTGAGCCATCCAATTAGTCTACATCAAGGTTCCTAGATGAAGATGTAATATACTCAATAACATTAGCTACAGGGATGTTATTTATCTATAATACTGTTATCAGTTTTGAATTGAAGAGAAAATGAAGTTTAATATGAATTCTTTTCTGGAGAGTACTTTCAGAAGCAAAGGTGAGTGAGAAAGCAGACACCTTGTACTGTAATAAGCCTGAAGTAGACTTACCAAATTGTCCAATCTTTCTGCTCCTACTTGACTTCAGTCAGAGGAGAGACAGCTCAGCACCCTGTGCACTGTGATCACCTAACTTTGACAACTAGGAGTCAGATGATTTCATCAGCAATTAACCCAGACAACACTTAGATTGGATAAAATGGGTTAAATTTGTTTTCTACACGTTATTGTGAGAAATGTGTTTCTTTGTTTCATAACTTGATATTTTAAAAATTGTATGGCAATGCAGTTTAACTAAGATTTATCCAACATTATGGGAAGAGGAAATACCGTCAGAGCAAATGGCTGAAGATGAAATGAGGACAAAAGGAGAAAATGTTGCAAATCACTAATCAACTTAGATGTCTGCATACTAAGGAAAAAACCAAGACATGGTAGAAATCAGCATGTGATCAGGGCTGTAAAATAAGAGATCTAATTGTATAACTCATTTAGTTTTCCCTCATTTAATTTAGTTTGTTTCAGAAAGACAGAAGAGAGATAAGACAGAAAGTGATGTTAGCTTGCACATAAAGGATTTGCTCTGAAGCCTGGAACGTGGATGAACCTACTGAAAGCATAAGAATGAAAAGGGGGAAAAAAGAAGGGGGGAACTCTTCTGGAAAGGTTATCCATGAAACCAAATCATTAAAACCAGACAAATCAAGATTGCTGCAGGCCTTTTGCAAAATCATTTAAAACTAACTGAGTGGTGGGAATGAGGGATATTAGTTGTTCAGGTATCTCTTGGGGAAGGAACATGTTTTGCATAAGTCAGCTCTTGAAACGCATTGGTCAAAAAGAACTATGAACAAATATTCCTTGATATTTGTTTCTAATAATAGGAAGCAGCAGCTGGAGGTGATTGAAGTAGAAAGTACCTTGGTCTTCAATAACTTCATAGGAGGATATAGAGAAAAAAATTGTCCCCATGAAGGCAGTCAAATACTAAAAGAGGTTGCTCAAAGAGGCTGGACCATCTCCCTTCTTGGAGATAGTAATGACTGGATAAGGCTGTTAGCAACTTACTCTAGGTTGACATTACTTTGAACTGGGGTTTGAACCAGGGGATCATCCAAAAGTTCCATCCAAGCTTTAGCACTTCCTGGATTCTATGATCCCTTATGAAATGGCAGTGTTCTCAGTCTTCAGAAGGGAAAGGAGAAAGAAATGTGAATATACACTGAAACTGAACCTCAGTAACTTAAGAACCAAACCAATGTATACCTAGCTCAAAATCCTACCTCCATCAGCAACTGAACTGTTAACTGAAGTGACTATATTATTTTTTCATGAGAAGATTGAAAGGTAGCTAATATAGTACCAGTATTTAAAAGAAAAACATTGAAGGAGACACTCAACCTGCAGCAAAACCAATTCAGGTTAGGGATTAGAAACAATATTTTAAAGATAAAGAGAGTGAATCAATAAAAATGCCAAGTAGATAAATTGCAGAAGCTTCAACATTGAAGACTGTTTAAGAATACATTGGACAACCATGTACTCACCCAGTAATATTCACTAATAGAAGTTAAACTGAGTGACTCAACTGTCTCCTTCCACCTCATAGATTCATCAACATGACTAAAATTAAGATAATAGATTTTCTTTTGATCACTCCCTTCTGTTTCCTTTACCCATCACCAAATCTCTCTCATCAGTATTCATATACAACAGCTTTTGAGTTTGACTTCCCTCTAAAATCTTCACATCCACATTACACCTAAATCACAATCAAGTTAGAAAGTTCCACTCTGCCTCAAAGACTGTGTGCATACTATCTAACCATGGGGTCTGGATCTCATTACCTCACAATACTGTAACCTCCTTTCTGTTGTTCCTGATCAGTGCAAGTTGGGTCTGCTCATACATATCCAGAAAGCTGCCAAAAAAGTATTTTTTCAAGTTCATATTGTAACAGCTGTCTCTTTGCATCCTTCCACTCTCTGCCTCTCCTATTATAAGAAATAAGAAAAGACTGGTATGCATTTTCAGAATGTGCACATGTATCTCTACCCTATCAAACAATTCTTACTGACACGGTGATCTGCCAGTGCTGTACTCATTTTAGGCTTACTAAATGAATAGGCAAGCAAGCAAACTGTAACATAATTTTTGCTTCCGTTCCTCTTGTTCCTGATGTTTTGGGCATATGTCAACTTAAACATCTGCATAGCTGCCTCATTATTCTCCTTACATCTATCTTTCCTTAGGCACCATTCAGAGAATCACAAGGCTGGTTAAAGTGCTGGTGTGTTAGCACAAAAGACTATCAGATTGATCAGACCCAGCCTACTGAATCCTCGTTGTCCCTTTTTGGTCTTCATTTACATCCATTTTTAAATACACAGACTTGTATTTAAGATTAAATTTGTAAATAAAAGCACAATTTTTTTTCTGTGTGCACAGTTCTTAACAAAATGGGCCCCATGGCATAAAAACATTCTTGCTATTAGTCCCTGGCTTCTCAAACATATATATATATGTTTGAGGATGTGGATCTGAAAAATCTATAGTTCATTTTCTTAGCGTTTAATGTAACACAACAAACATAAGACCAATGATTTCCTAAATGCTCCTTTGTAAGTGGGTAAGCTGCTGACTCTCCGTCTCCCTCTTGCAAATAATGACACTCTGCTGTACAAGCTATGGTTTTAAACAAAGGTAATTCAAAGGTAATTCAAAGGTGTTTCTCTAAGCTTAGGTGTTGTAGTTTACTGCTGAGTACATTTTACTTATGCTATTTGAAGACCTTTTTCATAAGGACATAAAAGGCAAGGGTAGATAAATAACACAACTATGTGGCTGAGCTGCTGGAACATAGTAAAGCCAAAATAAACCATTTTTGTAGGCATATGGCAAAGTGCTCCATATGTCTTCCTTCAAAGAGGAGAGGTGCAATTCTGATCTTAGTTACAGATGGTAGATCTCATCTGCCTGCAGGTGCAATTGCCTACTTAACATGATGAAGAGAGAATGTTATAAGAATGATCACTTCTCTCTCTCTGCGAGGAGAAAAAGCAGTGTATGAATGGTGAACCTGAAATCAAGCACAGCATTGTTTTCATTTCATTATTGCTTGAAACAAGATTAAAAACTCTGTTTCACACTGACCTTATTTTGTTAAAAGGGCTGTTTCTGTGATATCGACCTTTTTTTGGCCTGCCCTATTTTTCTGAATTGCATTAAGACAAGTGTTATTCAGTTAGATACTTGTGATCTTCTAAAACAAGTGGACCAGATGATAAACTGTGAGAGAAAAGAACTTAGGTGTGACTTAAAAAGGATTCTTCATGGATACAGAGTTCTGAGCTATCATATCCCAGTCAAGGGTTGAGGTCTCACTGTTGTAATGCCACAGGGACGCTGAACAAACTTTGCATTAACAGCACTTGCCTTACTGGAAGGGCACTGAAAAGGGTTTTGTTTCTCTCTCCTGTGCTGTGTGAATTGAAGAATATATGGAAGTACTTCAATATTTCTGAAAGTAAAACTACAAAAGTTTGAAAATCACACTGTCCCTGATTGTGGTCAAATACAATCAATCTTATATTTAAAAATAAGAAAAAGAAGCTGCTAAAATCTATGATTTTTTTCTTTATGCCAGTGCTTGGGTCTGTAGGACTATCATTAATTTTTAAAGTCAACGCAAATCTGGAAACTTCATTTTTATCTACTTCATCAACAAAGAAAAGCTCTCAGTAGTCCAGCAATTTTAGAACCTGTAGCCATTCTTCTTAACCAATGTATTAACCAGTTATTTGGTGTCAATTATCCCATGCAGTTAAGCTGCTTACTCTGTAGTGAACACTGATAGAAACTATTGCACAAGAGTGGGGCTGCTGACATGGTCTTATCTGGGTTGGAATGACGGTCTATATCCTCACATGACTCCCAGTTCTTGACTCCTTAGAAATTAGTAGGACAGGTGTACACATGAGAAACTTACTCCTTAGTCACCTGAGAAAGAGTTTGTTGGCTGGTTTATCTGCCCCTTAAAGAAGCAGCAGCATAGTAGTTTCTCTTTCTTTCTTGCCAGTCTTTAAGGAATAATTTTATGAAGCTCTCTTCATCTTTGGGTACTCATTCTAGGGTTGATACAACTTTAACTCATTGCAGGTTGTTATTTCTTGTATAATCAGTGACTGTTCATAGGTCCTATCCCAGACGGATTTGATTCAAAACACAGAAATGTCTGGAGAAATTCATAATGAGAAATTCATAACTAAGTGCTACACAGAGTATCAAATAGCCTTTCAATACTATCTAGAAATCATGCAAATGTCAAATTCCAGTTTGCTGGAAACTTTGGGAAAAAACAGGAGTTGATATGGATTCAAAATCATAAGTTCAAATAACGTATCTCAAATTAATACAACTCTATCAATATAGGCTGGGAAAGAGGAATTGAAATATTTTGTTGTCATTGTGAAGTTATCAATACTACAAAACAAGGCAGCAGATTGTTGTTCTCATTCACTGGACAATTAAATTCATTGCAATTCCTTGACATAAAGCAAAACAAAAGAGTGAAAGATTTTTCCCTCAGTAGAATTAAGGTATGCAGTCTTATGTTATCTTTACAGGATTCAGTGGTCAGCATACATAAAAGAAAATGAACTGCTCAATAAGATGGGAGCTTGCACCTATCATTTCATAACTTTTTCACCCAAAAATCAGGTGAGTGTTTTGTAAAATGAAGATCACTCATCACTCACTCCTTTTTTTTACTGCATTACTGCTACTCTTCTTGGCACCAGCTATCAAACACTTGTCGAACACCCAACTTAAACTGAAACTTGGCTGGTTTTAAGCCAGTGGAATAAAGACATTTTATATCAGCTAGAAATCTCCTTATAAAAATCAATCTGGCACTAAGATGTAGTAGTTTGCCATCAGAAGAAGCAAAATAAATCACATCAAATATATAGCTATATGTTATCTAATGACAAGATCTATTTATAGCTACTTGGCACAGTAACTAGGCAGATAAATTTAATTTGGTATTGTAGAAGTAGCTGCATTATTCAAAATGCATTTCATAGTTTGTTGGCCTCCAGAAATTTCTTCATTTTCTTATCTTTTGATTGGTACCAGGCAAAAGAAAGATGGGATCAATCCAGCTACATTTGATGGAACCAGTATATCTGAGAAGTTGAAGGCTTGTGCAACTAAGTGCAGAGTTTGGTTCTGGCAAAAACATGCAATGTGGCAAATTATTTTTCTATCAATTCTGCCCCTTGCACATGCTTTTGTGGTCTGTCAGTTACATTACTCTGGCTTTCTGAAACTGCGTGCTCATCCATGTCCTCCTTTATCTCATTTATTTTAAATTTTTCTCCTTTCATGCCATTCTGCCTTCATTAGTGGGTTTTAACTTCCATGCCCCCTTCGCCTCCCCGATCCCCTCCCCCTTTTTCAAGATCCAGTATCCATGAAGAGAACAATGAAACATTTCAAGATCTGAAAAGAACTAAAAATCATGTAACTTGACACTAAGATTAAAAGAAGTCTCCTAGGTATTACAGAGCAGTTCTTGAATCTAGCCCAACATTGTGGTTGAAAGAAATTCAGTGATTAAAAGAAATCTAATGCTGATTGAAAAATTTTGAGTGACACAGAGTTTGCCATCCTAGAAAATAGAGTTCTGATGTATTTACATTCCTGTTTACAGGAATAGGGTCCAAGTTTATCATTAGTCACTAAAAGATATTTATAAGCATATATGCTCAAAGTGGTGAAAAAAAGAAAGATATACTCACAAGTCCAGGCTTCTGCAAACACAAAACCCCCTGACTTACGAAACTTGCAAAATCTCCTTTTGGAAGGCTTAAAATAACTGGCGCAGAGTCTCCTTTGCAAAATCTCACCCTTTTTTTCCAGAGCTTATTCAGAGACATATTAAAACTCAAAAAGAGGTTTTTGGGTTCAAACCAAACCTTGTACAGTCAAGTTAAAGAAGCTGCATTAACACAGGATTACACTTTCTTTAGAAAATTTGTGAATTGCGTAATTGAAATAATCCTACTTTTTCTTTTTTAGGATTTTTATAGGAGAGAATTTTTTACTTCTGTTTTCAAAGTAAAGCAGTTCTCTGTTTACATCTTTTATTATATTCAGTGATGTTGCTAGTGGTTCTCTATAGTTTTGCAAAAGGTTCTAATTCTTCACAAGTGCCTTTATTTTTTTAACCTACATTGATATGAAACACACATTTTCTTGCAAAGTGAGTGTATATCTTAGGGGAACACTTAGGAGTCACTTCTTTAAGACTCAACTCCTTTTGGTTATAATCCATACAGTGTATGAATAGTGGATTTAAAAATAGTATGCAGTACACATTTTTCCACAAAGTTCAGTTTTTTTCAGTCAAAATATGACCAAGCAAAATGGACATCGAGCTCTGCTTTTACCATAATTTAAGTATTTTAACACAGTTTTTCTTGAAAGAAGTGGATAAATAAAGTGGGTGGTTTTCTACAGAATTCTGAAATGTGATGAAAATCGTGCCATGTGTGATACTATACTACAATATACATCCCTCCTCCAGAATATGTAGAGGAGTTATTTGCATGCAGGTTGAGCTTTTCCCTGTGAAAGTAGAAACATAAACAGTAGAAAGTCTTTTCCTGTCACAGCCACATATAAAGGTGAGATGTCATTTTTAGAACTGTTTGGGTTCAGTTCTGTCTTCACAGATTTCAGGCTAATTCAGATCTACAAGAATAACTTCTACATTGAAGAAGGAAGGCCTAATGAGTGAAGGCTGTGGATTGCCAGCACTGTTAACTGTACCAGCTTTGCAGAAAAGACATAGATGAATGACTCTTACCTACGTCTGTACACAGATGCTTCAGTAATGTTCAGCACTAGATACAAATGGAGAAAAAGAAGAGCTGTTGAAGCTACATCTGAAGTGGATGTATTTTATCTCATGACCAAAAGCCCAGAAGAGCAACTCAAATCCAATTATGTATCCTCATCCTTCTTTGTAAAATTGTTATACAATATATTTTGTCACCCAATAAACACGTTAGCAAACATCTCTTAACCACATTTAAGATTTTGCTATCTTTCTAAAATCTTCCAAATTTATTCTATATTTCAATTTCAAATCTCTTTAATATGTATTATTTTAAAATGTTTATCTAAAGGACTATAGCAAAGTTAAACAAGAAGGACTAAAGAGAAAGATTAGCTCCCCCAAATTATTTCTTTCATCAACCCAAACACAATAATTATAAAAGACGTTAGTGAAGATTTAAAAGCTGTGGTTCTGCAATCTGAGTAGTGCAAATTATCATGTAGACTTTCAAGACACAAAAATGAAGAATAGAATAATCTGCTCATTGGTGTTATGGGTCTAGGAAAGAATCATGTATTAAGAGAAATAATTCTTCAGGGCATTCAATATCTTTCACCTTTAGTTTCTCCTTTACACTTTTAGTGGAATTCCTATTCTCTTCTGCCAATATCACTGCTTAGTCTTCATCTTCACATGCCGACTTGAGTGACTGAACAGAAGAGTGTAGCAATAATATCTCTCATTATCTATCTTTCCTGACAAACACAAAGATTGTTTAAAATAAATAATTGTGGCTACATATTAGATACAGGTATTTAGGCCCCATTTTTACACTGGTTCAAATAGAGTTTAAAACCAATTCAATATTGTTCTAAGAAATCTGATAACACAGAAAGTTAGATTTCTAGGTCACCTAGCACTTTTTTAATATTTTACTTGGTGCTTAATTAAAATATCATAACCCAAATAGAAAGCAAGGCTCTGCTTCATTATGCTATGGCCTGGAATGCATCTCTGAATGAATCAGCTCCAAGCTATAACAGGAAAACATGTTTTTGAGAGGAGCAAGCACACAGCTGTTTAACCATATGGAAGTGTAGCTGCATGAAGCTCTGTTAATATCCATTTCTCACCTCCTCACTGACATCCAAACGCGTTGCCCTGGGGCAGGATCCTACTTTCACCTTTGCTCCCCTGCAGTCTCCTACTTTCACCATCCTTTTGTCCTCTTGTAATACCTCAGCTGTTCTGAGAGCTCCTGCAGGTCACCCAGCCACCTGACCTTGAACACTGACAAGCATCCTACCAAATATACCAAATCTTGCACAGCTTGTTTTAGACGAACATTAGATGTCTCAGATAACCAAATGTACATGCACCACTTACTGGAAAAATTTAACTATTTCATGTCCTTTCCATACAGCTGGAATCCCGCAAAGAGATAATATAAGTTTGCAGGGGTTATACACTCCTTTTTTCACTCACTCAGTGTGATTTGATCCTCTTAGTTTTAAAGTTTTCTGCAGCAAACCTTTAATGGAAGGTAGATGGGGCACAATGTGCAAAATTGTACGGTTTGAAAAACTAGATCATAAATTATGACAACTAATGAGGAGAAAACCTATAAAAGGAGTTAAACAGCTGGACTAATATCACAAGCATGAACATGTCTAAACCAATTATCTTTACCTGATAAACTTACTGATAGGTTTGAAGCTGACAAAGAATTTATGTACCACACAGAAGGGCTGATTAGTTTCTCAGCTGAACTTCTCATGGATATAAGTAAATTCTTATTCATTAGCATGGAATTGTAGAGGAGAACTTTTTAGCACAGACTGATTGCTTACTACACTTGGTTTTCAGCAGTTTGTATTAAATAACTGACAAAAGAAGACTCCAATTTTTCTCTCTCAATGACAATTGAAACATGCTATAAGAAAGCAACATACTCAAACATTTAGCATATGAAAATTTCCCTAAGGTGTGACTAACTAAATAGGTAGCTCCTCAAACCTCATGAAAATTCATGACTGCATTGAAATACAAAATCAGAACCCACTACCAAACACAGTTTCTACCCAACCATCAACGAAGAAAATGAGTGCTCAATTCTGTTGCTCATTCCCTGTGGGCTTCAGGCACTGCAATCCATCTGTACTCTCAACATTTGTCTGTGAGCTGCATTCTTAGGCTGCTATTCTGCTTTCACACCCTTCTGAAAGTGCCTAAGGAGACACTTCATATGGAACATACAATCTCCTATGCTCAGAGAAACAAACCCTACCATTTAAAAACCATTCTATTTTGCAGGCTGAAGATATGAAGACAGGTTGGCCTTTGAAAAGATGTATCCAAACACTGCAGTATCCTCTCTAGGGGAGCAAATTACTCTGTTAATACCGTACCCTAATCTGCAATAAGAAGAGGACCGAGACACAGCCTCATTTCCTTAGCACATTCTGCAGCAAATGGACCCGGGAATGCAATTCCAAAAAGGTGTTGCCACATTGCCAATAGAAGGAGTTTGAGACATTTGTTTCTTAAACTAAGCACGTGAGTTTGCTGTTTACTAGATATGAATATCCACCTCAGTGCTCCTAATACACTGAGGAAGCACTGTCATGATACCCCAAAGCAAAGGTACTTCACTCTTGCCCAGTTTGTTTGCAAGCTATTCAGGTATTGGGCAAGGGGAAAGAAAAGCTCATTGCTATCTGACTTCCTGATACAAGCTGGCCCTTAACCCAGAAACTACAGTTATTTTCTTCCATCACTTGTGTACACAATGTAAGTGTAGTATGTTCTCAATTCCTCTTCCATGCAGATTAATTTTCAAAGAAACCTCTGAATGTTTCAAGTAGCCTTGGGCATTTCTTTAGCAGATACATAAGAATGAAGTGACAGACTTTAGGGAGGATGGGGAAATAAAGTAATATTTTTTATGTTTCCTTTACTGTTAGATATCAGTAGTGTTTATTCTAACGTATCTAATCTAAAGTCATGTCAATGGAAAGGCTTCACCAGAGACTGCAACAAATTGTTTACTCAATAAAGGTCATTCAATTGGTGCTGTTCATCATTTAGTTCCATTGTGAACATAAGCCCAGCTCTGACATTTAACAATTTAAAGCTAGGTAGGGTTACTGTTTTGAAGACTATTCTCATTGCCAGACAGAATTCTAAAACTGTTTTGAAGATGTAGTGTGAAATATTTCTTTTGATTCAAAGGCAGTATGTTTTTGACAGGTCTGAGCTATGCATTTCATGGCTTTATTTACTTTGTTTAAGAATAAAATGGTAATTTTCTGTTTATTACTACATCGAAAAATGTTTTATAGCCTAGTTTCTTATTGAAGTCATTACAAAAGGTCTTTAAAACACAAGCAGAAAAATCCAGAAAAGACTTTGTTTTTCTTAGAAACTGCTCTGGGGAGTTAGGTCTCTCTTCTCATTGCCACTTGTTTCCTTTGTGCAGAGCAGAAGCTTTCTAAAAGAAGTTTAGCCCCCGTGACTGCAAAGACAGTTTTCTAATGTACTTGAGAAACCAGAAGGTATTAAAGATTGTACCTCACACCAAGCACATTGTCTTTTCCCCATGATTTGAAACACCTGTGCTCTGCTTCCTACCACAGAGAAGTTAATGAGAGAGACTGCAGTCTTCCAGTTGCCAGAAGATACTTTCATCTGTGTTGACCCCAAGCCAAAAAGAGATCTCTTATCTTTTTCCCCTTCCTTTATCACATGCGACATCTCTTCAGACAGCACATTTGTTGTTTTTTTGTTGTGGGTTTTTTTTTTTTTTTAAAGAAGAGACAGAAGATTAAAATATGAGCTGAGGGGATGAAGCACAGACAGCAGCCAGACTTGTGGCATGGAGCAATACCTAAAAGAATGCAGAGAAAATTCTGGCTGTTGCAACACTCGTATTTGAGTGGCAGGAGTGAAGAGGTCCTGGTAGTGGCTGTCTGGTTGTCTTGCTACTCCTTTGGCATGTACTGAAAGATGGTGAAAGGTGACGTGGGATGGGAATGAAGGATGGGAGAGAGAAAAAATGAGTTCGTGGAAGGAAAAGTACAACAGGGTAAACAGCTTTTCAGAAATTAGGTAATAGTTACGTGGTATGACCCTTCTTTTGAAGTTTTCAAAACATTTATATCTTAAGTAGTTGTGAAATGCTTCTGTGTGTGCTGCAGGGAACCTGTGGGTCCTAGTACAGAGCACATACAAATAAAATTGAAGTGTAAAAATGGAGTTGATCTGTTTCCCAGTTACAAGTACTATGGACACAGTTTCTACAGCATGCTCTGTAAATCCAGTGTATCGCATATGGATCGGATCTACTGCACTTGACCACATAGAATCATAGAGTCATTTAGTTTGGAAAAGACCCTTAAAATCATTTAGTCCAACTGTAAACCTAACACTGACAAGTCCACCACTAAACCACGTCCTTAAGCACCACGTCTACACATCCAGGGATGGTGACTCAACAGTTTCCCTGGACAGTCTGTTCCAATGCTTGACAACCCTTTCCCTAAAGTCTAATGCAAAGCTCCCCTGACATAATTTGAAGCCATTTGCTCTTGCCCTATGACTCATTTCTTGGGAGAAGAGGCCAACATCCACCTCACTACAGCCTCCTTTTAGGTAGTTGTAGAGAGCAATAAGGTCTACCCCGAGCCTCCTTTCCTCCAGACTAAACAACTCCAGCTGTCTCAGCTGCTCCACATAAGACTTGTGCTCCAGACCCTTCACCTGCTTAGTTGCTCTTTGGACACACTGCAGCACCACAATGTCTTTCTTGTAGTGAGGGGCCCAAAACTGATAATCTGTGCAACGTAAGTATGTTGAGTTGACCTTTCCTACATCAAAATTAGTGCACAGGCACAGTAGAGCTGATCTTCATGTCCACAGTGCATAACCTTCAGCATGTCTCACTATAAAACAACCAATCCGACCTACCTGACAAGAACTTGTACCACTTGACACTTGATCCCAGACTCACAAAAGTTCACAAGATTACCACAACATTTCCTATCCAATAATGAATATACTCTGCTTCAAGATACATACAGATATTCACAACTCATAAAATAAAGCCACTCCAAATGTGCAGGCAAAAAATACCAATTAACATACCACAAAAGTCTAAAGTCTCCACAAGTGTCCATTTCTACAGTATTCACTACAGATAAGTCTTTTTTTCCTTCTTTCCATTCTCTGAGGTCACATTGGTACAACACTCCTGAAATAATATGACTTGTGGCATGAACCTGGAATGTAATCACAGAGCTTTACACCTTCAATCTAAAGTACTCCCAGAAGAGTTACTGGAATGGCATGACTTAAGTTTCAGAGAAAAATTAACTAAACAATTTGTCATATTATAGCTGATTGGTCTAATTTCAGCACAGCTACAACATAGGTTCAGGGTGTTTAAATAACTTGTAACTTAATTTAAAATACATGTGACCCCAGAGCCTTTCTTCATTTGAGTCACATTTTTTTTAAAAGAGGTTTAAAAGAGTATATGCAGCTCCACTGTTCCCCAGTCATACCTACAATGCAATGGTTATCTAATCATTCTGTGTGCTAGTTAGTGATAGCCTCAGGATATTCAGAACCTGCAACAGTTATAAAAAGAGAAACATAATTTGGTTTCAATACATGTCTCGTATGTAGAATTTAAACACAACAGACAATGAAGTGCTGAAAAAACCTGCTAGCCCAATAGCACAAGAAATTTTTTAGGAAACTGCATATACTGACTCAAAAACATGCCACATAATGATTTAGAGATAAAATTCTACATCATTTGGTTATCAGTTTCAGCTCATATATGCAGAACTAATGTAGCACACAAGTAGCTATGTTCTCTGTCTAATAACTTGAACTCCAAATACCTGAGTCTTCATTCACTTCACCAATTTCCACACTATCCACATTAATTCCTTGAAATTATATCCTGTTCAGCAGTACAAATAATAAAATATAGCAGCGCCCCTCAGCAATGAGCACTTCAAGCTACACAATTAAAACTGGAGTATCAATGAAAAAACTAAAGGAACTTAATATTTAATTTTCAGCTAGAAAAGGCAGGATTTCAGGGCACCTAATCCTTTGATAGGACCCATTCAGAGCTGAAATCAGAGTTTCAAATGTACAGGCTAAGAACTTCCGGGAAGCTTTCTAGTATTTATATTATTAAAGCTGCGACATGCTATGCCTCTCTTGGCACTTCTACCACCAATCTACCCAATGCGGGGATTTTGGAACAAACTTCACCTCATGGGATTTCAACATAAGTTCTTCTGCATTTGATCAAATCAGAAAAAAAAAAATCCACGTGACTGTCCCTATAACACCTAAAACCAAAATTGCTTGTGCTTGAAGATCAGGGTGACATCAACTGCAAGAAAAAAATGGCAGGAAGGAATTAGCCCCTTGGATTTCGAAGTAAATACTGACATGATTACAGATTAGGCATGATTAAGGACATTGCTTAACTGGTACCTTAGTGAACTGCCACTATTTGCATCATTAAATAAAGACTGCTCTAGAAAGACACTTAAGTATGGCATCTGCTAGTCCTGTCACACCGAAATCTTAAGCCTCTTGCCCTGACAGTGCAACTTGTGACTTTAAATGTATGACTTCTCTAGACACTACAGGGGGTGAACCACACTTGATCACAGATAGAATACTGAATGGTAGAGACAATAGTTACCTGAAGGAATGATGAAGAATGACTACGGTTTATACCTGATCACTCTTGAGATCTCAGGTTCTTCCCAAAATTAGACACCTAGAATGAAGTAGGAGTTCATTTCAACCTCATTTGGGTATCACTGGGTACATCTGGAGACAGAATACATGTTTTTTTTAGCTTGCTGGAAGAGTGGAGTAATCCTAATCACTGAATTATAGAATCATGATTCTTATAGTTCTTTTTGGTCCCATAAAACATGCACTTTCTGACGTACGACATATTAGTTCTCCCCAGAGAGTTGCAGAAGGTCTGAGCCCAATCTTCCCTACACCTCCTCGGTCAGGGCACCCTTCTGGGAAACAAAAGATGCAAGACCTAATTGCTGCAGGCTAAAGAAGCCAGTGAACTCACTCAGGTACCAATCCTTCTTATTGGGTGGCAGTACCATTTCCACATGTTTTTGAAGAAAATTTTGTTCAGATTTAGGATGCCTAATTTGTAAATCTGGAACAGGATAAGCTATTGGGACACTTGCCTCTGCCAAAAAGACATATGTTCTGGGGATTAACAATGCAGCATGAAAGTACTTGTGAAATTTTACTTACATCCTTTTGAATTTCACATTCCCACTAGCACAAGAAGGTTTTGTAAAGATCACTCTTAAATGAACTTCAAAATTATTAGGTGCAATCTTCAGCATATTTCTTCTGTATTTATCCCTTGCTAAGCACAATTGTAGTTTTCTGACTCTATGCAGAAGCAATAAAGGGCATGGCAACAGCAGTTGCTTGTCATTAATATAACTCTGTTTTGCTGTTTATTTAGACATTTATTTATTTATTTATTTCCTTCACTTTCACCCCAGTTTTTCGTTGAATAAGATTAGTGTTCCTCAGCAGTGTGACCACATACAGTATTAATTCAATTGGTCTGGAATAAAATGACCATGAGACTGCAAAATCTGAGATGTCCTTCTCAGTTCAGTGATGATTCAGTGATGATAAAACAGATGTTCAAGAGCTCTCTTCTTGCTAGGATTATAACGCACTGCGCAATTTTCTGTTAACACTCAATTCAGATTTATGACAAACTAAGGTCACTTCAAAGCTTCTTTTGAACTTTTAGTGGAGAAATATCACCAAGTGACTTGCTGTGAAGATTAAATAAGTTTTTCTTGTCTGTCATCCTGAAGCCATTATGAATTGCACTGTTCTGAATACATTTCCTATAGGTTATGCTGAAACATTTAATGAGTCCTTGCATTAGAAGTTACAAACATAAATATGGTTAAAGTAATAGAGAGGTTTGGAGGCAGCAGATTCCTTTTCAGTGTTTTCAGCCTATTGTTTCTATTCTAAATAACCGACTGTAACAACCTTCCTACATAAGGGTATCTAGTCCTTTATCAAAAATCAGAACACCTACCAGTTACATAAGATTGCAAAGCAAAGCCCTATTTTGACTGAAATCAATACAAAATTTAATGGAAATAGCATACAGCTCTCAAAGCTAATTAGTATTGCACTTTTCAAATAACATTATCTATGATAGACAAAGCATTACATTAAAACTTCAGCTTTTATTTATCTAAGTGCCTCCTCTGTATTTTGTCCTGAAACATCATCCCAAACTGACTCAATTCTTTAAGAAGCTTGATTATAGCTAGAAGCATGTAACTTCTGACCTAATGCTTTCTTAGAGACCCCTGGTGGCCTAGTGGTTAGCGTGCAGGACTTTCACCGCTGCTACCACGGGTTCAAATCCCGGTCTCCTGGCCTGATGGAGGTCGTTAGCCCTGTGAGGCCATCCATCTATGAGAAGGACACTCTAAACAAACCTACGTCCTGAGGACCTCACTGCCATTGTCCAAGCTTGCTTGGCCCCGGCAGATGAACCTTAGGATTAAAGGGTGGGCTCAGTTCAGCGCAGGCTGTGTCTCACCTAAAAAAATCCATTGCGCAGGCTGGAAAGGTAAAAGACCTTTCCCCAAATCTTCGTTCGTGAAGATGGGCCATTAATTAACGCTTTCTTAATTCTTGCGTAAGCAATTTCTCTCCTTTTCTCCCACCTCCTTGCACAACCCCATTTTCCTGAGGTCTTGCTGTCCTCTAGTGGCAAAGGGCCATATAAAGTTACGGGAGGATTTGAAAGCAGACGTCCTCTCCTTCATTATGATTTTCATCATCTCTGCTCCAGGTAATTTTCAAGCCTCTCAGCAAATGGATTCTTGAAAGAAGCTGATGATTTCAACTTGACACACTGTAATAAAGTTACTGAGTGAAACACAGCAAGTTCAGTAGCTGTTTGAACTTAGAACTATGCTCCAAGGTTGAATTTGTTAGGCAGTTTACAATTAACCACCGGTATGTTGTATTAATTCTAGCTTGAAAAGAAAAAGCAGATGTACTAGAGACTCTCATATCTATATGAGAAATAAATTATCTCAAGACTTTTAATGGGATTTTCAGCACATTTCTTCAGACTTTAATTTTACAGTCCTACTTCTAAAATTTAAATTTATGACAAAGTCTTGCTTATGAATGTAAATTTCTAACTTGATGAGCTAATGATGAACTGTAATAGGTTTCTTAGTTACTCTGTCTCCTACACTCACAACACCTCAATTTCATGTCAGGTCACAGAAAGGTGTGTGCAAGGTGTAAGCCAGTCATAATGATGGATATAGCCAAAGACATGCTGGATCACATGGAAAAGGGAAGAAGACCTCTCCATCATCTAGCAGTCATCACTTCATCCGCAGACACTCCACATACCAGTCACAAAACCCTACACACCAGTCACCATGTCTGGTGAATCACGGAACTGCTGACACTTACTTAGCAGGAAGGTCTCAGAGGAGGACAGAGGCAGATGTCTTCCATGCAGAAGAACAAAATGCAGGTTTCACATCAGGGCAGAGAGGACAAAGTAATTCTTATGCTCAGGGCTAAGATATGGCAGTTTCAGGCCTTTATGGAACAAGTAGTGTACCAGATTCAAAGCTGAGTAAGTAGATCAGTAATTTGGCTTATTTAGACTTGCACTTTGTGCATAATGTAGAGTACTGGGAAAGCCAACAAGTTAATAAAGAACAGCCCAACAGCAAGCATCCTTTTTTAGAGAGGTCTTTATCATCACTAAAATAGAACCTTATAACACAGAATCATAGACTCATAGAAGAGCTTGGGTTAGAAGGGACCTTAAAGATCATCTAGTGCCATGGGCCATGGGCCAGGAGATCTTCCACTAGATCAGGTTGCTCAAAGCCCGATTCAGCATGGTGTGGAACATTTCCAGGGATGGGACACCCACAGCTTCTCTGAGCAAATTGTTCCAGTGCCTCGCCACCCTCACAATAAAGAATTTCTTCCAATAGCTAATCTAAATCTACCCTCTTTCAGTTTAAAGTCTTTTCCCCTTGTCCTATCACCACATGCCCTTGCAAAAAGTCTGTATAATCCAGAACAAAAGCAATATTTCAAGAATTACCATTCTACATCTTTTCACTGTATGTCCTCAATAGAAATCTCTTAATCATGTTCCATCAGACACAGATATTTTTTAATAAAGAGTGAAATAATAAAATACTATCAACTTCATTCAGTGTAGGTACAAACATTTTAACAGTGATTTATGAAGGACTTCTAACACACTTTGCTTATGCTTGTGGTATATAGCCTTAAAGGTCATTCCAGCATCTGAGTTAACAAAAAGGATGTTGTGCAGAAGTTTGGTCATTTGCCTTTCATTTAAAGCATCTTCTGCTTTCAGGTCATTATCAACATTCATTCTAATCATAGCAACTTTCATTTTTACTGGGTAGTCAATCTGTGGCAAACTATCATCTTCAAATCTTCATGATCTTCCTCTTATCTTGCTGTATCCTGACGTTGTACATTAAATTTTACTCGAATGTGTAAGTAATAACATATCAGATATATTATTTTATAAAATGAGTATCTGCTAACTTGCAGCTGAACTTAATAATACATGTAAAAAAACCCAATCTTCTTTCAGAGGTCTAATTCTTGCAGTTGTACTTTTCTCTATGAGACAGATCCTTAGATCTATAGATTTTGTTTGTTAACAGTCACCAATGACTCTTAAAATGAAATAAAGAGTAAGAAACTTCAATGATACCCCATGTAGTAACAAAAGCAATACCCTTGCCGACTCCACATAAATATTTTTAAACTGTAGCCCAGCAGATTTTAAGTAACATCAAATAAAATATTTAGAATGCTTGCACAAAATTGCTTATGACATAAAGCACAAAAGTCTATGGGCTTCTAAGTAATGCACACTTTAAACAAAACCCCCAACCATAGTCTCAGTATGGGGAGAGCATCGGCAGATCCTGTGGATCAGGAGTACTGATTACATACTGATGCTGAAGGGGTAGACAGAAGAGTAAATTTGTCAGAGGATCAGCCAATGTACTGTGCTCCTCATTATGCGGATTCAGGGATGGAAAGCAGACTGTTTCTGTTACAGCTGAAGTAATGAAGGAGCATTACAAAGTACAAGTGCTCATCTGACAGATACCTCTGTACCATGTCTGGCTGAGAATAGATCTAGTTTTCCTCATAGCAGCCCGCAGCCACACGGTACTGTCTTTTAGATTTGTGACTAAAACAGCGTTGATAACATATAGATGTTTTAGCTGTTGCAGAACTGTGCTAACAAGAAGTGGAGAGCATGAAGTCCCTCTCTGCTACTCACTCTGCCCACCAGTGTGAAGACTGAGGGTGGGAAAAAGGTTCGGAGGGGACACAGCCAAACAGCTGACCCAGACTAGGCAAAGGCATATTCCATGCCATATAACATGATGCTCAGTAATAAAGCTTGGGGTTCACCTTTCAAAGAAGCTGTTCCCTAGAGACTGGCTGGACATTGGTCTGCTGGTGAGAGATGGTGAGTGACCACCTCTGAATCACTTGGTTGGTTGTTTCGCTTTCTTTTTTTCTCTCTCTCTCTCTTTCCTCCAGTAATTGTCTTTATCTTGACCCAAAAGGTTTTCTTACTTTTGCTCCTCTAATTCTCTTCCCTATCCCACTAGGTTGGAGTAGTAAATGAGTGAGTCGTGTGTGCTCAGTTGCACCCAGCATATCTCACACATGGAATGTTTTAATAAACAGTCTAAATTAAGTAAATAAAAAAAATGGTAAACATGAAGCTGCTCCAGTATCTCAGATGTCTTCACTGACTGGTGAAGAACTTCTTGGCACAGTCACCCAGTGTCAATGTCTTCAAATGACTAAGGATTGGGATGCTCTAATTGAAGCTTAAAAAAATAACATAACAATACAAAGAAATTTTTAAAGAATTTGCTACGGTGTTTTCTTCAGTGAATGATTTTCTAGGTCAATTAATTTCTGAAAGTTAAGACTTTCTCTCTTTAAGCTTATCCTCAGACATTCTGAGACATTGTTTCCGACATTTGTGCAATGAACAGTTGGATTCCTTTCTGAATTGTCCTAATCGGCGATCTAAAGCAATCTTTGTTAGTTTGCAAATTAGATATTGAAGCAAGCTATTCTAATCTCTAAACATTAGGAAAAACCAATCCATGAAGCAACAGGGAAGCAGTGTAATTTTTCTGTTTAGAAAGGATTGTGCTAATATGGTTTTTACTAACCATAAAAATTTCATAATTCACCCAGAGGCATCATTAGAGAAACAGCATTTACAGTTCTTCCAATCTATTTGTTAATGTCAAGTGGATTATTAGAAGGAATTCAGGAGCTCTTAAAATACTATAGTTTTCATTTGAGATTTAAAACTTGGAGATTTTGGCATTCGTGAACTCAGAATATGAGAATAAATCAGTTCAAACACCAGCATGAATGTATTTTTAATTATTCCCAGAGCTCAAGCAGGAGTGAAGTGGAGAAACAGCCTGGTATCAACATGCAAATGAAGAAACCAAGAGCCTTTGCTTTGTTACAGAATTACAGGCCTATTTGCTGAATCATCTAATATTGAGGAAGCTATGCTAGTGTCAATATTAGAGAAAACATAGTGGCACCCTTCCTCTTCCCACAATCGTCACATATTCTGTATTTGTCTTTCTCACAGAAGCAGGGTTTAAGTGGACTAGATCACAGATATGAGTTATCAATAAATGATATTCATTCAAGAAATTATTTTTTTCTGCATGAAAACAAAGGGGTAAAATCAGGGCAAACAGCACATATTCCCCAAACCCAAGTTTTTAATCAGGGAAGTAAAAAAAATTTTTTTATTTCTCCTACTGTACACAAAAGTAATTTCCCCCTCCAACAGATTTTGAAACTCAGGGATGTCTCATTGGAGAGAAATTTCTAAGATTTTTTTTTTCTTTGTTAAGAGGAAATTATTCCCCTGGTAATAAGTGAGGCAAAATCTATTTAATAATAAATAACAAAATTTTTGTTATTTATGCCAAAGGCAGGCCAGGTTCTGAGACTTGGGAACAAATGGACGTTCTCCTCAGCGATGGGGATCTGTTCTGCTGAAATCCCTAGGCTGGGTGAAGGAACCAAACAGGGTTTTTTGGAGAGACAGAGAGGGAAAATGGCATTACGATAATTTAAGGGACAGCTAATTCACAGTTGCCTTATTCCTGAAAGGGAAGATGTTCAGAGAATTCACGAGTTTCATGTGAGGCCCAGAGGCAGGGCAAGGTGCTGGTACTGAATTTGGGTGTGATGTACCCAACACTCGCCTCTTGGTGGACTCCCTAACAGCTCATTCAGATCTTCCTTGGTGAGTGCCAGCTGCTCTGAAAGTCACAATTTCTGAGTGGTGAGAGTTAATTCACCCTCAAGGTCTCTACAAGCAAAAGCTTGTGGCACAACCTGCATGCACCTCCCTGGGCGAGGTAAGCGTGTAGACCAGCCCACGGTGTGCCGCAGCCTGAGGGCTCCGGGGCGGGTTACCGAGAGAGGAGAAATGGATACGGTGAGGAAAAAATGGACACTTTGGGTTTTTTGTGTTGTTTTTGTGTGTGTTTGTTTGTTTGTTTGTTTTGCTGGCGCTGCCCGGCGGTGCTGAGGGATCGTCGGCGAGCCTGAGATGGTGCCTGCGGGAAAGTTTGCCGGGACCTCACATTTGCTCGTTTTCAACAGCAATAACTTAAATCCTCGTCACTTCTCCTGAAAGGAGCAGATTCCCGCCGCCAGCCCCTCCGCCTTTCCCCAGCCTGGAGGGGCGGCTCGCGCTCCCCCTCCCGGGCTGCTCCAGCAGCGTTCCCCAGCACGGAGTCGCCGTGGGACGGGGCGGGAGCGGGAGAGGGAGGGAAGGAGGGAGAGAGGCGGCCCGCGGGGCCGCTTCCTCCCGCTCTCCCTTCCCCGTCCGGCCGGCGCATGGAGCGGACCATGTCCCGCAGCCGGCAACGCTCCGCCCCGGGCACGTCCCCGCCGCCAGGTCCCGCCGGAGGCTCCGGCCCCATGGCCCGGGGTTAGGGCCGCGCCCGGCGGCGGGAGCGGGGCCATGGGGACGGCGTCGTCCCTGGTGAGCCCGGCGGGCGTGGTCGGGGAGGTGATTGAGGACACGTACGGCGGCGGCGGCGAGGCCTGCGAGATCCCGGTGGAGGTGAAGCCCAAGGCGCGGCTGCTGCGCGGGTCCCTGCGGCGCGTTGGCGGCTCCCGGCCCGGCGGGCTCATCGGCGCCAGCTTCAAGTCCACGGCCTCGGTGCAGGAGCTGGAATGCGTGGCCGAGTACGAGCGGCTGAGGAAGGAGTACGAGATCTTCCGCGTCAGCAAGAACAACGAGGTGGCCTCCATGGTGAAGAAGGAGGCCAAGCTGGACAGGGAGAATAAGCGGCTGCGCGCCGAGCTACAGGTAGCGCCCGCTGCCCCTCGGGTGAGGGGACTGAGCAGCAAAGCTGGGGCTGCGAAGGACTAGTCCCGAAGGACTTTCCCTGGGAAAGCTGTCAGGGAGGCGGCGGGTGCGAGGGAAGACAAGGTGCTAAGGGAATGGTACGTGCCCCAGTGCTATCCTGGTGAGCCATAGGGATGCCGTCTAGGTGTGCGTCTGGAAATGGGGACCGCGTCATGCGGTCACTGTGGTGACCAGTGATAGAGCCCGTGGAAATGGCCTGAAGTTGTGTCAGGGGAGGTTTAGGTTGGATATTAGGAAAAAGTTTTTCCCCTAGAGAGTGGTTGGGTAGTGGAACAGGCTCCCCAGGGAAGTGGTCGTAACACCGAGCCTGACAGAGTTCAAGAAGCGTTTGGACAATGCTCTCAGGCACATTGTGCGATTCTTGCAGTGACCTGTGCAGGGCCAGGAGATGGACTCGATCCTTGTGAGATCCTTGTGGGTCCTTTCCAACTCAAAATATTCTGTGATTCTGTGGTTCTATCTGCCCTGCAGTAAGGAGAGATGTAGGGTGCTGGGATAACATTGTAGACAGACCTGAAAAGTAATCTAAACCCTTTTAATGGTGTTAAAACTCCGAAAAAAATGGTATATTAAATGTTTTCAGGCACTTCAGAAAACTTACCAGAAAATACTTAGGGAGAAAGAAAGTGCCTTAGAAGCTAAATACCAAGCAATGGAGAGAGCTGCTACTTTTGAACATGATCGAGACAAGGTCAAAAGGCAATTCAAGGTATGGCTTGACTTTTCTTTTTGTGGGAAAATTACCAAAAAAAAAAAAAAGATGGGTGTCACTTGTTCATGATCCCTAAACGCTTCTCCAATAGCTTTCATGAGGACCTCTCCTTCTTAAATAAACCTTGAAGTGTCATATTTCCGTTAAGATAATCCTGCCAAAACCTCTCTGTAAAACTATGAGGAAAAAAAATAGAAAATAAATTTTTAAATATTAAAAGAAGAATATACAGTGAGGCACATTAAACTAAATTCCTGTGTTATTTGAACACGGGAGTATATTAATTTTTGAGAGTGACAAGAAAACGTGGGCTGCAAACTGACATGTGCTGAAGGAATTTATAAACACAGAGTTCCATTGTTTCTGAATAAATTTTATATAGTGCATTGTAAGGTTTAACACCTCTAGCTTACATTAAAGAAAAATGTGTATTGGTGCATCTCTTTTGACTGTTAAAATATGGTAGCCATAGTTAAAGACAGTTTGCACTTTCTGGAGGAATGACTTGAAAGGGGCGATACTTCTGCTGTTCCTTTGCTGCAGATGACACTTCTACCACCCAAAACAGGGCAGTAAGTCATAGTTTTGTACTGTTTTCAAGATTCTTCTTATCCTTAATTGTAACTGGTGTTAATGTTTGGCAGATATATAAAAAGAAGATTGGTTTTGACCTTCCTTAAGAAAATGAAACTTGAGAAATATTTCATTCCTTTAAATTTAAATCTAGGTTTGTGGGTTTTTTCCCCACATGACAGTAATATTTTACAAACAGGACATCTGAAGATGCTTGATCACTTTCTATCATAGGAAATTTAAATTTCTGCAACAATAAAAAGTAAATACAAGATTATATGTAATAGTAAAAAATTACATAGAAGAATAAAGGGAACCTTTGAAAAAATATTACATGTAGTGATTTTAGAAGACAATAAACTTTAAAAAGTGAAGAGAGTTATTTGCCATTTTTAATGAACATACTAATGCAGGCTTCTAACTTTCAGAATGGTATGCTAAGGTTTAAAATAGTAAAATTTTAAAAATAGATAATTTTAAACTATGTTTTCCTGCTCATTTATAGACTACTGATGGCTTTGTGTTCACATTTTCATGCTTTTGCCTGCTAAATGAATGCTAGAAACTTATTTTTCCAATTGAAAGTAGATAACATGAGTTCAGGAACTGATACTGAATTTTAACTTTTTTTAATTATTACCTGCTCGTAGATTTTTAGAGAAACTAAAGAAAATGAAATTCAGGACTTACTGAGGGCCAAACGAGAGCTAGAAGCAAAACTCCAGAGACTCCAGGCCCAAGGAATCCAAGTGTTTGATCCTGAAGAGTCTGATTCTGATGATAATTGTACAGATGTTACAGGTGAGAATTTTATCCCCAGTGTTTTATGTTGGAACATGACTGAAGTCTCAGTAAAGCACAAGACAAATATTTATGTTCTTGTGAAAAAGAGTTTTATTAATCCAGATGAAAAGCAACTTACAGTAGTTTACAGGATAAAAGCAATGAACTTTGCAAACTTATTTTAGATTGTGGGAACCCCACATTTCTCATCTTACACATGAATAGATGATGAAGAGCAAGTATTGTCTTGACTTGAATGTTTTTTGAAAATTGTTCCATGAATAATTCTGAGTTTTCTAGTCTTTTCTGAGTTTTCTGATCCTAGATCTGAGAGATCATGCTCCAAAGGATCCAAAAATCACACCTGAAACTAGAGGGAATCTTAGACACTTTGGATGATGACATATACCAGTCTCAGCTGCTGCACTTTTCAGAGTAGCAGAGTTAGATATTTACAGAGATGAAGTATATACAAGATCTTGTTTATGCTGTATGAAGTATTTGATAACATGGGAAGGGTTCAGATGGGTGTGTGATCAGTCCACAGAGCAGTAATTGTAGCAGACTTAACACTCCTCAGGATGGCCATTAATTCTTGCACTATAAAGGGTTACTGAGGAAAAGCTGTGTGCAAATGCTGTTGCTTAACCTTTGTTTTGCTTATTGAGATATGTCAACCATCACATCTTGGCAGGAGTATTTAGAAGTGGAAATGTTTCAAAATACAGTGATGATTTTTTGCATAGTAACTCTGCAGTATCTTGGGCTGCATCAAAAGCAGTGTGGCAGCAGGTCGAGGGGGTTGATTCTGCTCCTCTACTTCACTATGGTGAGACCCCACGTGGAGTGCTGTGTCCAGCTCTGGGATCTCCAGCACAGGGAAGACATGGACCTGTTGGAGCAAGTCCAGAGGAGGCCGCCAAGGTGATCAGAGAGGTGGAGCACCTCTCCTATGAGGAAAGGCTGAGAGAACTGGGTTTGTTGAGTCTGCAGAAGAGCAGACTTTGGGGTGACCTAATTGCAGCCTTCCAGTACCTGAAGTGAGCCTCCAAGAGAAATGGAGAGAGACTATTTACAAGAGCATCTAGTGACAGGACAAGGTAGAAAGGCATCAAACTGAAAGAGAATAGGTTTAGATTAGATATTAGGAAGAAATTCTTTACTGTAAGGTTGGTGAAGCATTGGAACAGGTTGCCCAAAGAAGCTGTGGATGCCCTAACCCTGGAAGTTTTCAAGGACAGGCTGGGCCTGGTATTGAGCAACCTGGTCTAGTGAAAGGTGTCCTTGCCCATGGCAGGGGGGTTGGAACTAGATGATCTTTAAGGTCCCTTCCAACGTAACCCATTCTGTGATTCTATGATTTGATGAACTTTAGTGGTATAGAAAGTAGTTTTCCTTTATATGCTTTTTCTTTCTCCTTTTATATTAAAATAACTTTTCAATTCATACTTCCCTTCTTACCTCTTTCTAAGTCTTTTTCAATTTCCTGATTTCTCCATGGAAGATTTATTTAGTGTCTTGAATGTTGTATATTGGTGGGCAGAAGTGTAATCCAAACATGTTATGAAAAAATGCTGTCAAAACTCTCTCAAACAGCCCAAATTTCATTCCTGACCTACAGCCCCTCTATGCTTTTTCAGTGCTAGAACAATTCCTGAACAAAAGTTGTCAGTTTTGTGGTGGGCACAAATGACTGCAGCAATACTGTGAACTGTTTTCCTGATTTGTAATGCAAGTCAGTATTTGAACTAACAGATGTGAGCAATCTATGTAATAGCAAATAACCTCATCCTTAACATCATGGATTTGCATTACCTTTGGACAAGCGCCCATTTAGAAATACAGCACACAAAGGTGGGAGCAAATCTGCTGAAGGAGAGAAAAATTGGTCAGTGGCATGTGGCTGTAAGTTTCAGCTGGAGTATTAAGGACTGATAATTTACCTTGTTTAGTGACAATGAAGAGGGGTTTTTTTGTTTTCCAATTTTTAGCTACTGGGGCACAATCTGAATACTGGAATGGAGGAGCGTTGGGAAGTGAGCCATCCATGGGTAGTATGATGCAACTTCAGCAGTCTTTCAGAGGGCCTGAATTTGCTCATAGCTCCATAGATGTCGAGGGACCATTTGCAAATATAAACAGAGGTAAGTAATGGTAGTTTGTTTTGCTGGGATTATAGTTGTCTATGTAATTTTTCTATCCATTCTTAAGTAATTCTGTTCTTTCTTAGCTGCTTTTGTGTCCATTCTTGGGTAATTTGACTAAAGGGTTATTTGAAATTCTTCTTTGTAAAAATAAAAGGAAATGTAGCTGTATCCACTAAGTTTAATATATGTGGTGATTATGGCATGTGCAGTAGTGATTTTAGCAAACATCAGTGACTGGTGTTTTGTTGTGAGTAAACCAAGTATCATTTTATTGCTTAAATTGATGATGGAAGATGGTGACCTTTCTTTCAGTATCTGCTGGTGTTCTATTTTCTGTTTGTATTCAGTTTCTATATTTTCTGAGTATTAACGTGACATTTGTATTGCTTTTTTCATTGGATTTCCGTGGGGTTTCACTCTGCCTAGGTGGCCATTTATGGAAATCTAATTGCAAGACCAGGATGTATGTTTTGTTATGTAAATCAGTGCTAAATACTTTCTTGTCAATAATTGTTGCTCTCGAACTTTCCCAAATGTCTCTGGTAAATTGGCTTCTGGTACTTTGGTTTCCTTCACTGTTGTCCTGGCTCTGGAACCTCTCCTGCATACATCTGACTTCACTGGCAGTTTCTCCCTTTTTTCTTCAATCCTTCAGGCTGTGATTCAGAAGTCTGTGCCTGCAAAGTGGGAGGGGAGGGTCTGCGCTATGATGGTCAGTACCTTGTGGTACTGAAAGGACAACCTATTCCTATCTTGAAAGAATGACCAGCCACAAAATGAAGAAGGTTTTAAAAGTCGTTGCTTCTATAGGGAATAAACATATACTGCTATAGAAAGCAATGGACTTTTTCTCTAGAAAAGAAAGTTCCCATAGTTTTTTGCTGTCATTTATTTGCATGGTGTAATTGAAATGCATGTAAATCTGGAGGAAAAAAAATGGTTATGAGTGAATTTATTACTCCTGCATATAATTACTTACTTTACAACTATCAGTTTGATTTTGTGGAAACATGTCATCAATTCTTTTTAAAGGAAATATTGTAATGATAATATAAATATACTTAACATTCTTGTTTTGCCACATTATCAAATTGTATGACATTATCAGATTATATGGGTTGTCTAAATTAAAATTTATAAAGTTTAAATAATTGACTGAAATGTTACTACTATTTTAGATAAAATGTATTATTCTTAATATTAACAGATGATGACTTGTCTTTTATACAGTGCAATGAGATGTGTAGATCTCTAGACTTCATTTTGGGTTTTTTTTCATTGACAGATGATTGGGATGCTGCTGTTGCCAGTTTATTACAGGTTACTCCTCTGTTTTCCCATTCTCTGTGGAGTAACACAGTGAGATGTTATATTATAAGTACTGATGAGACTCAACCAGAAGTGAACATCCTCATTAGAGTAAGTACCTCACAAACTTATGCTCACTTTTATGCTGTTTTGTTTCCAATATGATACTGATTCAGAAATTGGTCTAGTATTTCTTGAAAGTTTTAGTAGATGTAGTCTGATTTAAAAAAACCCAGTGAAATATTGTCAAGGACTTCAGGGGGAGGAACTACCTAGAGAAAAGAAACTGAGATTTGGTTAGTAGGTCTTTAGTACTATGCACGTTTAGTAATAAAGCACTATTATTCAAATTTGCTTACAGAACTACTCTCCAAAACTTCAAAGAGTCTGTGAAACAATGGGGTACTTCTTTCAAGTTGTTAATTTTTCATCAGAAAATGAAAGGCCTCTTCAGGATGTAAGAAAATGGGAAATTGAAAAAAGTTCGTTAGTCATTTTGCTCCTGCATTTAACTTTGCCAAGGTGAGGATTTTCCAGACTGGTAAAACAAATGGAAACTGGTAATTTATGCAGAGCACATAGCTTATTAAAATGTATGTGATGTTTTGCTCAGTACATTTCCTAAGCTTATATCTTCAAAGTGATACTCCTTCAAACTTTAGGTTTGCTAGTGCAGACACTTGAAAGGATATATCAGCTTTGTAGCATTTCCTTTTTCTTATAGCTACAGATTCTCTTAAAATACAGCTTGAAAGATGTCTTCATAATACAGAAATGTTTTGCTTTCCAAGAGCAGCTCTCTGTTGTCCATACAACTGTGTCTTAGGAATTCAAGATGGCTGGTGCAAATATCCTCAGTGGTTTTCATTTGCTTATCTAGCCTTACACCTGTCTGTAGTATTTTGGGTTTATTCTATCACGTATTAGTTTCTCCTTTTGGCTGTCTTTTGGATTAATTTCATGGCACTCCTGTTTGTTACCTTATGCTAGCTTTTGACAGCTTAATTTACTGAAGTCATGATGTTTTATGACAAATAGTGATGCAATGTGTTCTATTTGCTCAGTGAGTAATTTCCTAACCTTCTAGAAGAACAAACATGATTTACTAAATGAAAAACACCAACCTAGGGATACTTTCAGTATTGTGTTAGAAGTATTTGTTATCCATTTGAAAATTTTGGGTGAAGCGTAGCTTTGATGTTTGCAGGAGAGTGGGGTGTCCTTTTGCTGAAGAAGAGAGAAAAAAAGATTAGAAAAGATAATATTAAGAATCACAGAGTGATCATTCCAAAACATCTGAATGCAAAAGTCTGAAGATACCAGTATGCATTAAATTTAATTTTAGAGGTAGGTTTTGAACTCTAGGGATTTCAAATACTGTTGTGTTATTAGAGCTCTTGTGTTAACTAGACCACCTGTTTCTGTAAATAAAAAAATTGATCCACAGAGAATTAAAGGCTTGTTTAAGACACTAGTAACTAAGATTTACAACAATAGAGTGCTTTAGGAAACAACCACGTGCCATGGATGATGATAATATGTTTTTATAGAGGAACTGGACTAGAACTGCCATACATTTATACTCTTAGGAAGGCAATGTCGGCTGCTGTTGGCTCTGAGGGGTTGCTATCGCCAAATAACCCAGTTTTATGTATGTGGGGCACAAGTGTTTAAGGACAAAATAAGCAAGGAAAAAAAAACAAGTGAAAGGTTGTTCCTGCCAATAGTATTAATTTAGAGAATTTCTCTTAGAGAAGCCCTGATGAAAATTGTAGTGCTTGTATATGGAACAAAATATTTGAGAGATCCCATTTGCTATTGTCAGCAACCCCAAGTCATATAGTTCCTTCTGTGGAACAGGAATGTGAATGATACATATGGATATTATTCACATATTCAAATACAAAATGCTTTTGAGTTTGGAGGTGTGTAGTTCTCCTCTTTAACTACTATAAATTGAAAGACTGTTCTGTATCTGACAAATACTAAAGGACTTTTCCTATAAAGATCAAGGAATACAACAGAGCCTGCAGAAAACTGATGACAGAGCATATATAGGATGCTCATTAATCATATATGAAACCAATTTTTTTCTTTCCATGCAAGGCAATTACCTTTCACTCTGCAAATTGGTATGACAGGAATATCAGCTTTTAATTTACAAATCAATAATCATAAAAATGAATAAATGGTTTTAACAGTTTTGGTTAAAGTAGCATAAATTTCCCTTAGCTTTTCCTTGCTTCAGAGTTTTTCCTTAATTCTCTTTTGAAGTATTTGCTTGCCTTTTGCTGTAAATAGATATGACTTTTGAATTAGATTATGCAGTGAAACCCATCTTTGGAGCTTGTGTTGATTGAACTGTTTACTACAGCAGTGTAATATAGCACAAGAATGCTGATTTCCAATCTAGTTGTTTGTTGGAGGACTGTGAAGAAGCCTTTTTGAGAAATCCAGAAGAAAAACCCCGGTTAATTTACCACAGAAAGGAGGATGACAGAGTCAGTTCAGTCTCGGTGCAACAGTTAATTGAGCAAATTTCTTACGTCAACAAAGCAAAGGTATGGCATTTAAAAATTGTTCTAAACAACATTGAGTACTAGTAGGCCCAGATTTGAGGAGAAATGGCATTACGCTCATTGCTCTGGATGCTCTAATGTAAGCAGATCGATGAAGCTGTAATTTATGAATGTTACAAAATTTTCATTAGCAGAGGAGAAAAAAAGCAACTGCTTTTTTCACTAAAGAAAAAAATCTGTGTTATAAGGATAGAATTTCTTACCTGTGTTTAGGCACTTAAATGGCAGAGTTATTTATCTGAGTGCCTCTGCAGCCACTGAAGAGAAAGAAGTGTACCTCCAGAGAGATTCCTCCTGTCTGAAAATAGATCAATTGCCATTTTTTTCCTCTGCAGGGAGAACTGTTGACAACAGTTGAAACTAGATGCCCAACTTTAAAGATCTTAGGCAAAATGAATCTTACATAAGGAAGGCAACGGAATGGAATTTAAATGTGTTCCAGAATGTTTTTGTATGAAGTCCTAAATACTGTTCTCAATTGGATTCAGATGTGCATCATGCTTTGCCATTTACTTTTTCAGATTATTGACCATGTTGGAGGTGTGGAGGAAGGAGCATATGAAATCTATAGTTGTGTGGAAAAAATAATTAAACAGGTAGAGTATATGATGCATTTTAGCCTTTTCTGTTCCTACTCCGATTTGTAATCTTAAATTATGTCAGTGTGATTACTGTATTCTACTTAGATGTAATTCAAAGTATCTTTTTGTATTTTATCGTTAATATCTGACAAGCAAAGAAATGTGCAAGTGGAAAATAAAACCCCAAACTGAGCGGTGGTTTTATGGGCAGAAGAAGAAACACCAGGGGAAAGGGATCTATTAATGGCCTAAATTAGCTTTTATTTTCTCTTTATCCACATCATAGAATAAGGAAAGACTGCGTAGTCCATTCTGTCCTTATTCTTCCTTGTGGTAAGTTGCTCCCACTATGAGATGACTGAAATCAATGTCTTGAGACCTGTGCATTCAGAGTTAACTTGGTTTAATCCAATTGCTTATTTATTTATGTTCTCTTCTACCCTAAAGGGAAATGAGCATATTGGTGTTAGTAGAGTTGCACTCATACTGAGAGTAATAGCAAATATGCCTGCACTGTTAAGAATTGTAATTGTAGTTTTCTCCATGTAATTTTCTTTTTACTTAGGATATATTGGGGTGTGAAATGACAGAACTAGAAGGCAAGGATTTAGGTAACAAGGAAGACTCCACTGCTCCTGAAGAGGAAGTTTTTGGTGATGTATTGTGGGATGCACACGATGAACAAGAACAGATGGAAGCTTTTCAGCAGGCCTCTAATTCAACATGTGAACTGGGATTTGAAAAAGTAAGTACATTGGAAAAGTATATGCATGAAGAAAAAGTCATCAGTCGTTTCCATCCCTTGCTAGGCGGGATATACTTCTACAGAAGAAGCTGTGTCTGAAAGCATCCTTGAGGCTATTACTCCTTATGCTAGAGGAAACCCTATTTCTTATATAGATGGCACATTTCTTTTCTGGGAGAGGTGCCAGTTTGTGTGTTGTTGAATGGCATTGATGAAGAAGTAGTTGTTCCTGCACTGGGGAAGAGTGGTATAATGGTGTGCCAAAGGCACTTTGTCCTCCTAGACTTCAGGACTTTGCTCGTCAATAGAAAAGACTGAATGTCTTTCTTCTTTTTTTTTATTTTTTCTCTTCTTTTATTTTCTTTTTCTCCGAGAAAATCCCATCTCTGTCTTGAGACCTGGATTTAGGTCTTCAGGAGAATGACTTATGAAAAGATTTCATCTCATCTTGCAGCCATGTAAGAAGAACATAGGAAACTTTAAAATAGAAGGCTGCTGAATAGCTCGGTACTTACTCATTATTGGAAATCAAGTTTTTAAAACATTTCAGTGTCAGGAACAGGGAAGGTATAATGATTGTAGGAAGATAAACATTAACATTGTCACAGAATGTGGTGCAACAGCTAATTTGGGCAACCTTCCTTGATGTTATAATGTAACATAAGCACGCATGATTGTATTATTGTATTTAAATTCTTAGTACCCCTATTTACTAGCATAATATGTTCTTTTACTTCACTACTCTTATACTGGTGCTGGTTTGGAGGACTGTACCACCTTTACTACCTTCTAGAGCAATAAAATATTAGAACATTAAGGAAAAAATACCAATTTATATCTCAATTTTGAGGACAAAATATTTCTCCCAATCAGATGATGGGTGTGGTTTGGGGTTTTTTTGTCACCTGCTACAACATTCTTGGACATCCAAGTGAGTCCAAGTGAGTGGTGAAAGAAGGCCTTCTTTTGTGTGCTTAGTGTCTCAAAATATCATTTATGGCAGATGCCAACTTCAAAGGCTTTGTCCTGGCAATCATATCCAGTGCAGTGGAGTATTTTGGGGAAACAGGGGGCAAGGAAGCCTGAACAAACATTGTACCCTGTTGCTTTACTATAGTAACACTAATCCCGTTTATTAGCACTGAAGGTTCTATTTTAAATGAGATTTATTTATTTCATTTATTTTACGCTTTAAAAAATACTGTAGTAAATTTTGTGATTTAAGTGTTTCCTGACAACATTTTTTCCATTTGTATTTCATTTGTATTGCATTTCAGTAGTTATTCCTTTACCTTAATAAATCAGTACATGCATTTTGAATCTTCGTGGTTCACAATCCCAGATACTGTATTTCTGCCTTAAGCAGTGGAATATTTATAATGATTGTTTCTTTTTTATAGTATTTTGAACGTCTAAATGACCTAGTAGCAGCACCAGCACCAATTCCACCACTGCTTGTATCAGGAGGACCAGGCTCTGGGAAATCTCTCCTTCTGTCAAAATGGTAAATTTTTTTTTTTATATGAATGAAATTTAAGAAAAAAGCATTACATTTCAAATATTGTATCAGTCTAATTAGAGGTAAAACCAGGGCATTTACATTGCAGTGTAGTTACTGAAACATCCTGGAAAGATTTGTGATATTTGAGTAGCAAATTCCATCTGGACTACCTTTAACATCTACCTGACTCCAGTTGCAACACCTTACAACTGTCTTTGCACAGCATTACTATGTGGTTTTGGTAGCTCAATAACGTTGTCCTTTTCTGATACACAAGAGGTGTCCTCTGGAGTCTTTTTAAACGAAATAAAGGAAAAATCCAAATAATTTACCATAGAAATGTATTTTGTGGTCACTTGTAAGCTATGACAAAATTTGCTGGCATGAAAATAAATCGATGATGTCATTGCATCTTAAAAGTTACTATCCAGTGTCAGGAAGGGCATTTGTTAATTGCTTTCGGTACCGGGGAGAGCAAAACTGGAATCTGATATTAAAAATTTAATTATAGCTCAGGAAATGTCTATCCTATTTTGTAAGATAAACATGGAACACCTCTAGCTAAGATACTGTATCTCCTTTGGCAAAACTGATGGTTTTTGTTGGGGATATATTTGCAAAATTACACTCTGTTGAGTCTATTTTTTTCCTTCTCTTCTGTCATTAGGATTCAATTACAACAGAAGCATTCACCAAACACGTTAATTCTTTATCACTTTGTTGGGAGGCCCATGTCTACCAGTTCAGAATCTGCGTTGATAATTAAACGCCTTACTTTGAAGGTATGATGTATTACATACCCTGCATCACTTCTTGTTTTGGAAAGTGCCAGTGCATGTCAAAAGATAAAATTTTCTACAGATTTTTCTACATCAGTGAAAAGTAATACAAATGTAATAGAAAAGCATTCAAGTTCAGATTGGACAGGGCTCTGAGCAACCTGATCTAGTTGAAGATGTCCCTGCTTATTGCAGGGTTTTGGACTGGGTGGTCTTTAAAGCTCCCTTCCAATCCAGACTATTCTGTGAGTCTATGAAATGTAAGGCGTTATAGAATGGGGGGACTCTGATCTCATACACTGAATATAGATAAATTAAATAGCATCTTTGGGATATTCATAATAGATTGACATTAGCAGTTTCCTTTCCAGTGACCTATATTGATGACTTATAAAACCATATAAGTTCCTTCCAAAATTCCTTGCCATCTGGCCAATGGGAGAGGCAGGTGGTACCTCTTCTGTCTATGTGTTTAGGAACCTGAGGCTGTATTGGACCAGTTGGCACCATATTGTTCCTAGACTAGTCTCTCTCCTATGTTAATTTATTTTTAATTGTGTACTAAATACATGGGGAATAAGTGAGGAGTCTTTTTGTGCCAGGGTCTGAGCTTTCTTTTTCCATCACAGGGTGGCACTAAGGACCTTAAAGGACTAAAACCTTTAGAAAAATGAGATAGTTGTGCTATCTTTGCAATTTTCTCATGTGTTTTAGAAGTTTGCCTATTTAACCTGTGCAACTTCAAGTTTTTTAAGTCTCCAGATTTCTTGTCCATTGTGTAAACTAGGTCATCTCTCTAGAATTTACATGCTGAGTTCAATAAATATTCTTTGTTCTGCATATACTGAAAGGAAAGATTTGTATGTGAACTTGACTAGAGAAATTGCCCCAAAGTCGGGGGGGGGGGGGTTTTTGTTTGTTTGTTCTTGTTGTTGTTTTTTCTCCTCTTAGGACTTCTTTCAACTATCCTACCTGATTTTTAAGGTAGAATTTCTTGTATCTGTTTATAATTCTGCAGCTTATGCAACACTCTTGGTTAGTGTCACCTCTGACTTTTGATCCAGCTAAACTTCTGGAAGAATTTCCACGTTGGTTGGAAAAACTTTCTGCACGCCATCATGGCAGCATTATTATAATTATTGATTCTATTGACCAAATACAGGTATGTTTTCAAAGTATTTGCCATTTGTCCATCTAAAGGAAATCTCGACTACTGTAATAGGTTCAGCCATAGCTATGTAACAGAAATATTAGTGTTTGTTTTGCTCTAAAGAGAACATATAGAAAATAGTTTTGTAAAAAGTGCAGTTGAGTTGTTTTTGTAGATAAATTTTATGTTGGGTTGTTTGGTTTTTTTCCTTCTAAATTTATCTTAACACTTTAATTTTTGAGCAGTCTGGTTACATTACTTATTGAAAGATTCAAGGCTGTGAGCTGACTTATGGGGCTTGTAAATAACCTTGTTTTTAGAAGGTGAACATTTCAGCAATAGTATTCTATCTGCTTTATGTAGTATATAGTCGTGCTGATACTTATAATTGGATCATTTAGTACTGTCTCAAGAACTAGACCATGAATAATTTTTAAGGACACTGGAGAATTTAAGACTCCTTGCATTGAATTGTGCAGTTAATGAAATGTATTAACTTCTGGCATTGTTTTGAACAATCTTTATGTTAAGCAACCGCAATTTGTTTTTAAGCAAGCTGAGAAGCATATGAAGTGGTTGATAGATCCGCTGCCAGTGAACGTGAGAGTGATTGTGTCAGTGAATGTAGAAACGTGTCCACAGGCTTGGAGGTATGTTATATTTCTGAGATGTTTCAAAGTAGCCTGGGTTAGAATTATTATTTTAAATTACAGTTACTCATTGAAGAGCAGACAGATTTGTCAAGATGTGGAGATTTAATAAGGTATGATTTTGCAACCTGTGAGACAAATGAGACCTTCTCTATTGTAGTCGCAATGACAGATTTTAGCTGTTGGACAATCAGATTTCTGTTTTACTGTGATGGATCTACCCACATGACTGTATGAAAGATGATATTAAATGCAGTCAGATGCACATCAAGAACCGCAGTACCAGGTTGTAGATTCAGGATAAAGTTAAAAGTGGAAATTTGACTTGAGAGAACTAGAATTTCATAGTAGCAGGGAACAGCTTCAATTACTGCTTTGATATAAATCTTTAAAAAGCTCTGGAGCTGTGATGCCTTTTTTTTCCTTTTGTGTGCTATTTAATAAGGTTCAAATATGACTTGTTCTCTCTTACCAAAGGTTATGGCCGACTCTTCATCTTGATCCACTGAATTTCAAAGATGTTAAATCTCTCATTAATGCAGAATGTAGCTCTGCAAATGTTAAATTGACTAAAGAGCAGGTATGTCTGTTGTAGTTTTTCTAAAGTACCTTACTCTGCTATAACTTTTAATGAAAACATGGAAAAATGACATAAGCCCAACTGCCAAAAGAAAGTATTATATTTAGCTAACTAAATACTATTGCTCAAGATAGCAATGGCTCCTAGCACTGAAACACATATGGAGCAGCATAAATTTTTAACACATAAACAGTGCAGTTGCACATGTTGCTGTAAATGTGTTATTTTATTTTAGCATACTAGAAGGTTTAGTTATTTTTAATTAATTATTATTGCATAATAATGTAACAATGATTGGCCGAATGGGGAAAACAGTATTTTACCTTTGTCATGGAGACTGATTCTGTAACATAAGCCTCATTTTGGGATATAATGTTAGAGCCTAACTCTTCATCTTAAATTCAAAAGGAAACTTTCACTCATATGCTCCTATAGCTAGAAAAATATGCAGCATTTTGTGCAGTAGTTACCATGTCTTAATGTTCAGATGTTACAGATAGAAGAATATCTAGAACTTTTATGTTCTTGTCAAACAGTGAATGTTTTATTTGTCTGGTAAATTTCATCGGTTCACAGATTTTATTTAAAATGTTGTAGGAGAAGAAGCTTGAGAGACATTGTCGTTCTGCCACAACTTGCAATGCTTTGTATGTCACTCTCTTGGGCAAAACCATTGCTTGGTAAGTTGAGATGTTCTGGAAATTATTATGCTCATCACTAGATTTGAAGACTTTAAGTAGGTTTGTTAGCCTTTTGAAATACTTTCACTTAACATGGAATGAATCTTGTTAAGGAAACACAGTGGAGAAGTATGCAAAGTTTTCGCCCTTCACTGACTGTGAATGCAATGGGAAGAGAAATCAGAGAGTATATAGTCACCATTTTGATAATAAGTGAATCCAAATAGTTGTATCTTTTTTCAGCTCTTCTCTTTATATTTTTTTTAATGTTGTTGTTCTTCCTGGGTGTGTCCATTGCTCCAGTGCTTTTTAAAAGTGTTTGGAGAGTGTTGATATTGTTTTGTTAAACAGTTAAATTCAGGTGTGTTGTGTTTGTTGATGTACCAGATAGCTTGCCTCATAGATTTTTAAGGCTAAAAGGAAGTCAACAACTGTTTAGTTTAACATCCTGCGTATGGTACTTAGCCTTATAATTCCTGCTGTGGAGAAAATTAATCTTCCCTCTTGTGCAAGAGAATACTTAATAAGTGCATTGGCTTATTATTAACCTAGACTTCATCTTGTTGAGAAAGATGCATTTTTAGTTAAGAGACTCCCAGAAGATGATACACTAATTGATAATTTACTCCGGGTGACTGATTTTCATTATTTTTGTTTCTGTTTTATGTTCTAGAAGGCTTAATTGCTCCTGAAAACATACTTAGTAAATGCATTAAATGAAATGCAGCATATGGTTTTATCTTTATCCAGCCTGATGTTCTTATTTTGTACTCCTGCTGGAGGAAAGAACACTGCAATTTACTTTTTTGTGCAATAAAATGTTGCAGCTATTTTGAAAAATTGGACACTATGACAGAAAGTGGGTTCTGGAACTTGCCTCTTCTGTATTTAATCTCACCAGGTGCTGTGCACCTTTTGAACCCAGTAGGAATCCAGAGACAGAGCTCTTCAGTAGTTTCAATTCCAGCTTACTCAGCCAAATTTATTATGCTAAACCTTGCCCTTTTTATCCTCCTGCTCAGTGTTGGAAATACAGGAAATATTGACGAAATCCTTCAGCAGTGTTGCCAGTGTCAAGACACAGTGTCACTGTACAGGCTCGTTTTGAGATCAATTCAAGAATCATTGCAAAGTGAAAAAGAGAAAGGTCTTTTGAGAGAGGTAAGCAGAGAATGCACCACTATTTCTACAGGTAATGTATATTCCTTTCCCATAAAGAGTTTTTCTTAACCTAGAAGTAAATGTAAGTTTATATTGGTTCATATGTATGATTCAGAGATTAGTGTGTATTATTAGCATAGAAGAGACAATTTCATTAATCTAATTATTTCTGTTCCATAACTATAGAACACATGGCTGCTTTGTGTTAAATATAAACTGAGCTGTTGTCTCACAAAATAAAGCAGAGTTTTTTCACTATGATGTGGTGTAGAGTTAGCACTTCCTTGCTAATCACTACCCTGATCTGGTGATTAACTACATTGAGCATAGTAAATGCAGTCAAAACGTAGTATCTTGTGAATACAGGGCACTGCTTATTACATTTTTGACTTCTCTTCCTACGTTTACAGAATTTCCCTCTTGTGTCAAACATTTTTTCTTATTAAGACAAGATAACTCAATAATTGCTACTTCTTGGGTAATAGCAGCATAACGGCCTTCATCATATTTTACTTAGATGGAAGTTCCTCATGATAATGAAGTTATTTTTCCCCAGTGTTTTAGAGGAAAGTCTAAGGAGCCATTTGTTTATCCCAGTGTCCCATTTGGTGCTTCATCTATTAGAATATTAATCCATTAGCACTGAGGTCTCTTCTTTGAGAAGAGGGAAAGGGCTTGTGTAGGCAGGATTTTTTTTCCTTTGGCTATAAAGTTATCACAGCAATAAACAATATTTTTCTTGACATTTCAGTGTAACTAAGCTCTGCAGCAAATATTGCTAACCATAAAATATGTTTTCTGCTCTCTGTAGATACTGTGTGTCATCAGTGTCAGCCACAACGGCATGAGTGAGTCAGAGCTGATGGAGCTTTATCCTGAGCTGACTTCTGCAGTCTTAGCCTCGCTCCTTCACAGCCTGCACAAAATGTGTTTGCTGACATATGGCTGTGGTTTGCTGAAGTTCCAACACCTCCAGGTAATTCTGAACACGTGCAAGTGAAACTCCCCACCCCCCGCCAGTGCCAGCCTCTGTTTTTAGATAAGTTCTGTTGTTAACTAGGTAGGCCTTGATGTTTGCTCATCCATTCTCCTTAACATCTGATCTGATTTAGAATCACGTTGAAAACTACTACAGCTGTGATACCAATATTGTTGAAAATCTGATTTTTCAGATCTTCATAAGTTTCTGATCTATTAGTTGTTAACTCCATGTGTCCTAGAAAAAACTGGTTCCACAAAAAAAAACTAAGAAGAATTGAAGGAGAAGGGAATATTACCTGAATAACCAGAGCTTTGGTCTAGTATAACACAATCTGTTTTTAGTGCCTGTGTCATTGAGAGATTTTCATTCTATAAAATAAAATGTGTTTCATCTTGCATAACACTCTGTGTATCATCAGCACTTAAACAAATTAAATGCATTCCCTTTTTTTTAATTATACTTATTTTCAGGCTTGGGAGATGGTGAAACTAGAGTATATGGAAGAAGGTGAAAATGTTATTTCTGCTTATAGACAAAAACTAGTGGAGTATTTCACCATGCAGTTAAGGTAGGTCAGAATTCCTCAAGAAGTGGTAAATTGCCTCATAGATATTTTTGTTTTCTTCATATTCCTTCTTTGGCTGAGTTTAATAAATTGCTATGGCAAAATAACTCTGCAAAACCCTAGTTGTCAGTTTAGAAGTTTTATTGATATGTTCCTTTTTAATCTTGGAATAGAATGAGGACTGTGAAGGGGAATGGGCTATGATAACGATGGAGTTATCAGGTGAAAACTTAGGGCATGAATTTATACCATATCAGTTATTTTGTACCTTACCCCATGTGGATTTTTAACTCCCAGTGAATGCTAGGAAATTTGAGGTTGCTTGGAACTTGAAGTTCATGTCCAGCTTGCAAACTGATTTGCATTTACATCCTGAGTTAGTGTGTCCCAGCTGTGGGCTGCTGCTTACTGCTCCTCTGAGCATCCACTGTTGGGTAGTAGAAAGCCAAGAGAGCCACAGCATGGCAGACAGAGGAGGCACAAAGGGACACTGGACTGCTGGAGGGCTGCAGTCCTGCTGGCAGGCACACAATAGCCCATATGGGATGGAGAAGCAGCTTCCTGTGGAGTGCCTGGGGGTTCCAATGCCTTCTGAGGTGAAATTAAAATAAATATGTAAGAAAATGGAGTACCTAGGTCTTATAGTAATCTGTCTGTTTAGACATTCACGTATGGCAATTGTATGCTTGCCTAGTTTTCATGTCAAATTGACAAGTTCTTTTAGGCCTCTTGGGGTTTTAATTTTAATTTGTTATTCTTTCAATAGTCGAGACCGAGTGACTTGGAGAAGTGCAGATGAACTTCCCTGGCTCTTCCAACAGCAGAGTGATAAGCAAAAGCTACACAAGTGTCTTTTGAATCTCTTTGTATCCCAAAACCTTTACAAAAGGTACAAAGGTAGCCGCTGCTTTGGGGATTATAAACATTTCAAAGTAATTTTTTGTCAGTATAAATCAAAAAGTGACAGATGCAGATTAAAAGTACTTAAGTAACAGGGGCTGAAGTGCTAAATGCTATTTGCATGTAAATAATCTATTTTTTCTATTTTGTTACACCTGGGGATTGGTAAAGGGATAATATTGCTGTTGAATAGCATTAGTCTCCATGAATTGTCTCTGTAGATGCTGTAGCATAAAGACAACGTTTGTGCATATGGCCCTTTTTTTCTAAGCTAGTATCAGTCTGAATAGAGGGGTATCAAAGATAAGATGAGATTCTTATTTCCTTGTTAAAACAGGGGACATTTTGCAGAATTGCTGAGTTACTGGCAGCTGGTTGGGAAAGATAAGAGCTCTATGGCAGCTGAGTATTTTGACTCTCTGAAAGAATATGAAAAAAACTGTGAGGGAGAGGAAAGTATGATCTGCCTGGCTGATCTTTATGAGACCCTGGGACGGTTTCTTAAGGACCTAGGTCTTCTCAGTCAGGTAAGTACGTTTAGAGATTGTTGTAACAGCAAAAAGGCAAATTAAGCAGAGCTCAGTCTGTACTTTCTATTGCAGTTGATAAATTATTGTAGCATATATGATGCTGCCTGCTGCCATCATACTCTGAACTTGGTTGTTACAGGCTGTAGCTCCTCTGCAGCGGTCTCTGGAGATTCGAGAGACTGCACTGGATCCAGACCACCCAAGAGTGGCACAGTCACTTCACCAGCTAGCAGGAGTGTATGTTCAGTGGAAGAAGTTTGGAAATGCTGAGCAGTTGTATAAACAGGCACTGGAAATCTCTGAAAATGCGTATGGAGCTGAACACCCTCGGGTAGCCCGTGAACTTGATGCACTTGCGACCTTGTACCAAAAGCAGAACAAGTAAGCTTAAATACACTGCTATTTTTCTTTTATGTGGAGGTAGTACAAGAAAAGTAACAGCAAATATTTTCTTCCTGAAGCCAGAACTTTTCTTTGGTTCTTTTTTTGAGTTAATGTGTTCTAATGCAAACATGAGCATCCCCTTTCTATTCTTGTAGCAGGCCACCTAGGAGGGGCCTATTTTTGTGTTTAGTTTAACAAAAAACTTGTAGAGATAAAGGAATAGTATTGTCTGGCCCTTGGCAGTTTGGATGTTTTTATCTATGACAAAAAGTGTGATTGTGTTTAAGATTCCTAAATTCTCAAATTTGTACCTTCAAGTAACTTAGAAGCTTTCCAGCATACTCATTGATGCTACATTCGAGATCCTTCTAACACTACAAATAACTATTTTCAGATATGAACAAGCTGAGCAACTGAGGAAAAAGTCCTTCAAAATTCGCCAAAAAGCAGCGAGGCAGAAAGGCAGTTTGGTAAGGAAATGTGTGATATTTAAAAAGAAGTGCAGGGCATGTTGCGACTCTGCTAAAGAGATGATAAAATTTGTCTGCAGAGCTGACAAAGCTCGAGGGCTTTTCGTAATTGTGGGCATAGGTAGTGAAGTAGCTTAGCAGCAGCTTTGGTAACTGCCCTTTCAACTCTGATGGAAGTGGAGATGTATCAGTACGACTGGAATAAAGTTGAGAGAGATGGAAAAGAAAGAAGTGGATATATACATTTCAGGGGTGCAGAATTACTACTGATACCATTGTCTGTCAAAGTGGCAAGGGAAAAAGGTGTTCTCCAGAATAGCTGAGGCATTTATCCTACCAGTGAATACAGTGCTTACTGCAATGGAAAATCCCAGTAATAATATTAGGTAACATACTGAGTTTTTATCTGTTTTCTATTTCTGTGTTGTTTTCCAGCTCCAGGGTTCTTGTCATTCTTGAGCTAAGGGTTTGTCATGTAATGCCTGTACTGTAAGAGTTCAGCTAATAACTTCAGAATTCTAGTTGTAGCTCTAATGAGAGTAGTAAAAAGCCATAAAAATGTTGCTATTTCCACAGTGCTTATATACAAATGAATTTGGTTCATAAAGATTTGGTCCATTTCTGTAATGAGTTCTGCTGCACAAATATTTTTATTAAGATTGCAAAGATCAAAAATAGGCAGAGTGCGTAACAACGGCCACACTTTTTACTTGTGATTCATTTTGCATGTAAGCATTAACTTGGCAGCCCATTTTACAAAGATCCATGTGACGCCTTGAGTAATACTGTAAAAGCATTTGTATATGGTGTTTGGTGTTGGAGATTATATTGATTTGAAGTTTTGAGCTTATAAACCTAAGAATTTGGTCTGAATTGGTTGTTTGAACTGTGGAGTTTAAGCACATTAGCATGTTTGATGCAGGGAAAACAGTTCATGTGACAGCACAGTAACTTGAATTGCCTGGGAATTTTCACCAAACTTTCTCATTGTAACATTTTAGTTACATTATAAATAAGCATGTGCCATGTAGCTCAAAAAAAGAACTTAAGTAGGATTATTGTGCTGCTTTTGATTTTCTATCTTGAGTGTTAAACCTTAAAATTAATGGTGATTGGCTTACGTTACTTTGTTCTTTGCGTAGTGTGGCTTTGCTCTCCTGCGTCAAAGAGCCCTGCAATTGGAAGAGCTCACATTGGGCAAGGATACACCAGATAATGCTCGAACCCTTAATGAGCTTGGAGTCCTCTACTACCTGCAGAATAATCTTGAGTAAGTTGTAGTAATTGCGACACCTCCACTGAGTGGTCTCAGAGGTCTAAATGGAGACAAAGCATGGAGAATTAGCATTAAATGTCAGGATGAGAAACTGCCTAGTTATAATGGATGCTGTCAGTCTTATGGGGGAATCACCCATTGTTTTGACAGAGGAACTGCTGTAATCCTGTAATGGGATAGTAATACATGACTGCAGTGAGATAAAATATCCCCTTTGCTTGAGTGGTAGCATTTCGGAGTCTTTTCTACTTTGACAGTTCTCACAGATTCTGCTATGAGAATCTAGCTCATGACATATATAAAATCCATTCCAATCTCTCCCCCTTTGGCATGAAAGCTGTCTGTTGAACACTTTAACATGTTTTACAGTCTTTAAAGTTACTTGAGAAATGTGTCATGTGTTCTAAACCTTTACCTCATACGTCACAATTGCTTTATCCATGGAAGTACTTGATACTATGAGGAGTTGCCCAGAAGTCTGAAGAATGTTTTGAATGAGGAAGGATTACTTGCGTAATTGAAGATGGAGGTTGAATTAAAGAAGAGAATAGCTATGGGGGCATGTAATCTGCTAGATGGGCTTTTCAGTCCTTAATGGGGGGATCCAAGTTTGCACAGAAATACATTAACTATCTCTCTGTCTACATCCATCCTAGCAGGATGTATAGTTCCACACTGCATAAAAGAATAGCTGATTTGGCATTTGCTTATTTCGAGGAAAGTCCATTACCAGCTGGCAGCACCTGTGAAGCTTCCAAGCCTGAGTTTGTTCTGTTTCAAACTTCAGCCTGTAGAGATATTACAATAATATTAAAATATTGCTGAACAAATATGTTCTGTAGGACAGCGGAGCTTTTCCTGAAGCGCTCCTTGGAAATGAGAGAGAGAGTCCTGGGATCCGACCATCCAGACTGTGCACAGTCTTTGAACAATCTGGCAGCCTTGTACAATGAGAAGAAGCACTATGACAAGGCTGAGGAACTCTATGAGAAAGCTTTGGACATCAGGAGGAGAGCATTGGCTCCAGATCATCCCTCCTTGGCTTACACTGTGAAACACCTGGCAGTGCTGTACAAAAAGATGGTGAGCACAAGCCTGTTACCTTTTCTTAGCATGTAAATGAACAGTAATGCCTTCCATTGTTACAGTCTTCAATCCAAAAGGAGTAGAGCATGGGAATTCTGTCAGCTATTGGTGTTCTAAATACATGCATAAAATATGTAGTAAAATGGCCTCAGTATGTTTCCAAAGAGCCCAGTAGCACTTTCAAAACACACCTTATTTAAAGAAAAGCTATTTCTGATTAATGTCCTCAGTATTCACCTCGAAAAATTTCTGGTTTAGTGTAGAATGAATGTTTTAGCTGCACGTGAGGGAAGCTCTTCCTAGCTGTATTTGAGTTCTCCACTGTCTGCTGTGTGACATCCACATACAAGAGTTTGGTCAATTATGCCCTAATGGAAAAATCATGTTTAAGGGTATACAAATAGTTCTTTTTACACAATGACCTTGAACATTACAGTCCAACTGAGGGTAACTTGAAGGCTTATGAGGGAGATACTACTTTACAAATAAAATGTCTGGCTGAGCCATCTTTAGCTTATGTTGACCTAGTGAAAGATGAGAGTTACTCCCCGGTAAAATGCACTGTGGGGAATAAGACGTGTAAATGCAGTACAAACTGCATTTCATAATTTTAAAATGTTTTATGAATATTTGTGTTTGTAGATGGTTGTTCTAACTATTTGATATTATTACTGTAATAGTGATATAGTTTCCAACTCTTGAACCAAGATCAAGTTTAGTGGATGACAAACATTTTATTATTTTACTGTTCTTCAAAGAGAAAAAAGATCTTGAAGATAACCCCTTGGATCAAATGTGCCTGTGTTTTTGCTAAATAATTATTATCTGCTATTCTGTGCATTAAATGGTTTGGAGTCACATATTCTCTGCTCACTTCAGCTTCTAAATTTCATGCTGCTAGAAACTGCAAAACCACTCAATATTTGCATCAAAAAACTCTTTGCCAGTTTGAAAGAGCACAAATTAAAATTCAGTAGAGAAAATTATTTTGATTAAAGTACAACTGAAAATTCTTTTTAAGAGCTTTCTCAATGAGACACTTGTGGGGAAAAATTAAATTAAGAAAGGAAGAAATAGACATAGATAAGAAGCATGTTAACTGGGAGTTGAATATGCTCAGTATTTTGGAAAATTAGGTCATAATAAATATTCATGATAAACAATCTGTGCAAAATATAACTATTAATTAACCAAAGTTAACCCCTTATTCTAGAAACACATCTTCTCCAAGACTTTTCTTTAAAATAGGTTTTACTGTTACTATCTTGATACAAGAGAAATGGATAATTTTTTTCCCTGTTATTTCTAGGGAAAACTTGACAAGGCTGTTCCTCTGTATGAGCTAGCAGTTGAAATTCGACAGAAGTCATTTGGCCCAAAACACCCTAGTGTAGCAACTGCTCTGGTAAATCTGGCTGTCCTTTATTGTCAGATGGTAAGTTTTTCATGCCTAACATGTTTATTTTTCCTGTCCTAGACTTTTTTATGATTTGTACCTAAATGAAACCAAAGAAACTTGATTGCATTTAAAAGGGAAATTCCTTATAAGACTTGCATAACTAAAAACCTGAGAAGGCTGCAGACTTTCTAGCCTGCAACTAATATGAGATTCAGTGGAGATGCAATCCACTTGTCGAATTCCTTAGCATCAATAGGAGTAAGTTTGTTTTCTTGTTTCCTGGATTTCTGCAATCTGTATATCTGATTTTTAAACAGGGATTAAAGCTGCCTTAGGTAAAATCAAAGAGCATCTGGTAAATCTTTCAGGACTGAGATTTTCAGAATTGCATGGGAAGTACAAACCCTAATTAGAATTAGTGGGAATTGCATTTGCAAGTGCAAGCCAATTGCTTTGACAATCTCAATGATCATCCTCATGTGTCAATAGTATTGAGAACTCAAAACACCTTGCTGGTTAAATATGTATGACATTGCATCTAGAATGCTTTGATACTATGTTGGCAAAAAAAGAAAAGCAAATGTAATACACATCTGTAACAAAAAAAACTTTCTACTACCCAAAGAAAAAGCAGATTGAAGCTTTGCCTCTTTATGAACGTGCATTAAAGATTTATGAAGACAGCTTTGGCCACATGCATCCTCGCGTAGGGGAAACACTGAAAAACTTGGCAGTGCTAAGGTAAGATTATATGCTTCAACCCTATAAAAGCAAATTACTGCATGAAACAAAACATCCTGGGCTTGTGTACTTGCTAGGAAAGTAGAGAGCCTTAAGTACTCTATGGTGTGTATTTCAATTTAAATGATTTGAGAGACTTTTTTTTCAACTGTGTTTTACTCTTTTCCAAAGCTATGAAAGGGGAGACTTTGAGAAGGCAGCTGAACTTTACAAGAGAGCTATGGAAATAAAAGAAGCAGAGACTTTGCTGATAGGTGGTAAAGCAACTTCTCGACACTCATCGAGTGGAGACACATTCAGCTTAAAAAGTGCATTATCACCAAATATTTTCCTGGAACATGGACAAAGGTGATATAAACCTGCTCCAAGAAAATGCAGTCTCTATTGGTATTTTAAAGCAGACAGAAAATTTGCAAGACAAATCCATTTTTCCGAGGATGACATACTATTTTGGTACTGACACCTGTCTTCATGAATGACAGGGAAACAAATGTTTCAGCTTGAAATCCTCCAACTTTGCAAGCTGTATGGTATGAAGTGAGCTGCTTTTATTGTATATAGGTGCACATATTAGTTGCTAGCTCAAGTTATAGCTAATACCAAGAACATGGACTTGATACCTCTTAGCCTAAGTGCCAAGATTACAATAAGTTAAGCTGAACCCCTTGTATAAACTCTATGGGGTAGTTCTTATTTCTGTGCTGTAATAGCATGGCTTAGAGGATTTGTGTATTTTTGCTTCATCAATCCTTTCTCCCTTTTCAGAAGCCTTTAAAGTTGTTTCTGAAGAGATGGTAATTTTGAAAAATTTTTGAAAATACGGTTCCACCAAAAGTTTTACCTGCAGGGTTATTTCAGCTTTAAGCAAACTTGCATTCAAGGGACTTGTGCAAAATTAATTGCTTTCCTTGGGAAGGTAACATATCTAAATATATCATCATCTATAGTTAAAGCTGTTGTCAGATTCCACTCTGTTCAGTAAAAATATTTCCAGTGAGGAATTGGAATGATTATGACCCAATTTCCTCTTGTTAAACCTTTAGTGATACTTTCACTATTTAATGTCACTGAATCCCTTAAAATACAACAATGTTTGTATTTGCTGGGAAAACCTAGTGATGCAAAATAGTTTGCCATCAGATAAAGAGATGATAAACCAATCTACCTGCCTCTTGTATTTCTTAACACCCTAGTCATGTGTTGATTGAAGTCTGTTCTCATTCAGTGCACAAATCCATGAATCAATTTAAATACATACTTTTTATTAAAAATGAATATAAGTGGAAAATTAATTGAAACCTTACTATAATGTTTCAGAGGCAACTAATGTAAAGACTTACTTGATCCAGTTTGAAAAATGCAAATGGTCTTCACCTCAAAGGGGTACTTACCTTGCACCCTGTGTTTTCCCTCTTTTGGACTAGAATTAAATATAACCCATTTCAGCCCTTATTCTAGTTAGGAGGAATTTAATATTTTGATAAGGCTGTAACTTGGCAAAAGAAACAGTATATGAAACTGACAGCACAAATATACAGCCTAAATTTGATTTTTAAGATGAAGATTTAGTTTGAAAAAAAAATAGCTCTTGAAGGTATTATGATACAGCAACAAGAGTTGGCACTTGATAATAGCTCTCTGGATATTTTGCTCTTATTCAGAAAGTGGGTTTTTAATCAAAGCAAGAATTTGACCACTGTATTCCAGCCACCTTGAAGAGTTTTGAAAATGGGAAAGTTTCTTTGCAGGATTGTTACCAACTAAGGAGAGGGGCAAAAGGGAAACCAAACATTAAAAAACACCAACCAAAAACCCTCAACCTACTTAGTTTGTGTTTCTGTTGCCTGCTGTTCCTAGATCTGGTAATTCCCTTCTCTAAAGAATTACCAGATGTCTAGTCTGTCACCTCTGTTCTGATTTTAACATGTAAAATGATGTATCTTGCTCTCCTAAATAGTTTTCCTTAATGTTTCTGATTTAAATAAGAAGCAACTTTCTAGATCTTCAGTGTTACATTAGACTTTACTACAGAAAGTAAACCAGGATCACATAGGACTAAGAATCCTATGGCTGTGTGTCAGCTGTAGTCACTGTGTGCTCACAAGACAGCTGTCCCTGTAGTTGCACCTCATGGACAGTAAGGAAAAGTAATTTGCATATATGATGTATGCCAGGTAATAATTCTATGTAGGATAATTCCTCCTCAAAACTGAGGGTCACCAGCTTCAAGGGAGATTTAATTACACAGTCAGAATATCAACATCTTATTGATCAACATTCATGCGACACTGTAAAACCTGAAAACTTCTTTTATAAGACTGCCAAATAAAGCTGGACTTAACCATGGCAATGTGCTTTAATTTGTTAGTTCATAACAAAAGAAGTAATAAATTTTCTATGATATTTTACAGTTGGAGTAGATTATACTTGTAAATGTCTTTTTAATTAAAAAAGAATCCTTACATTTGCTTTTTTTGATGCTGTTTATTTTTAAATAATTTAACCATTGGCACATACAATCATCTTAATGTATTTTCTGATTATTTCAAATTTTTTGTGTATATACAAGTTGAAAGTCTGAAAGTAACATGAGAACCATTTTGTTTACTCTGTAATTGGACATACAAAAGTATAGTAATTTGCTCATAAAAGTGTATGTGAAGTTGCCTCTTGTAAAGCTGTCAATCATGTGATAGCAGTCATGTCAGCCAAATAGTTAAAAGTCAAGATGAGCTGAGCTGTTGTAGAAATGAGTTCAGACATTTGCCTCAGGATATCCAGAGCCAGGTGTGTGCCTCACTTTTATTGTTCCCAACAGAAAGGTGAAGTCACATAGAAATGTAAGTAACACTTAAAATGACACTTGGATGAAGCTAACACAGGCTTGGTAACACAGATTCAAGTATGAACCTTTCTAATGGTCTCATTTTTCTATTTCCTATCCCTCTTTACAGTTCATTCTGAGATCTGGTTTCTCCAAAACTGAACTCAATTAAAAAAACCAAACCAACCAAACAAAAAAACCAGTTCCATTTTACAGTATAATATGACCCACTCAAAACCCACCTAAAACCTCCCTCACTAGCTTCAGAGATGATTTTTATGTGTATAATGTAACCTGATGTCAGCTGTGGAGGAAACAGATTTTGAAGTCTGTAACCATTGCTAAAGAAGTGAAACATTTTTTTCACTAAGTATTCATTCAGCTGCCCTAAGCAGCAGAAGCACCGCCACAATATTGCACTCTCTTTACACATTACTCCGATACTGCTACCATCACTAGCTGGTTCTGTGTTGGCTGCATCATGCTGTGGAAGTTTTTTGAAGAGCCCAACTTGGGCTCTGTATTATACTGAAAATTACCTTCTAAGGTAATTTCTGAAATTTACCTTCTAAGCCAAACTGAAATAATGATCGAGTCCTGGATCAGACGGCCACAGTAGTTAAAATATTTTAAATTGATCCTTCCAGTTCTGCAGGGTACTGGCACTATGGGATGTAGTTTAACATGTGGTAATTCCTTCATATAGCCCATATGATGGGAAGGGATCAGAATTACAGCTAAACTTTCAATAACCAACAAAAATATAATATTTAGATTTTAGAAGAGAGAGACAAAATCTCCTGTTCTTTCCAATGTTGCCCATAATTTTGTTATCAAAAGCATCTGCCAGCTGAAATAGTGGCATGCTAATATACAGTCTGCTAATATAATACTAACAAAAAGACTTCACCTTCTTACAATATACTCAAAACATTATCCTATAGGAGCTATTTGAGGACAAGCAGTAGTAAGACATTGAAAAAAATAAGAAAGTTTAAAAAAAATTCCAGAGATATTTAAGGCAGATGAAAAGGCTTAACCGTTCTGATTACTCAGAAAAAGAAGCCACAGCACGATCCATGCAAAGAATTTAGGCCAGTGAATAACAACCAAGGACAAGTGCCAGGAAAATCAGGAGCAGCAACATGAGTGAGGCCCTGTCATCTGCCCTACACCTTCTCAGTCCACTCCAGCAGATTTCATCTTTCCCTTCTCCTATACTAGGTACTATTCTCATCACATGATAGGGCATATAATGTGTTAGTTTGTCTATGTCCTTTTATTTTCTACTGAATATCTGGACACTAGCAATGCTGAGAAACTAAAATTTACAGTAGCACAACTCTGTATGGTAAAGAGTGACAAGACAACAGAATATAAACAATGTAAATATGTGTCCTTCCTGCCCCTGTAACAGTTCCACTTCTTTAGAAGGGTAAAGGTAAGCTTCACTGGAGGTAAAAAGAAAAAAAGTAAGAAGACTGGTCTTCTCAAAATCCATGTTGATCTGAAGTTGTACTTAATATTTGTTTTTCTACATGTTTCTCATTTTGGCCATGAGTTCTTCTAGGCTTTCTTCAGACTCTGCTACCGTTTCCTTCGTTATCAAATTCTCTTCCTATTAGGAACAGGAAGAAAAAGTTGGCAAAAAATAGCAAACAACAATCCCCACACAAATTAGCTTTATTGCCTTTACACCACACCATTTTCCTAGAACCAGGCACTTGATTGCAAGATTAGGCCTAAGTGATTATACACTTAAATTGTAAACTATTTCCCTTTGGAGTTAGAATGTTCTGGCCACAAGACATACAGATTCTATGCTTCCCAGGTATACTAATTGCTCTTTGATTACATACAGTTTTAAAAGATAAATATGGTAAAAACTAATTAGTCACCAAAAAGCAACTGAGAAATTCACATTTGTTTTCCTTCCACCAGCCCCGAAAAGCATTTATTCTTATCACCTCAAAACTACATTCACACCAGCTTCCATACTTAAAGAAATATATTTCATAGAAACACAAAAGTGCAGTAATCAGATGTACTGAGGTCCAGTTTCACTGGAACTGTTCAAGATGGAATTTTATTTTAGTTTTAAAGGGTACCAAACTAACTGGTATTATAAAGTTAATCTACAACATGTATTTCAAAAATTCATAAAGAACAAATATATTACCTTTTCTGGGATGGTATATGCTACAGTAATTCCCTCAGGAAGGTCAGGTACTGGGCCAGACGCAGCCTTCAGCTCGTCTGCTGAAGTTTCTGATACTAATTCGATGCCTTTGCATTAAAAGCAAACAAGAACTCCATTAAAAGTCAGAAGAAAAAGTTCTTTAATAACCAAGCTATTACAGTAAGTAAGAGGTAAGCTGCAGCTTCTTTTCCAAAACAGAGAAAAATTAAAAGCAGAAAGACCTTTGATTTCAACCACTTCCTTCCACTATCAATACAAAATATCTTCCCTTTACAATACATAAAACAGTTCTATATATGTAACTTATGGACAAGAATGGCACCTCTTCCTTGTCCGTACCATTTAAATCTTACTATGGGGACACCTCTGCCAATGGTAAGATGAGATTATTTTTTAGATCATATAATAAACAGAATGTATGCCCCTGCTCTTGAAATAGTTATATAAAATACATTTACCATTCCTTAAGACAATTCCTTCTAATTTAAAGACCTCAAAGGAATATAAAATTCCATGGGATGCCTCAGCACAGTGGTTATGGAAATGACAAATGCTCTTCAGTATATTTAAAAGGAATACACAATTAATAGATCTTCTCACATCTCTCTCATCTTCAGACCATCTTTTAAGAAAGCCTTTTACTCAAGCAGCAGTTACATTTTGATCTTAAAACCTGCACACTGCATTAAAAACACATCATCAGGTTGTGGTAAAATTATTGTCAAAACCTGTGAAAAGCCAGCAGTAATTGCGCAGTATAAGTTACAAAAAATAGGAACTGTAAGAATTCTATGTACTCTACAGTACGTTCACCCAAATTGAATCTTGGTACTGGGAACATCATTTAGTCTCTAGTTGATGACTTACCCCAGTCATTGTCTTCGTGTACTATTTCATCTTCCTTTTCAATTACTTCTTGTTTTGGTCGTGCAGCTTCTTTTTTCTGGGAAAACCACAAAAAGATAAAAACTGTAATAAGCAAAATGTAATAGTCAAATTTCCAACAACAGCAAAGAAGATCAAATCTAATATTCACGTTTCTTTCAATATTTCAGATAAGCAGTCACAGTTTAGAACTTTGTTAGCCATAAAAAAGGCAGAATACCTGCTGCTTAAAAAAAACTAAACCCATTAACACTCAGAAACATAGGACTGCCAAAAAGGTCGAGCAATTACGTACAAGAAAATATTACTTAACTGAACACAAGCCCTTCTTCCTACCCTTTGCTTTAAGGTAGCTGTACATACTGTATATTTAGAAACATGTGCAACCATCTGAGGAGAAGGCTGATGAAAACTGAAGTAGCAATTAACGTTTTATTTTACTACAGATTTGTATCTTGCATTGTTCTTCAGATTTAAAGAAAGGGAAAAAAAGAAAACCCAAACCATTTTTACCTTGTAATTTTCTTGCTGTTTTCTGCAATTGTGGTCACTACATTGGGGGTTTGGCTTCATAGACATAGTTGGGAAGAAATCCTGCATTGCATTGTAACCAAGATAATAACTCACAGTACCGAAATTTAACAGGTATCTAGAAACACAGAGAAAGAAGGAGCTTATATACAGCAATTTATATTATATTTATGCAAACCTAAAACTTCAGTTTCTCAAGGAATAATTTTCCCTCACAGAACTTTCAGAATACGCTCACACTACTGCAGTTGTAAAAGAGTTACTGTAATTGTCTTAAATAAGCTGTAGTCACCTAACAACAGCATAATTGGATCAATATAGAATCCAATTCTCTTGTGGTGTAAGTGTGTGAGAACACATAAGCTACACTCAGAAGTATGTTTAGAGTAGCATGTAAGCAGTTTCCTCCTGTGCCTTAAACCATTGCTTGAAACACTGAGGTTCCCTGTATTACAATGTGGAAGTTTTAAACACGTGATCAGAACCAGTTTAATAATCTTTATTTTAGGGTCCAATTTGCAATCAAAATAAAGATTCAAATTAAGCTGCAATGTTTGCATTCTTCATTCAAGAAAAACATCTCTCTGGACAATTGAAAATGGAGCTTTGTTGTTTATAGGCACACTTGCAAACAGTACTTTTATTCCTTGTAACGAGAAATTTTTGGGTAATGGACAAAACCAAGCTAAGGCTAAAAACAGGCTAAATACAATCTTATTCTCAAAGATGCTTGTAAAACACTGCTGTCATTTTGAAAATGAGTACAAAGTTCTTCAAATATTTTCCTTGCTGATACATGCAATTCTTTTAGCAGTTGGAGTCATGTGACAGTACTTTTTGAAAATACTAAAATATGTCATATTGCTTTATAACAGATTTTTACAAACACTGTAAGGGAAATAATTTATTCTTTGTCCATGTACAAAATTTCAAAGACAAGTCAGCACTGTAGCATTTTTTGTGTATAACTTAATGATGTCAAATCAGAGCATGTTTAAATGCAGAAGTAAGAAAAAAATGTGCATGCGTGTATGCAGTAAAAGAAATTCTTTGGAAAACCCTGAGACTGTTTCTTACCCTACTGCTATTTAAAATAGCAGTTCCAAAGTAAATACAGCAATGTTTCAAGCAGTGTATGCTTCAGCACTGTCCAATCATGCCAATACCATTAGGAAACAGGCCACAGACATTTAAAAAGAACCAGACCTGTCATTATGAAAAGTTCTTTTGGTTTTTTCTTCTCTTATTGGGCTGTAAATCGAATAGCAACAACTCAGTCACTTACTTCAGAACATTTTGTACCAGCATTCCTGCCACAACACCCATAGTTGTAGGAAGACTGGCTGCACAAACTCCTTCTCGTTTCAATGTCTTCTCATCAATATTTGCAGCAACTACAAGTGGAGGAGCACACTGAAGGGAAATAATGAAACTGAGTTTAAAAGAAGTTTTAAAGAAATCCCACAGATCACACAAAATCTTAAGCTACTGAATCAGCTGTGCCAGGATCACTCTCACTAGCCAGCTAATTTCCATATTCCCAGTCCTGCTTTAAAAGGCAAATGAGCAATTCGGCAGAACGCTGCATACCGCGAAACAAGCGGATTCACCAGGTATGATCAGCTGTATGTGTCCCGACACTGCATTTTCACTGACTCCAGATTCCATCCAGATTTGACCGAGTTCATTGCAGGCCTTATAATAAACACAGAAACACACACATCAGCACTGCAAAAGTTTAATGAAAAGAAACCCAAACAATGTGGTAAATTGAAAGTGATTAAACACATCCATCTCCCTGCTTTAAGACAAAAAGGCTATGATCAGAAAAAGGGACATGAAGAGATAGAAATTATTTATCAAAGGACAAATCAAAAGGCAAATTAAAGTTGACCTCAGAAAGCTAGCCCGTTGTGCTTTCCTGAGAACCTGAGATTTTTTAACAAATACAGACATTAGTGATCCAGTTACAGCACACTACAGAATCTAATCGTACAATCTACTTTTACAGGCTTGGATAGAGTGTATCTGTGTACCCTCCCTGCCTGCAATTTATGGATCCAGTCAGCTGGAGGATAACAGAAAACATACATTTGGCATGTACCCTACGTTGGCTGCTACTATAAAGAAAAACAATTTGATTAGGTACACAGCATTAAGTCATTTTTAGTATACAGAAAGTCATATGTAGTATACAATTAGCTATAGACAGTCTTTAAAAAGTCTGTAAGATTTAACATACCAGCCTTTAAAAATACCTTTACATAAACAAGATAATCTGGAAAGATAGAGAGAGTTTATGGCACTTAACTCTTTTACTAACCATTAGCTGCTAGTTACTTAAAAGTCTACAGTTACATTTGGGTTTTATAAGAACTGGGTAAAAGCTCAGATTCAGTTTCCTTAAACCAAGGAAACATTTCTTAGGAGATTCTTTTTAAATTCCTGTCTTTTCTACAGTCCCCACAGTTCCTAACATTGGTTATAGGAGAAAATAGACTTCCACAAGCTCACGCCTTCGATGGCCTTACCGTGTTAATCGCCATGCGAGCTTCAAAGTTGTCTACACAGCTTAGAACAAGGTCGACAGGTTTCCCTTCCTCCAGTGCACCATTACTGAAATAAGCATCAGAAGTCTGCATGAAATTGCTGGCAGAACAAAATACCAACATGGCAAGCAACATGCCCGCTTTTACAGTACAGAAGCCCACAGGAAGTGAATTTCTAACAAAACTTGTGCAAATGCAGAATAGTGTACAACCAGCATCTCTGATCTACAGAAGAAACAGCAGCTGAAGCTGGGATTTAATATATGGGCATTTTAGACTCAAAGAAGTTTTATGCAGAAAACACTCACAGTACAAAGTATTGGAGAATTGTACCTTGGTACAACAGAACTGCAAATGGGAAAAGTTATTTCAGATCTCCTCTTGAAATCCACTAATAACTATTTTCTTTCTTCGTTCTATAAAGCATAACTGAAACCACTTCAGAGCAGTCAAAATATGATCTGATCTGTTTTCTATAATGAGAAAAGCCTTTAAATCCTACAGCTTTGGCTGGAAATATAAAGATGCACCAATATAAAACATAACTGTGTACCAGCAGAAATAAATGCCAACTCTAGAGAAAACATCTAGGCAGGAATGTCTTCATATACAAATATTTCCCAGTGGTTTAAGTTATTGAATTGAAAAAAATCCCTCAACAATAAAAACATGAGGCTGTATAGAACCACACATCAGCAGAAGTTGGCGACATGCTTTTCTTGAGAGATTTTACCTTATTCTGTCCATGAAGTGTTCAAAGTTGTCCAGTGTTGTGATGTTGTAGTTATGTACTTCAAACTGAACATCAGGATTAATATCCCTTATGGAGGAAATAATATGAGTCAATAGTCACGAATGCAATGATAATTTGCATTCTACTCCCTAACTTCGCAAGTGTTACTATAGTCTTAAATTTCCAGCCTGAACTCAAGAATACACCCATATTTCTCCAAAATTCACAGATTAGATGAGAAAAAAACCCACAATATATTGAATTGGCATTGTTTATACCGAACTTCTGAGCAAAACTAGCTTTACTTAAAAAGTAGACTCACATTAAGGTTTTGGCCAATATGTCTTTAAAGTATCAATCATTCCCACAAATATTTTATACTCAAATTCCCCAATTAGATCATGCTCCTTTGCAAGTAATTAAGAGCGAAACATTGGTTTTCTGGAGCAGCATCCTAGGCAAATACATTTTAATACCCACTTCTCTAAGCTATACCTCAAAGTATGCTCTGCTGCTTGCACTTTACTTAATCCAGCTTGATGAGGTTGGAAGAAGAGTCTGTTCATGTTTGCCAGTTCCACTTTGTCATAGTCAAACAGAAGCAGCTACAATAAAGATTGTATTAACATGTGTGAATCTCCAAAACCACAGCAACTAGAGTCCTATGGCAAGGCATTTTAAACAACAAAACTAATTCTAAAAAAAAAACAAACAAAAAACCACCCCAAGCTAACAGCCCCCTAGCCCTGCAGTGCCATTCAATTCACATATAAAAGGTGCCAATTTTGTAAGTGCATGAAAGACTGAATTCTAACTGCCATTCAGGAGGAACCAATTTGTTAAGTCATGAAAACTACTCTTAATAATAAGCAATCTGTTCATTTGATCTAAACAAAGATTATTCAGCAGACCAATTTACATGAGCACTATCACCTCTGTTATCACATTCCTACTTGTTATTATGGCATTAACTAAAAATGTGTCATTTATTTCACTTGTCTTGGGATGCAGTTCTTCAAAAACAATTCTCTTAAAATACCTACATAGTACATGAACATGTTGTTTATTATAAATTCTGCATCAACTGATGTTCTTTGCTATGCCTAAGATGCTGGTCTTCTGGAAATGCTCCTTCAGAGGAATAAACTTTGCAATAAAAAATTGCACCACTTCTATATTTAAAATCTTTTCAGAGTTTTAAGAGTAAATGGTCAGGCTTTGCCTGGAAATACAAACATTTGAGCCATTCCCCAAATTCCTCCTTTAGAGAAAATCCTATACACACTACACACACATCAAATTATTTTTAACTGCTGCTAAATTTTTAGCTCTAAGTCTGCCACGTGACAAACTAACATTTGTGATAAAAATATCTGTTTGACATCCACCACATTTCAAATTCATGAATATAAACTTGTTATTATAAGACTTAATCTTCTATGCAACCTATCCCCTCCTTTTTCTTTGTTTTGTTCTCCTTTTGCAGTAATCCAGTATGAAGGTTAGATAGATGGGCTCATATAGGAGTACAGAGATGACCAGAATCCAAACAAGGATCATCCACATGATACAGGATTTAGCCCGAAGTAAATCAATTTTACTAGTGTAAGAAACTAGACTTTTCATGTGCAATGTTTACACAAGTGCTTTCTTCACAACAGCTTTTTTATTTGGTTAAAATCAACTGAATGAAATCAAATCAAACTCTTCATAAAGAGGACTGGTCCAGCTACTGTAAAGGAGTAGAAGAAATAAAAACTCTCATTACCTTACCAATGCCACACCTTGTCAACATTTCAGCAGTCACACTGCCAACTCCACCTACACCTACTACTGCAACTGTAAAGGTACGGATTTTCTGTAGAAAGAAATAAAATACAGACAAGGATATCAAAAGTGGTCCTCCCAGGGAAAAATGCAAGTAACGTTTCATTACAGATAGAATCCTACCTCATAGTCTTTGACAATTCCCATTCTTTTTAATGCCATCAAGCGACTATGAATAAAAAAAAGCAATGTTACACAGAAAATGCTCTCTATGTTTCTAATAGCAATTTTGCTTTTCAGGTATTTAAAATCCCTTTTGCTTTAAAAATAACCCCTCCAAGCACCAAACTCAAGCCTGCTGCTTTCACTGCAGTTGTGATTGCCAGCTAGGTACAGCCTGAATGAGAGAGCAGATGCTTTCCTGTTAGCAACAGAGTACTAACCCTGCAGAAACTCATGTTCTTATTCAGCTGGTATGAGTAATGTCAGTAAAATCAGGAGGACACATAGCTATTTTTGTAAAATAATCTCAGATTTACAGAATGAAAGATGACACTTTTTTTGGTAATGAACCATATGGCAGCTAACTAGTGAAGACTTGCACTGTGTTCTGATCAATTTGATTATATTAACTCCAACATAACATTAAAAAAAATAAAAAATTGACACTCGGGTTTTGAGGATAAATGAAAGGATTTTAAAGTAACATTTTATCCTGTTATTGCATTTTTACATTGAAAGTCTCAATGAAAGTACAGATATCGACTTGTATTAAGGGAAAAAAAAAGGCATCAGATTTCCAGAAGAGAAGGGGTCCCTGATGCTCAGTAATTCTATAAATCAAACTCTAAAGTAGGTAAGTTAGGAGAAATAAGACCTCATGTTATACCAACACCTGTCCATTTATTAGCAACCTAGCTGAAAAACTCACAAGGTTTCCTCTCTCTCGTACTGTAAAACAAGATAATACAAGGTAGCTCTGACATACACCCCTGTCAGCCCAGGCAGGTGGGAAATCCGAGAGCATCCTTCCCCTGCTCCCCCCAGAGCACCTGCCTTCAGCATTGCGCTGACACCCTCCTCGGCACACCCAGGCCCAGCCCTTAGATCCGCACCCGCCCGAGCCCCCTCCACATGCCTCTTCCCCTTCCCCCAGACCCGAAGTTCCAACCTACGGCCCTCCCTCTTGCCCATCCTCTTTAACCTGACGGAATCCTCCGCTTCCCGGACGGCCCCTGGCCCCGACCGCACCTGTAGGGGTTGGAGTCCGTCACCTCCGGGCTCATGGTGTCGATGCGGGCCCGCGCCGGCCGCCGCCCGGCCCGCTCCCGGGCCAGCTCCTCCTCCAGCTCCCGCACTCGCCGCTCCAGCTGCTCCAGGCGACCGGGATCCGCCATGGCAGCGACACGTCTGCCCGGCCGCTGGAGCTTCCGGGAAGCGCCGGGGCGTTCCCATGCTGGGGCCGCCTCCCGACACCCGGCAGCGGGAGCAGGCGGGCTCCGGCCGCGGCTGGGGCTGGGTGTTCGCCGAGGTGGTACCTGTCTCCCGGGATCGCTGTCTCCCAGGAGAAGCTACCCAGCCCCGGCAGCCCCAAGGGCGGGCAGCGCTTTCCCTGGCGGACCGAGGCGCCTCCGGGCGGCGACGAACGGGACGGGGCGGGGTGGGCAGCGGCAGAGCCTCCCGGGATGGCGGCGGAGCCGGGCACCAGTGAGGTGCGGCGGCAGCACCGCTTCGACCAGGGCAGCTTGGAGCAGTACCTGAGCAGCCACCTGCGCGGCTTCCCTCGGGAGCCCGCCGGCGCGCTGGCTGTCAGGCAGTACAGGTAACTGGCGGCACAGGTGACATAGGTGATACAGGTAACGGGGGAGCCGCCGCTCTTCTGCCCCAGCGCTTCCGGGAGGGGCCAGAGCCGCCTCCGTGGCCGGGACATGGACTGTGAGCCCGGGCTGTGAGCCCACACTGTGAGGCGAGAAGAGGGGCCGCTCTGCTCGCTGCTGCCTGGCAGGGAAGGTGGCCAGAGGTGGAGATGTCCTGGGGATGGCGGACAGCAGCCACCGAGGGAACAGCTCATCCCTTGGGCGGCTGGAGAAGTCAAAGTTTGCAGTGGCGGCGAAGGTGACCTTTGTGACAGACACTGTGTGACCGCAGCCAGCCGTCTACGGGCCAGCTGTGTGTTGGGTGGACTTCCCGCTGTCCTCAGAGTACTCGCGTGATTGTTTTATTGCCTCTCAATTTATCTGCTCCATCTTTGATTGCACAGCAAATAGTAATGTTCAGAAGCACGTACACGGCTTAAGAATTCAATTGTAGAAGCGTTAGGCAATCGCCGGTTAAGCAAATTCACGAGAACAGGGCAAGGATGTGTTGAAATTCCCATTAACCCCCTGAGAGCAATGCCATGCGCCAGTGGGGTCCCACACCCACCTCCAAAGCCACTACCCCCCAGAACGGTGTCTTCATTTGCATTCAGCAAATTAATGTCTGGCTGCGTGACTTCACATCGGGTGCTAACTATCAGAAGGTATTCTAAAAATAGGTATTAATTCCTCTGTATACATGACCTTGACTACTTTATCTGCAGACATCAATAAGAAACAGTAAACAATTTTTCATTGACTTCTGTTGCAAATATAAAACATCCATTGAATCCTCAGCTGTACCCTAATCCTCGTATGTACCTCGATTGAGGAGACTTTAGGAAGGACCTTAGGAGAGTAGCTAATAGTAAAATCTGCTAAAATACCATCAGTATTTATGCTTTTACTAGTTTGCTTGTCTTGTAGTTGCAGTTCAAGGCTTCAGCTGGTGTAATTTCTTTTGTGCTAGGCAGAGCATTTGTCAGTGTTACAAACTATGCCCTAACTGCTTCAGGGAGAATGGAAATGTAATGGGAGGCATGAGGGCAAAAGTTCACTTGATTTTTATTTTCCATTAGTTGTCCAATCTTTTATTGGACTAAGTCAGAATGCATTTTAAAAATTATCCAGAATGAGCACAGAGCCTTGAGGAAAATAAGGGTCAATGATCTTGGTTGGAAAATGATGGAAAAGGCATTATGAAGGGTCTAACTAGGTTGCCCTTTTCTTTTACACATGTATGTGATTGAAATGTCTTATTTTCTTTGTCACTTCAACATTCACTCTTTAAAATTTTCCTATAGGCTGTCCCTTAAGCATAGCATATGGACATCATGATCAGGCTGGCATACAGTGGAGCTTTGTACTATAATAATCAGTAATTTAATCATAGAGTAGAATCATAGAATGGTTTGGGTCGGAAGGGACCTTAAAGATCATCTATTTCCAACTCCTTGCCCCAGGCAGGGACACCTTTCTCTAGACCAAGTTGTTCAGAGCCCCATCTAGCCCCGCCTTGAACACTTCCAGGGATGGGGCATCCGCAATTTCTCTGGGCAACCCATTCCAGTTCCTCGCCACTCTCACAGTAAAGACTTTTTTTCTAATATCTAATCTAAACCTACTCTCTTTCAGTTTGAATCCATTCCCCATTGTCCTGTCACTACATGCTCTTGTAAAAAGTTCCCCTCCAATTTGGGAAGCTTTCTTTGTGCTTACATTGTTCAAAATACAGCTCACCAAAGGACAAATACAGTTATGAGCTAGTGAGAATTCTGCTCTCTTTAATTCCTCCAAATCAGAAAGCTTTGAAGTTAGTATCTACTGCGTACCTTGAATAAGTTAATTATGTCTCTTTATGGAGAAGAGGTAAGTGCTACAGGAGAACAATTTGGCTGTGATCTGTCCACAGTGAAAGAAGACATCTTTCCTATAAGTAGAAATAGAACCTCTGACTTGATTCTGTAGGCTATCACTTGCTTCCTTGTAAGACTAGATTTGAAAAAAAAACTCGCAACACAAAACAACTCCTGAGAAGAACTCTTCGCTCTGTCCTGCCATTTTGTTCAGGCCAAGTTGAAGTGCATTTTGCATAATTTCTGTTAAAAGTTTACAAATTTGTAAGTACTTGAATTTGTAATTATAATCTCTCTCTTTGTAGCTCGGGCCAGTCAAATCCGACCTTTTACCTTGAGAAGGGTGGTCAGGCTTATGTGCTCAGGAAGAAGCCCCATGGCCCCCTTTTACCTAGAGCGCACAAGGTAAGTGACGTTCCTCAACAAGCTCCAAACACTTCGTATTGCAAGTGACTAAGTCCCGTACGTGATGGTCCAGCACATTGTTGAGTGTGTCCAGAAGTGCAGTGAACTGCTGGATCATTTCCAGTGTTCTGTGAACTAAACCTTGTCATTCACTGTGCTCATTTATGTTTGGGAGGTTTTAAAATTGAACCTAAATTTCTGTGTCGTCTTCAGGTCGATAGAGAATATCGTGTGCAGAAAGCCTTATTTTCAGCTGGTTTTCCGGTGCCTGAGCCCCTGTTGTATTGCAGTGACGTTTCTGTCATTGGAACAGAGTTTTATGTAATGCAGCATGTGCAGGTTGGTCCTCCAATGTGAGAGATTCTTTCCTTCTCCCTACTACAAGATGCTTTTAAATTGCCTTTCTGTTAGAGCCTTACCCAGCACTCACTAAGTTTTCTGATAGGAACATAAATAATCTTCTGATAATTTTAAGAAATGCTAGCTATCAGTGATTCTCACAGATTTCAGCTTCTCCAAGGCTTATTTCCCACTTTGTTGTAATATTCAGCTCAGTATTTGACCTCTTATTCTTGTTTTGAGTTCTCAGAAGGATGTCTTGCAATAAGGCAATATTTCTTCTGTGAAAAGCATACACAAGTCAGACTGAAAACAGTCAGTTGATAAAGTTATACTGAATCTTTGGACATCCTGCAGCCTGTTTAGTACTGAAGATAGGAATTGACATACAGTCACCTTTTCTTGAAAACCAAGCAGGATTTCAGTTCAAACAGAAAGAATAGTTTCAGAAAGAATACAGCATAGTTCTGTCTGTGGTCCATCCCATCTGGGGGTGCTGTAGCTGAGTTGATAGTGCTTCTGTTAGATTTTGGTGATTTTTGAGTGCAAGTATGCTGTATCATGTATTTTTTTTTTCCTGCTGAAGGAGGATTTGAATTCAGGCCTCTTTCCTTTCATTGCATCCTACTCTGTCATCAGGTTAACTGGGAAATTAGAAATATAAGAGTTTGTGGGCCAGTTTCTGGAGATTAAGTTTCCTACAAAATCCATGAATCAAGAGTAATAAAATATAAGAGCTCTGAAAAATTTGAAACAGATTTCTTATATTAAAGATGGAGAATTTTTCTGGTTTTGGCTACAAGAAAGTGATTCCTTAAGAAGAAACCTTGCTGCACTTCTAAGTATGTAAATGTGCAGTCTATCCATTCTAAGATGGACAACACTCACTGTTTTTAACAAATACATTGTATATTTGGAAAACAACCATATATTTATTCTGTTGAATAAACTATTGCACGGTACAAAACCTGATTTTGAGATTTGTTATGCAGAACCTTTTAGTAAAAAAAAAAAACTCTCACTACTTTAGCTGTGTGAATATATTGAAGCCATCATGCAAAACAGTGAAATTGAGGAGCTCAGAGGAGATAGGAATCTGTTTTTTCTCTTCCAATCTGTTACTGGCAGGGTCAAAATTAAAGGATAAAATGGAAAAAACAGACCCATCTTTTAAATATATTAAACTGCCTTTAAGGAGAACACAAGTGAATTTCTTTGGATTGTTTGCCTTAGCATGTGCAACTCACCTATTTCCCTCCTCTCCCTGTCTGTGCCCCCCCATCTCCCTCAGGTCTTCATTGATATTTTTTCTGCAAGTTAGTTGTTAGAGGCAATGCAGCAACATTGTTTTTCCTGGTACTTTCAAGCTTCATGATATCTGGATTGAGTGCTCTAATTCAGACTTTCATCTACTGAATATATCTGTTATTTTAATTGTCTTCCATATACTAACGTTCTGAGATTACTGTGAATCCCTTCATTTGCCCTGGGCGAGGAATAAAATAAATGAGGAAGGAATTTTTGTTTGCATAGAGGTGTTGATTGACTACATTTAGTTTTGGTCATTAAATGTATAGCTTTACTTCTTTTCATCTGGTGTGTACATCCCACCAAATATCTGATTTATGGTGTTTTTAGGGTCGCATTTTCCGAGACATCTCACTGCCTGAAGTGGGCCCAGCAGAGCGTTCTGCTTTGTATATTGCAATGATAGAAACTTTGGCCCTGTTGCACTCCTTTGAATTACAGTCATTGGGCCTCCAAGGATATGGTAGAGGACCAGGATACTGCAAAAGACAGGTAAAACTCTTCAAAAAATTCTCTTGTCTTGTCAGGTCTTTGAATATTTATTTGATTTGCAAGCTAAATTATTAATTATTAAAAACTTGTAAAAGTAACCATCATATTTGAGCTATTAAACACCTTCACTTAGTTCAATTATTTTGTGCACCGTGTAAGGCCACTGCTACATTCAAATTGATTCTGTAATGCTATGCTCAGGGAATGATACTAATTTGCTTTTGGAATAATATTAGATTTGGGCTGCGTAAATAGGATTGAAATAGAAATTAGAGGTAGTCCTCATTGCATCTTTTGATCTCATAGTTCACATTTGCAAATGCAGAGGTACTGGGTTTTACTGAATTCTTGTGTAACATTATAATAGTGAAAAACCAGAAGCACATGCTTCAGATTTTTTTGCACTTTAAAAACTTGAGAATCAGTTGGAAAATCTGTTGGAGTGTTTGTATTTCTTTAGGTGTCAACTTGGAAAAAACAGTATGATGCAGCTGCTCATACAGATATTCCTGCCATGAACAAACTGGCTGAGTGGTTAGCAAACAACTTGCCACCTGATGATAATGAAGAAAGTCTGATTCATGGGGACATGAGGATAGATAACATCATCTTCCATCCAACAGAGGTATTTGAAACACTTCCATGTAATGGAACACTTCCGTGGATTATTTTAGTGCGTGATACATTTTTGAAAGGAATAGGAGAGAAATTAACTCTTCTCTATACTTCTCTATATTCTATACCATTATTTAGGTACCTAATACAGTCCTGGTTTTCATTGCAGGAGCTAGACAGAATTGATAGAATCATAGAATGGTTTGGGTTGGAAGGGATCTTAAAATCATCTAGTTCCTTGGCCATGGGCAAGGACACATTTCACTAGACAAGGTTGCTCAGGGGCCCCATCCAACCTGGCCTTGAAAGATACTCAATTTATTCATTAGTTCTAGTCCTTACTTCAAAGTCCAGGAACAAAACATTGTGTATGCATAAATCCTGTTGAATTCAGTGCAACTCAAGTCTCACTTCATTAAACTACATAAACATCTGATCCAAAGCCCATTTGACTGTGATATGGCTTCAATTAACAATGGCTTTTGGAACAGGATGAATGCATGATACGTGATACTAGTGGAAGCAAAGAAAAATCTTCCAAAACTGCTTGGTTATGGAGTACACATAGATCACAGAGACTCTGAAAGGGAAAAGAAAGAGATTTTTTTTCTGGTTTTGGAAATAAATCTGTTACCTATCTATCGACACAGTTGCGTTTTCATTATTTTTTTCCATGCTATTTGCTGTATTGTGACCAGAAGATATGCCTGGGATTTGTGACCAAGACTCTGCAATGCCTACTTCACAGCAAAGCAACAGGTCCCATTGTTGTGCCTGGATTAATTGATAGACACATTAGTTGTAGGCTTAAATGTGCTGATTTGACCCCCTGAGCAGAGAATTTGGCAGTCTTGGGAACTGTCCCAGCTGTTCCTGATGCAGTCGAAGGAATTGATCAAGCTGTACATAGGTAATTTCAAGTAATCTTTAGAAACTTTTCCTGTATAGGCGGGAGTGACCACTTAGGAAAGACTTTTGCACTTAGTTCAAGTAGCCATGGATCGTGAGTAGGCTGGAGCAGTCGTTCAGATTGACAGACAAACTGGATTATAAGAATTTATCAGAATGACAGACTGGGGGGTCTCAGCACACCCAGCTGAAGACACCATTGCAAGGATGCTTGCAGCAGAAGCTTGTGTCACAGTCTGGGCAATGATTGACTTCCTGTTTAAGAAATTCAGTTCCCCATGTAAGTGTTAATCTATACGTAATATTGTGATAAATTAGGGGGTTTGTTGCATGGTCTGTGAGTTTCTGTGCTAAAGGACCGTGCAACAAGACTGAGGAAAAACACAGCAACTGTCAGTACTACTGTTCTTTAGGATATTTTAATTCAATCATGTTTTGACTAGAAGAGTTTACAAGTTTCTGAAAGGAAGAACACTACTCAAAAATGTAGATTTAAATCAGATTTTCTTTGGAAGAATGCCTAGCTTTCTGCCCTTATGTGAATTTTAATTTTCTACAGATCCTTAGATAGGGCCAAAAGGAACTCTTTTTGTTGTAGACAGCTACAGTGCATGTTTTTAATTTTAAATATATAGTAACCAAATAAAACTCATGGATATTAAGTGGCTGGTGCATTTGTGGATGGAGAGGATTTGTCTTCTAGCACTCACTCGAGGTTTTTATTTTTATTTAAGGCTCGTGTTTTGGCGGTGCTGGACTGGGAACTTTCAACTGCTGGTCATCCTTTAGCAGATTTAGCATATGCCACTCAATTCTACTTTTGGCCTACATCTACTAAGGACTTAGGTGTCTTGGGTTTCAAAGACACCATAGGTATGAAAATGTAATCTTTTTGTTGAAACAAATTCTACGGTTGATTTTTGTTTGAAATGTTACCCTTATAAGCAGGAATCTACAAACATATAATTTTGCACTTGAAAATAACTCTTCCATGTTTTCTTCATTGTCGGAAGCATGCTGATAGAGAGGTTTTAGGTAGTTCTGTTTTAACAAGCTATGTCTTAGCCGCAATATGCTACTTTGGTAAAAGTTTAGTTTGAACCTTTCTTACAGATAGTGGAAGAGAACAGAAATTTAAATGTAACTGTAACTTTTATTTAAAAAAAAAAAATCCTACCCCCTTGCTGAAATTAATTTCCTGACTGGAGTGGAGGTGAGGGGTGGTAGGAATTGTCACAGTTACTTGAAATTCTGGCAAATCCTTTCTCCTTTTGTTTCCCATATTACAGTTACACCATGAGAAATTACAAATCATGGTGTTTACTATGGAAATGAAATATCCCATAAAGATGAAAAACTGTTGAAGAATAAGATGGAAAAAAAATCATAGCAAGTGTTGAGTATTCTAAAAAATTATTGTATTGTTTTTTAGAAAATCCTTCATTTGAAGAGCTGGTTTCCATTTACTGCCGCTGCCGGCGTATTAACACTACTTTATCCAACTTCAACTTTTTTCTTGCTTTGTCATATTTTAAAATGGCAGCAATAGCCCAGGTAATACACTCACATTTGCTGAAATGTCACATATTTTCGTGTGTATATGGGTAGTTAATTTAGTCATGGATAATAATCATATATCTATACTGTTGTCAGTTGGCTTGACGGACAGGCTGGGCTTGCTTGCAGTATCATGTGCAGACATTTATCTTTTCTTTTTTATTTTTTTGTTTTCATCTATGACTTTTTGGGGTTTGCCTTTGGGTTGGTTTAGCTGGGGTATTTTTTTAACTCTTGTACAGCAAGTATCTCCATTATATCAGAGATGGACCAAAACTAATATTAGCATATCCCAGTAAAATTGTCTGGGTGCTAAGTTTTTCCTTTTAAGAGTATGTGCATTTAAGTGTTACTTTCATAGTTGAAGAGATCACCGATGTGTTAAAGAGACAATTTTAAATGCATAATTATACCATATATGCCTTTCTTTTGGTTTTAGGGTGTATATGCTAGATATCTCATTGGAAATGCTTCTGCAGAGAATAGTCATGAATTTGCTAAGGTTGTGAAGCCTTTGGCAGAGAGAGGGTTAGAGCTCTCAAAAAGGTAAGAGTGATCTAAACTACTGGTCAACAGTAAGGCAAAGCTTTTACAACATCTTCATTTATTTGAATGCCTGTGTAAGGCAGCTTATGTTATTATGAGGGAAAATCTGGTCTTACTTGTCATTCCATTGAGTGTTCTTCCCTAGGTCATCTTTCAGCAGCACACAGCACATTTCTGGAGAGCTCTTCCACCAAAGTAGGAAAGGCCAAGAGATTTTGCTGAAGGTCAAGCAGTTCATGAAGCAGCACATTTATCCAGCTGAGAAGGTAAAAGCTTTTAGTTAACCTATTTATAAGGGAACGTTTTCAGACTAGACTTCATAAAAAATGTAAAACTATGTATAGAAGTCATATCTTCTTGTTTTGGTTTTTTTCTGAAACAGCCTTACTTTCATGTAGCGATATTTGTGGCATTGAGAAATATTAGCAGAAATCATTATTGTCTATTTTTTTTTCAGGATTAAGATGTTGTAGGCATTGTTAATGAAAGCTGAGTTACTTTTTAAATTTTTTGAACTGTAAAAATTTCTCTTTTTAGTAAGAGTTACTTTTTAAAGGAAATTGCTAAAATACTTTAACAAAAACCTAGAACTCTTACATAATAAATGGAAAGATGCTAATTTAATACTGGGAATTGCTGTTTTTAACTATATGAAGCTGTTTCTGTTTCTTGCTTTCTCTTTAAGCTGTGACTTTTCTGACAAAAAATGGGATCGCGTAATGTAGCAATGTAGCCTCATTCCTGAATATATTTAATACCAGTGAAGATTTGAAATCAGATAATGAAGTACCCACAGAAGTCAATAATCAGTGGAAGGGAAAATGAGATGAATCATTTTGCTTCTTATCCTAGAGAGATTAGAAATTTTCCACGTAGAAAGTTGGTTCAGCTTTTAGCCTTATGGAAGCACAGATGAATTCTGTTGCAGAATTGGTTTCTTTGGCTTTCTGTTTTGGGTTTTTTGTTGTTGGTTGGTTGGTTGGTTGGTTGGTTTTGGCAATCAGGCAGAAGTGCAGAGAACATATTAATCTAAAAGATTTATGAATGCATCTGCCTATCATGAGGAGGGGTTAAGGGCAATAACTCTTGATACACAAAGTTTCTTAAAAGTCTGTCTGTGACTGGTTTTGGATTGTAGTTTAGGACTGTCCAAGGAAGCCTTGCAATGATCAAAGTACTTGCTTTAAAAATAAATGGACCACAAAGTTTTGCAGATGAGTAGTGTTGTGCTTGTAAGTTATTTCTGATAACAGGAATTGTGAATCAGGACTTCTGAATTTTACTTGGGCATTTGTCTTATTGTGTCATTTTCAGAAGAGGGAACTACTTTTATTCAGTCTTTTAACTAGTTCTGGGTGAGGTTTGAAGTGCTGTACCTCACTAAAACATACTTGTGGAAATACTAAGATTACTGAATATATAGTTTTACTAATAATCACTGGTGCTCAGAATGACTGCTGACGTAATCTGTTAAGGAATTATTTTGACAGGAAGAGAAAATGTATTCTTTGTGGGGTTTTTCTCTGTTACCAAAAGATAAACTGGCTTATATATTTGAATGTTGTGACAGGAAACCTGAATCAGGCGTTCATTTGTGCTTTTACTTTTGGTTTCATGCCTCTTGTGTGTACTGTTGGTAACAGGTACTTTTATCATCAGAAAATACTGACCTCTAGCATCATCACCATATACTTTAAACGAACCCAAATAATTGTATGAAATAAGGTACTGATTGGGGTCATCTTTGTGATGCATTTCAAGTCTTGCAAAATGAATAGGTTGCAGTTTGGTCTTCAGTTATATGTTTAATTTTATAATACAACTCACTATACAATGAAAACCTATGTTGAATATTTCTTTAATTGGTTTCTTGGTGCACAGGGCTGGAAGAGACATCATATTATTATTTCTGTGTTACATGTGTTCTTAATTTAAACAGCATCTTTTTAATTGTTTCTCTAAGGAAATAATAAAATACTATACCGAACATGGAAATACTGAGGAAAAATGGAAGAAACCACCACTGCTTGAGAAACTGAAGGTATGGGATAGTAAATATTCTTAACATTCTAGCAGTAAAAGAGCACAGACATAGAGCAGGAGAGTGTTTGGCATATCATGCTGGAGAAGTTACTCTGCATGGAAAGAAACAGTGTGAGGAATAGTGAAAAGAAAGGAAGAGAGAAGTGTGCAAAAGGTGAGAGAAATGAGAGGGGAGTAAAACAAAGTGAGTTCTGTGAGGGGTGTGTCTGAATTTTCAATCAAAGATTGTACCTATTATTTCAAAATAGCTATTGAAAAAAGTCGTGAGATATATTAGACAGCAGGAAGGAAGTGTCTAGCAAGCCAGAATTTATTTTTCTGTTTTTTTAGATTTTTTTGTATTTTTGGTATTATTATATGGTATTTTTCTCTCTTGATCCTTGCAACAGGAAATGGCAAAAGCAGAAGGTCTGTGGAACCTTTTTCTTCCAGATGTCAGTGGTCTCAGCCAGCTTGACTACGCCCTAATAGCTGAGGAGACAGGGAAATGCCTCATTGCTCCTGAGGTTTTTAACTGTCATGCACCAGGTTAGCAGCCCTGTCCCATAACTACAGCACTGAGAGCATTTAAAAGTTGGTCATCTTGCACCTTATGAGTTGTGTGTCTTGAGAAGTAAACATGACTTCTGATTTCTTACAGACACTGGAAACATGGAGGTCCTCCACATGTATGGGACTGAAGAACAAAAGAAAGAGTGGCTGGAGCCTCTCCTAGAAGGGAAGATTAGTTCTTGCTTCTGCATGACAGGTAAATTTTTCTCCAGAAGAAAGTTAGAGGCAATTGGCAGAAACTTTAAATGGTATATGCAAAAAGTAGAAAACTTCAAGTTGTGTGTTAATAAATTAATACAAAAATTTCCATTGTATCTGTGAATGTATTTGAATATAAAATCTATGAGGTGTGAATGCAGAGTGAAGCACCCTTGCTGCCCTTCCCCAGTAGTTACCTTTTTTATGGTTACAATACTATTTGTTTTCTATATATCTTCAATTTATTTTTAGTACTAGTAAAATACATTTTATAGTACCAAACAGATTTACAATAGAGCTCACCCTTTTTTATAATATGCTTTGAGGTTCTTTAGAAACATACAATTAGGTACAAGTATGATTACTGTGATTAAAGTTGTGTAGTTTTGCAGTATGTCATAGGTAGAGGTTTTAAGATAGAACTTGGAGGTAACTTGCCTTATGTCCATAGCTCAGCATTGTAATCATTTTTGCTCTTGAAAGCTTGTGGCATTCAACATCTTTGGAAAGTCTGGCTCTTGCTGTAGGAAGGTAGCTTTTGGAACATCTGATGTCAAAATCTTGATCTTCCTACATCAGAAGGAGTCAAGAGAACTCAGCCTTGCAGAGCTGGACCCTTATTTTGTAAATTCTGTGTTCCCCAAGAGGAAAGAGATGCTTTTACTTTAAAGCAAAAGCTTTTGCCTATTAAAAAAAAAGTAATGGTGAAAGGAGAGAGGAATAATCTTTCCTGTTCCAAATAATCATTGATGACATTTTGCTGACAGCTTTGTATAGTCTATTTCACGTAGTGAAATAGATTGAATTAGTTTCAATCTTTTCATTTTCTCTTGACAAGAACCCAGGGGAAGAAAAAGGCTGAGGAGAGACATGACTGTTTTCTCTAAATACATTGGAAGGATAAAAGATTTGAGAAGATCAGGAAAGGAAGAAGGCTGTTGATCGTAATGGATAATCTGAGCCCAAGAACAAGTACATTTAAACTGGCTATGAATAACAGGTTGTTGGAAAATAGAAAGTCTTTTGGCCACCAGCAGTGAGGTTCTGAAAACAACTTTTCTACTGGGAGCGAAACCGTGTTACTGTTAGAGTATATCTACAGCCCTATATTTGTGGAGGTAGTACTACCTCTTCATTTAACCCAGTGGTTTGTTTTTGTTTTTTCCTTTGACACAGAACCTGATGTGGCTTCAAGTGATGCCACCAATATGCAATGCAGCATTGAGCGAGACGGAAACAGTTATGTGATCAATGGCAAGAAGTGGTGGAGCAGTGGTAAGTGTGGAAACCCTAAATAAGAATGGCTAAGCCTAAATTTTTTTCTAAGAACTGTTAAAACAAAAATATTTATGCTTCGTTTATGAGATGGAAATTTGTCTTTTCTCGAGTAAAGGCAATAGAATTTAAAACAACAGAAAGAGCTGAATTGAGCTTTTGTTCTATGAATCAAAGTCCAAGACTCTAATTCAATTTGGAGGTTTGGATGCTTTTTGGAACCTCTGAATTTTGTTCACAGAATGTATGCCACTATTGTTCTCTACGCGTTACCTTTTTCTGTCAGGTAACTCACACATTTATGGCCATACCCTTTAAACTTTGTTTTTATGAAGCTGTCTTCAGCAGTTTGGGTGTGAGGTTTGAGTATATTGTGTAGTTACAGTAAAATGTGGCTGTTTTTTAAAGTAGCCTGTGATGCTCTTGGGCTGAGTATTTCAGGAGATTTTCTTATATGATAATTTCCAGTAAAATCAATGGATTGTACTATAAGTGGTAAATGTCCCTGATATTGTACTGTTACATTTTTGCCAAAACATGTGTGACAGCAACTTGAAAGTCATCATTTTGGAGTTTGGAAGCCAAGTACATAAGCCGAGTTGTTAAACTTGAATGTTTCATTCACGTACAGGAGTGTGTCAGCTACCTACTGATACATGCTTGTGCAATACTGAGACTCACCAGAAGATAGATCTCTCTCTCTTTTCTTCTCCCGTAAAACAGGAGGCATGGTATCTTGTCCCCTGACCCAAGAGTGTCACTTAGCTGCTGGATGCTACCTTTGCTTTGGGTCAGTGTCTCCCAGCTGTGCATTGCAGTCCCCGAGGAAGTAATGGGAAAGTTTGTAGGAGGTCATACATGCAAAATAATATTCATAAAATTAGATATGTGAATTATAAAAGGGAGAGTTAACATAAAGTAAGCATGATTTGGTTTGTTTTAATTCTAGTAAAAACAATTAGCACAGTCAGATTTGCATAAAGACAGAGACATAAAAGGCTCTGCAATTTCAAGAAGTTTGAGAAACAACGTTCATTCAACTTTGTCTTAGTCAGAATCTCCCTTTCTGCCTGGTTGGGATTTTTTTGTTTGTTTTTGAGATTTTTGTTTTGTTTGGGTTCTTTTGGTTTTGGTTGGTTTTTTTTTCCTTTTTACTCTGAGTGGAACATTAGGACATTGGATATTTGGGAATTCCAGAAGCCTGACAGCCTGGTCAGAATGTCACTCTGTGAGCAGCCACTCTGTATTTGTGAAGACAAGCCGTAAATCACACATGTAAGGATACAGTTACTTTGTGGAAGAACTGGAATTTCTTTCCATACTCTGCATGGGTGTTCTGCTTGTGTACTGTAAATCCAGTATGGCTTAAATATGTCAGATTTATGGTGTATTTGTAGACCTTCTGTCAAGCACTTCTGACTTACTCGTTCACGCCCTAGTATTTCTCAAAACGATGGGCAGAAATTCTGCGAGCTTTTGTCATCCAAACGGGGAGAAGCGGCTCATGTCTTGTTTGTGCTCCTGTTGTCTGTCATTTAGGAGCTTTTTCTTCCAGTCCATAGTTGTGTAACTGGGAACAGTGTCTAAAAATGATTCTTGTTGGCTTTCATAAGGCGTAGATCAGGCATTTTGTCGGAGCCCACAGGATGTTTGAAGACAAGGACAATATGCTGTAACACCCCATTTTCATTTTGAAAGCTAAGCTAATATGTCAGCATACTTGAAATGCTTCCAGTGACTCACAGAAAACTGCTGTTTTCCTGGAATCCCTGCCAATGCTGTGGCAGGAGACAGCTTTGGTACCTCTCTGTCTAAAAACTGTAAATCTGTGAGCTCCGTATAGAGACAGAGCCTCTCTGATTTGTCAAGGAAGGCCTCTACACTTTGCTGGTTGGTAAATGCCTATGATGATGAGAGATGTCAGTACCTACTAAAACAAAACAAAACAAACACAGAGTATGAATAAACAAAAGCCAGTGCATTTTTTCGTTCTTTGACTTTATTGAGTCTCCATATATTTTAGCAGATACAGTTATTGCAGTGCTTGATGAATTTTAAAAATTCTGAATAGAAATTCCAAGCCTTGTATCTGGAGATTAACTTAACTTTTTCTTACATTTATAGAGCTCTAGAACCTGCCTCCCATAGAGCACTGGCCTTGTTGAAGTTTAGGGTAAGCAGAAAAGGAGAGGTGAAAAGTCATTTTTCCGTAGTTATGGAGATGGACTTGCTGCTTTTTCTGGAGGCTGTTGTTGTTGCTATACATATGTGGAAACACATAGAGAATGGCTTTTTCTCCCCCCCTGTCCCTCTCAACTCTCAGCCACAAACTTACAAGCTGCAAGGAATGATATGGAATGATAGCTGAGTTGAAAAATGGAACTCAGTTATTAGGCAGATGTTCTAAAGTTTTACAGAATAGTTGGAGAAACACAAGAGTATTAACTTTTGGTGCAAAAGTTCCTGTACTGCTGTTTTATTGATGATGGTTTCTTTCTCTGTTTTAATTAGATGTTTAGACTTGTACAGATTGTTCATTACACAGCTATTTAATTGCTTAGTACACGTTAAAATTTCAATCTTGGCTTTTTTAGGTGTTTGGGTTGTGTTGTAGTGGGGTTTGTTTGAGTTTTTGTTGTTGTTTAGTAAATATCTCTATTGTTTCTCAGAATTTCAGTATCTAGTTCTTGCATGATGTTTAATTCTGATAAACATGTTCCACTTTGAACTGCTCTGTAGTGTATTGGCTAGTGTACAGGTTCAAAAATTCATCTGAAAGTTGACCTGCAGAGAAACAGCTGCTGAAACAATACCCCCCTAGAATTAGTGAATAATTCCCTTGGTTATATAAGATGATGAAAGTAATGGAGAGTCTATATAGTGAAACTAATTGTTTCTTCTGTCTGCTCGTCATAATTCATAGAAATTTCTTCAGGTCTTCCATTCTGCTGTTGTCTTCTCCAGTACCCATAATTTTTTGCAATTTTCATAATATGCATTTTGAAAGAAGCACCCAGAAAGGCATAGAGAATAGGGTTCAGGCAGGTGTGAAACAAAGCTATGCTCTTGGTGACCTGGGTTGCAACATCTATGGTTTTACTTGCATCGCAGTCAGTAATCAACATATAGATGATATCTATGGCTCGCCAGAACTTCACAATGTTGTAAGGTAGCTGAGTGATTATGAAAGTAGCCACTACTGCCAGCAGAACCATGAAAGGTCTAGACTTTTTAACATTTGCAGATCTAAAGATTGCCCGAGCAGTAGCGGAATAGCAGATCAGCATTACTAGGAAAGGAAGCAGAAATTCCAGGATAATTTCCAGGATTTGAATGGTTGATTTTAAGAGTGTTTCCATGTTCATTGGAAATACAGGAAGGCATTCATTCCTGTCATTGTGTTTCTTGACTTGATTAAATACTAGTTCAGGGATACTGAGGAAAATGGCAGACAGCCAGACACAGATGCAGGTAACACTACAGTGTTTGCCAATTCTTCTATGGCCCCGGGATTCAGAAGTGGCCCTGTATCTATCAACACTGATACAGGCCAGGAACAGCATGCTGGAGCTGAAATTCATGGTGTACAGAGAAGAAGCGAGCTTGCACAGTGAGTTTCCAAGTTCCCATCCCTGCACTGCATTTGCAGCCCAAAAAGGGAGGGTGAAGAGCAGGAGCAAATCGGCAATGGCAAGATGCATGATGTACACATCTGTCTTAGTCTTCGGTTTCTTGCAATAGGCGTAAACTGCAACCACTAATGAATTTCCAGCGACTCCCACGGTGAAAGCCAGTGCATAGAACGCAGGAAGGAATAATTTGGTGAAATTTCTCACATCGCTTTTTTCACAGAGAAGTTCATATGAAGTGTAATCTATAACATGGTTGAGATCATCCTCCTCATCCCCGGTCCAGTAATCAGTTGAGTTATTCATATCTCAGCCTGTGGCAAAGCTACAAGACACAAAAAAAGGGGGAGAAGGGGATACCAAAGAAATAATACTGAGTTTAAGTTGTAAGATTTCTGTTGCAACTAAACCCCTCCTTCAGGGTTGCTTATACATCTCAAATTTAAAGAATTTGGATATTGAGAATACATTTGTGAATAATCAAAGTAGAGCTAAATGGTAATGGAGGCATAACAGACCATCTCAAATTCTCACATGGAATAGAGTAACTGACAACATCTGTGTGTGCAATACAATGTTAAATGGATTCAACAGAAATGCTTTCATTAACGTTGGCATTTGAGATTGCAAGATGTTTGGAGTGCCCTTCACTGATTTCCACATTTCAGTCAAGGAGCCATCCTTGCTTTAGCTGCTCTGTCTCAGTTATGTTTGACAATATTCCATTGCAATATAACTTTGTCTGTACCTTTATAGGGTTGGAATTACACCTTTCTCTCTACAGCCTCGGCAAAACGAGGAGTACCGGTTGAAGGCTGTAAATGCTGTTACAATCGAATGCATAAGGAACACGAGCAGATTAAAACTGAGACAAACAGTAGTTTTTGGTGCCCGCTGACAAAATTTTGACCAATTTCAGATATGAGGATAATATAAGGAGAGCATTTTTGTTTCTCAGGCTCACATATACATGCCCACTGCATAAAGTACAGCAGTGGAGTCTGTTGCTGAACCAGCAGTAGGACAAACTTAGTTTAGTCTCTATCCCCCAAAGCCAGCTTTGCCCACATGGAATTTCTTACAGAAGCAGATAGCTGCGGGTACACAGCTGGAGGCTTCTCAAGATGTTATGACAGAAGGGAATTTTATCACATACAAACTGCCCACAAGTACCCAAACAGCTCATAAGCTCTGTTTTTTTTTCCAGTACAATCTCATGACAAGTTTACTCCGTAAACACTAAAGCTGTGTTCTCACTGCCAGCTTAGGGTTGAAGTTCCTGTCTTCAGATTGTGTCTTAAGCAAGTTGTGTCGTACAGTATTCTCTTCTTTTCCTGTAATTGTGTTCATTGACTAATGTGCTGAAATTCTTTCTATTGTAAACTACAGTTCTGCAGTGCCCTGTTTTCTTGAAATAAATAGGATTAAGGTTTCTTAACTGCAGTAGCAAAAACTAGCTGAGAACAAAAAACATATGCCCCCTTTCTCTTCATCTGCAGTGTTTCAGAATATGAGGTCAGTGTGCTGAGACCAGATTGTTATCTGTTATTCTGCCCCAGAGCTACAATTTGGCTTTTTCAAGTTTGCAAAAAACCCCAAATATAATTTCTGGTTTTTAGACAATGGTTTAAATGAAAGGTTGCCAAATCTTTATTATAAACAGTATTGCTTTAAATTTTTTTAATGTGTTTTGTCTACCAGGAAAAAATAAGTTACTGATTGATCTCATAATAAGGGATACAGACCAACTAAATAGAGAGAAATTAATAATTTCTGTGTTTGTTTGATTTTTTTTTCAGTGATTCTGATAGCCAAATATTTTAAGAAGTTTATTAGTTTGAAATTAACTGTTTGGTTTGGCTTCATCCTTAGTGACTTTGTTGGATTATTCTGTTAACATTTCAAAACACTCTCCATTAAACTTTAAACAATGATCACTCTTATTTTAAGTCTTGTAATCTGCCATTTACTGTTGCCTAAATGAGATATGCAGAATGGAAAAGTACAGTCATTCTATTTAGTACTTTGGCAAGGGATGTTCTATGCCTGACAAGCTCTGTTAGCAGGATTCTCCAGCAGCAGTAATCTTTTGCAGCTTTATGGTACTTTGAGGAGGGATTTAGTTATCAGCAGCAAGTGAATCTTTTTTAGTAGAAGAGAAACTGCTGCAAGGAGGGTTTAATCCACTTAGCTGAGATTTGAAGAAAATTAGAAGTTAAACTGAAAAGATTTAGTTGTGGTCTTAAAGCACTTAATTACAGAACCCGGCTGGGAATGCTTAATCAAATTGGATCACTAGCGAATTTGTTTGAAAGCAAAGCAGTAAACATTTCAGTGCAAACTCCAAGAAGTCTGTATGACAAAGCACTTAGGCTGTCACGCTGTGCTTCGCTGCCTTGGCTTTTGCCTGACCTAAGCTTTTGACAGAAACAGAGTTACCTAAAATGCAGCAGTTGATATTTCTCCCTTAAAAACACATTTCTGTTTTGGCTAACATACCTATTCGTATTTGTGATTCCTGTTACTGTTGTTTCTCAGACACACGTATATGTGCCTGCTACAAAAAGCAGATTAGCCCCTTTTGAGTTGGGTGTTGTACACTGGTGGAACAAGCTTAGTTTAGTCCCACACAGAGAGCCATGCCCACGTGGAATCTCTTACAGAAGCAGATTGCTACAGGTACATTGCATCTTGCAGCTGGAGGTTTCTCAGGATGTTATGACGGAAAGGAATCTTATCACATACAAACTGCCCACAAGAACCCAAATAGCTCAGAAGCTCTGCTGATTTTTCAAATGCTGTTTTCTAGGAGATATATTAATAGATATTTACTCTGCAACTGCATGTTTTCTTGCAGAATTATTCCAGCCTTCCAGTCAAATACAAATTCAGTGTGTTTAAACTTGACATGGGATTGTATGAGTGCATGTTGAATGAAGTTAATATCCCCAGTTTAAACAGAAAGATTTTTTGTCTCTAATGAATTAAGCAAAATTCTGTCCTACTCAACAAATCTAATTTTGATACTGGAAATGAGTGTATGCCCTAGTGAAATGATTTCTCTCTGTAAAGCCAACTTAACTAAGAGTAAATGTATGTAAATAAGCTAAGTATATCACACAATATACAGAGCAGTAAATATTAAAACAAAACTAACCTTATTTTGTCAGCAGATGAGTAGCAGGTACTGCAATTGAGATGTGCTTCGGTGGAGTGGTCTGAATTGGTCTGGCACATTGCATTTTGTCTTCAAGCACCACACCCTCATCTGGAAGTCAGTTGCACTTTCATTATGACTTGCCAGTTAAAAAAAAAAAATTTAAAAAATTATGCTTTCCTGGAAACTCTTCTCGTGTTGAACACGTACACTTCCTACATTCCTCCCTCTTCCAACCGAATGTGTGTGTTCTTTGGAAGCTCAGGTCTCTCTTACTATTTCACTGTGCTGTTGGTTGGTTTATTCCTGCAACTCCAAATTTTTTTTTTTACATCATCAGAAGGCTTTTAGCAAACCACACATTTAAATGGTAAAAAGGAGAGAAAAAGGGGTAGGTCCCCCTGGGGCTGAGTTACTGCCTCAGAGTCCATAGGGAGTCACTATTTTCCTTCCTCGGGGCACTACTTTGCTTCTGATGGCTGCCTACATAAGGTTTTAAGGGATCCTTGTATCCCCTCCTTTAAGTAACTTTTTAGGGGGTACAATAGAAAAATGAGTTTGGTGTTTCTGAGAAGGGGGAGGTGGTTCCTTCAGTATGTGAAACCAGAAAGATGGTAAGAAAAATATGTGAAGGCAAGTGGTAAATTGTCAACCAGACTATAAAGCAGATAAAGCAAGTAATCCTGCATCCTGTGGGAGAGTTCAGGGACTTAATGTTGTCAGTCAGACCTGGAATCAAGTTAGTTTGGTAACATTTCTACAGAAACTGCAAAACAGACAGATACTCTAGAAGAAAACTAGAAAGATGCTGTTACATCCATGAGGTTTCTTCCACTTGCAGTGTGTTGTCTGGATTATAGAGAGTCAAAACTTTTACAGGAAAGGGCAGGTGGAGGCAATCTGCACTTTACATTCAGATAATAGTATTTCTGCACTGAGTTGTGGACTTAGCTGTGCTAAGAATTCCTAAAATGATTGATTTTGCTTAAATTTACACAATCTCTAGAGCTTCAAATTGTTGTCTTGTGCAAGAGTAGCTTGTGCAGAGTGTCAGGAGCCTTCTGTGATCTGTTTGGTTAGAGAATGGTGCTGATAACACTGAGGCTGTGGGTTTGATCCCCACACGAGCCATTCACTTAAGACTCGATGATCCTTGTGTGTCCCTTCCAACTAAGAATATTCTGTGAAGCCTGTGAAATCCAGCTTTGTTTGAGTTATCCTGTAGCAGTCTAGTGAGTTTCAGTAAATGCAATATTGAAGCCAAACAACAGAGAGAGATATTGAGCAGACCAGAGGTTAGATTTTGGTTTTTCTGGCACTCTGATGCACCTGCCACAGCTGGGTTAGCCATCTGTGTGTGCTTCAGTTATTTTGAAATATGTGAAAGGAAAGGTTTTTATAAATGGTCAGTTAAGAATGTAATGGGCAGATGTTTTCCAAATACTTCGTTTTCATTCAGAACGAGAAGGTAAAATGGGCTGGGAGAAGAATTGGAGTCTAGAGAAAGAGTCCCACAATATATGTGCATATTTCTGCAATTTTTTCATCTTGAGTTATCACAGTACTTCAGTGTTATTCTTCACAGTGGCAGATAAGACATTTGGGTTGCTTCCAGGTTATGTCCTTGCAAGTCATGTCATGGCTTAGAGCCCTGAGCTATATCTCTTTAAAATAAATGAACCTCTCAGTTCTAAATAGGCTTGGTCTCAATATGGTCTCCAACAAGATAGAATAATCACTGTAGAACTGAGAATGCTCCCAGGGAATTGTGTGTTGCCTGCAGAAGTCCCCAAGAGGTTCTTCGTGCAGACTGTAGGAAGGCAGCTTGTGTAATTCCTGCACTGTTTATTCCAGTGCCTAAGCTCCTTGTAACTTCGCAGAGAGGAGGGAGAACAGAACCTTCTAGTCAGAGTACAGAAATAATACTGTCGTGTGTGTTTCAGGAGGATCCTGTAGGCTCAAAAATAACAAAAATTTTTTAATTAGTAAGAGTGAATGCAAAACAGATCTTATTTAACTAAAAGCACTTGTGACTGTGTAAAAGTGGCATGAAGGTTGAGGGGAAAAAACGTTCCTAAGCGCAGCAGCTGCTCTCACTGGCACTATCTGAGCCTGTGAGCTCCAGCTGGGAATGATCAGCAGCCGCATGCAGTGGCAGGACTTGCATAGCCCTTGCAGCTGCAGAACCCCACCATTGCCTCTGTCTTTACTGTTTGATTGCAGCTACATTATAATATTTACCATACATGAGTCAGATGCCTGCAGGGTTATCTGGAAAAGATGAGATAAAACTGTAGAATACAATATGCTGGTGGATAGGAATTACTGCAGGCTCTTGGGAAGGTTGCATGCAGTGTCCCTTTTCTTCATTAGGAGATCCCCACATCTCAATCAGTACCACAGTGCCATCCACCCTACTTGGTCCAGTTTCTTCTTGTAGGAGGGTGCAGAATGTGTTTATCAGTACCTGTCTAGGAATCTGACAAGTGTGTAATGTCACCACAGACCCCTTATCTTTAGCAGAGAGAAGTAACCCACTGAGCTGACAGTGCAGCAGCCAACATGGCAAGAATCATAGGTATTCTGGGCATTCAGGTAGTAGTTTATCCTGCCTTAGTCATCTTAGACTCAAAAAAATTGAAGACTGAATGCTGAAAAATAGGTAACTAGATTACAAGAATTAAAGTGCTAGTGGCTTCTGAAAGCAGGCTGTGTGGCAGCTTCTTTAAGTACAGGTTGTACTTCTGTGTCTGTGCCACATTTAGTACCCTTTCTACCAGAAATATAAATTGATTGTGTGAAGATCAGTAATCTTAAGCATGTTATGCTCCAGATAACAAAGACTAGGCTTCTAGTAGGATCGTGGCCAACCCTCTGAGCACATTTTAAAATATCATTGTCTTTGCCTATCTGAGTGCCATGAAGAGTTAGAAAGTATAACAGGTTAGTTAAACTTAAGATATTGCCCAGTGTAGCAGCATTGTTGTTTAAAAGTTTTGTACAGATTGTACAGTCATATACACATGGAAAACTTTATTGAGAAGCTTATCAATATGGAAATATTGTTAAAACTGACCTTCTAAAATTTGTTCAATTGTGAGTTTCTTGCAAAATTACTTCTAACTCCTACCAAATAACAGGCTTCTGTGACTCTTCCCCCCATCCTGCAGCAGCTTCTTTGAATTCTGTAAGTAATGTAAAAATGCCATTTACAAATGAGAGATTTATTCCATCCAGGCTGTCGGCATTCTTTCCAAAGCACTGAAGTCTTTCAGTGTCTTGCATTAGATCAGAACTTCTTTCTGGCTTTTATAGGTCAAAGTCACATAAAATTTGTTTTAGGTTTCCAGGACTTCAGACTCTAAGGAGTGGAAAGGCCAGGAATCTGCCTTCCTTTGCTGTGCTCAGATAGGAATAAGAACAGATGAAATGGAGGTATTCATTTGCCTTCCAGAAATTTGTACAAATTATTTAGGGAATCTAACCAGACGTTTAGCTCTCAGTGAACTTCTCACTGAGTTCAAGATGAAAGCTTTCTCTGGTTGGGTTCTTTTTCATACAACATGGTGAAATTCGCCTTTTTTTGAAGCAAGAATGTGACTTGAGGATTATTTACGAAACAGTTTTTAAAGAGATTCCAGAAAGTCAAAATATGTTTTGTTTTAAACCTCACTTCAAGGTAGGTCTGGTTTAGAAAATTGATCTCAGGCAATTCTTTACCTTCTGTGGAAAAGGAGAAGAATGAAATGCCCCTTACACAGAGGGGCAGTGTTTCTCTGTGCAGAGTAGTACCCGCAAAGCATATGTTGTGTCATTTGGGGTTGGTCACCTGCTTGTTGCAGTTGCCCAAACGAGACAACTGTTTTGAATCTAACTTTTTTTTTTTTACCAGGCTGATTTATTCCCCCTGCCAAAGCTTTTCACTCAGATTTTTAGCTCGTTAGCACTCTACAGCTCATGGGCCACAAAAATAACCCCACTCTGGAAACAATGGATGAATATCATATTTCAAGAGAGGAAAGTAAACAGCCGGCAGTCTGGCCCTCAAAACAGGCAGTGTTTTATCAGAATGAAATAAATCTCTCTCCCGCTTCCTGGCCATCACAGTGGCTGTTTGTAGGAGGAAGAAGCTCAGCTCAAAGCCAGGTGGTTGTGTTGTCTAGACCACAGGCTCCCTAACCTTGTACTAACAGCTGCCAAAGATAAAAAGTCATCTTTGTTTCTGACCTCAGAACAAACCGAGTTGGTATAGATCAAACCTTGAATTAAATCTCCGCAAAGCTTGTCATAGGCATTGAGATGCAATAAAAAAGTTTACTGATTGTTACATCCATCAGGTATTTTCCCTACCTTTGTGAGGCTTTGAAAGGAATGAGAGCATGCTTTGGTACCAAGAAATCTTAAAAAGACAGCAAGGATTAAGGTTCATAGAAATTTTAATCAATGGTAGAGTCTTCTTTAGGACTTGTAAATTAAAATGCTGGCTTTGTGCTACAAAGGCATAATAAATATGTCTGTATAACAAACATTTCAAATAATGTTATCAATGGTTTGAAATGCTAGCAGACTATTTTCAGGTAACAATTTCCACTTAGAGCCTTCTTTGAAGTGCAATCTAAAATCATTTGTGTAAAGGTGGAAAAAACCTGCATTCCAGGGAAGTTATGCTGACGTAGTAGCAAAGTCATCAGGGTAACCCTTTGATAGTCTTATTTGCATAATTTGGTTATAATCCCATTGGTGTTCCATTCCCACATAGACCCTCCAATCTTTATAGTTTAAAGATGTTTTTAAAGAAGTTTTCCTTTTGAAATAGCAGCATCTCACCTTGAGAGATGTGTTTTTGCATCACACTTATTTGCTCAACTGTAATGGAGACAGAAGTAATTAGATTCCATTTCAAGTATCTTCTTGTTCCCTTTTCATTGGAACAGATAATGGAGCTGGATCCTGGAGGGTTTGGATGTTTGGATTTTCATGTTCCCCTTCCCACAGTCAACTCCCTTTTACATGTTGAGTAGTAAGATGTATTTTGTTTCAACCTGATTATTCAGAGTGTAAACACAGCAGTAGATTGTATCTCCTGTATCAGGAAAGGAAGGGAGTAAGATTTCTTGTTATGAAGCTTCATTTGATTCTACACTGAGATTTTTAAATTGAAAACTAATTTTGTATTTTTCACTTTTTTTAAGGTGCTGGAAACCCAAATTGCAAAGTTGCAATTGTAATGGGCAAAACCAAAAACTCCTCAGCATCCAGGTAAGGATTCCTAAGAGATTCAAGGAGTTACCTGAAACTTGTTCCCTGGAGGAGTCACTGCTTGAGAAAACTTTATTGAATGAAATGCCATTAATTGCCTTGATCAGTTGGATGTGCTCATGAATTAGACGGGAGTTTAAACCTCTGCATGTGTTTGTTGCTGCTCAAGCTCCTGTTTTGCCATCAGCTGCTGATGACTGAAGCCTCCCAACCTTTCCACTGTTATCTTGCATTGGTGTGCTTTTCACTCCCATCCATTGCACCAGCTCCAGTGCTTGTGCAGCTGTGTGATGAATTGGATCAGGAAATTTTTTTTGGGTTCAACTAACTTTATCTTGGTCACATAACTTCTAGTCTGCATCAGTTGTTTAACAGCTATCTCTGGCTTACAATTTATTTTGTAAGTATAGTATATAAAGCAGTTAATATAAGGTAGAATTGCTTGTTTAAATAATAAATCCAAAACTTTTCAGAGCTTCCCTGAACAGAATGGTTAAAGTGGCACACCATAGACCTGAATTTATCTACTCGGTTTTTCACAAAGTAATCTGTAGGTATAGAAAGTTAAGTTTGTACCATGAGATGTTGGTTATGTGAAGTTGTGTAAGCAGAGAGCATTGCAGATCTCTAATCAGACTTACTCATTCCACTCCTGTATGTGTAAACATAATACTTACCTCTTCTTCTTTAAAATAAACATGTTGTTCAACTTCTTACCAAACTAGAATTGCCTTTTGCAAAAACTTACATAAGTGATGAATGAAATGCTTCATGTTTGGTTCTATTAAAATAACATGGCGTTTAATGCAAAAGAATTGGAACATTTATATCTCTAAGTTGGATTTTAGCCCAAATCCCATGGATTGTCTGAAGTTTGTGGTTTTGGCTAGGTTCCATTGAGAAGCAAACAGTAAGTTGCCTACAGCACACAGGATGGTTTGCCTGGCGGCTGTACGGATGGTGGCATCTGTTGAGCTCTTGGAAGCTGAAGAGAAGTTCTTGGAGGGGATAACGTGACACTCCACTTGCTAGAACTGGAGGCCGAATTCAGGGACCTGGGACATCCCCTCCAGTTCTGTGTGACTAATAACTGACCTTAAATATTCGTAAGGAATGTAAACGTGGGGATTTTTTCCCCTAAACTATAGGCAAGCCAAGATGATGATTCTGATAAAGTTGTTTCGAGGACAAAACAGAAAGGCAGGGCTAGGAAAACTGACTGGGTGATACAGAAGTACATGCACAGAAGGTACAGCAGTAGGAGTTTGGTGCATTATGTGCCAGTAATACATTTTCACTTGTTGATTGGTGGTTCAAGGAGTGTTGAAGCCACACTGTGTGTGGGCAGGATGGTGCAGGTAAATCTCAGCACTGGCTTTATGCGAGTGCTAAACTGAGGATAGAAGATAAAAAAAGCAGAGGAAGGGGACAGAAGGCAGACTCAGAGTTAAGTTTAACAGGTGCATTTTGTCTTGATCAGGTACAAGCAGCACAGTATGATTCTTGTTCCCATGGACACTCCAGGGCTGAAGCTGATAAGACCCCTCTCAGTGTTTGGCTATCTGGGTAGGTGATCATATTTATCAGATATATGTGTATTAATTTGTTAGCAGTCTCAGAAGCTGCTGTAATGTTAATAAATACTGTATATGAAATAAATCAGCATATATAAAAAAGGGTTAGGAATTGAAGGCTATGTTTTTATCCTCCTTTGTTTTACTCTGCTGTTGTGTTTTCTGTCCCTGTAGATGAGATCCATGGAGGACATTTTGAGATACACTTCAACGATGTGCGAGTGCCTGTCTCCAACATAATCCTGGGTGAGTTTCAGCACTAATTCATTTCTAATACATATAGCAATGAACCAAGCTTTATGAAACAGTGGTTTATTTAATGAATCATCAGAAGTGATTGTAAACAGCTGTGGTCAGCTGAGCCAGAGTCTCAAACATGTAAGAGGGAGACCAGTCTTCCTTTAGCAGCCTACCTGCTGCTTGAACGTACCTTGTTTAGAGCAGGAGGAAGCAGGGCAACTGTGGCCGTCATGCAAATATCACTGCCCTGAAGTAGAGCAAAGCAAAATCTGTCAGTGGCATTCTTTCCCCAAAACCAGTTCTCATAGACTTCACAGACTTTTTGAAAGAATGGCCTGCTGTACTCTATGGCCAGTTCTTAGCAGTAGTGAAAAAAAGAAAGAATAAGCAGCACTGTGACCCTTTGCAGGGAGAACTCTGTTCTACTTCTGTTACTTAATATAAATCCTGATTTCTTCTATTTCCTCTCTGCTTTTTTTATTTTGCTCAAAGAGCTTTCTCTCTTGAGTAGCCCTTGGACCTGGAAACCTCAAAGTCTCCCCTCAGATACTCATTCCAAATCTTATAGATGTATTTTTTCATGGAAGATTAACAAAATTTAATTTCTATCAGGTAAATCAAACTTTCTCAAAAACCATCTTGGAGTGTGCTTTGTGATGTAAGTATTATTAATAGTGTGTCGATATAGATCTGGTTGGAGTAAACAAGCAACAGTTCTGCAAAATAAACTTTTAAGCAGCTCGCCTTTACCACTGGTGCTATGAGCACACTTCTGCTTGGAGCCATGGATCATTTCAAAGAGAGTCATGGAGTCTTCATGTGCCTGTTTTTCTTTCCAACCAGGTGAGGGCAGGGGGTTTGAGATAGCTCAAGGTCGGCTCGGGCCAGGCCGGATTCACCACTGCATGAGGTCCCTCGGTGCGGCTGAAGCTGCTTTAGAGATAATGTGCCAGCGCTCTGCACAGAGGGAGACTTTCGGGAAGAAGCTGTATCAGCATGTAAGCACGTTCCCTGTCTCAATTCACATGCTCCAGACAGTGACCTTTGTTTTGCCCACACACAACCTTGTGATTCTGATAAGGGACACAGAAGTAGATGTGCCCTAACCTTGAATTCCTACTCATAAGGCTTCGGATGGCAAAAGAAAAAAATCACATTGCAAGGCTGCCATTTTTCACTATAACCTATGGGATCTTTTTTTTCTTTGCAATGAATTGGATATCCTTTCCTGGATTTGAATACAGATTTTGTCACTGCGTGTTTTACTCTGCTTTCACTGATCTATTTGGACAGGTATTTTTTCAGGTATACAGCTTATGTTTCTATAGTTACAGTATAAATTCACCATTTTTATGTATACAGTTTGTCACCTGGATGTCTCCATTCACAATCACTGGAAACACTCAGGGGTCTAAATCTGACTGAAAATTTTACTTCTTCAATCAATTATTTGTAGTTACTTATGATAGTACACACCAAACTAAGGGCATGTTGTGATTTTTGCTCTTATTTTGCTCTGGAATTGAAATACTGTTTCATGAGCAACTGCTTGCTAAAATAATAAAAATATGACAATCTGCCTTCTGTAGGAGGAACCATCAGCATTTGGTAGTTGGCCTCTCACATTTCAAGTGTTCCTCAGTTTTCCCAACAGCTGGGATGACTTTATTGGAAAAAACAAGTAAAAGCAATGGAAAAAGGAAACTGTACTAATATCTGGCACAGCGCGTAGCAAATTGTTTGTACAGATCCAGAAGGAACAACCTTACATATCTGTTTTCCGGTCACGTCCTCGCCAAACTTCCATTCACCAGCATAACCTAGAATTATTCAGAGCTGCATGAGGCACATTCTGTTTTCTCAGAAGTTTGTTACATTAACAACGATGTTTGATGAAGCCACAGGCACAATGCAGAGGCAGCTGCAGAGCCAGAGTAGGTTCTGCACAGCTTGAGGATAACTAAGGAAAGGATGAGGTTGGCAGCTGCTTTGAGTAACAGGCTGCTTGTCACCACCACCCATGGGGCAGTCAGACTCTGGGAGCTGCAGGCAGAAGAGCATGTCTGAACACTCCCACCCTGGTTCTGACGATCTTTGTTGGCACAAGCTAAGCTGAGCCTCCAGACTTTGCACTGAAGCAAGTGCTGTACATTTGCTTTTATGTCCTGTGCCTGCCAAGGCTACAAAATCCAGAGCCCTGGGAGAAGCGTGTCCCCGAGGCTGGCTTAGGCTCCAAACAGCTTTTGCACTGACAAGTATCACACATTTTTTTCTACTGTGGTATGTTAGCTGCAGGGGGAAATTAGCCAAGAGGAGCCGGGAAGGGCTGCCAAGACTGTTAACTTCATGTTGGATCAAGAGAGCTTCTAATTTATCATCAGGCAGATGCAGCAGGCACCACCCTGCAGGTGTTCTCCTGGCTCTGTCTGTCACACACCACCACCAGCAGTTTAAGCAAAGTAGAAGGAATTCCTCTCCCCTTTCTCCCCACTGTTTTATACTGGGGCTTGTTACAGGGTGAGAGGGCTGCGAGTGCAGTTAGTGGATAAAGGAAAGCAGAGAGTAAAAACCAGGCTTTGAAGGACTTCAGGAAAATGGCCAGCATGCAGTGTGTCTGACCAGGACTTCAAAAGTGTGCCAGAATCTGCAGGTTTTCCCTTTTAATTCTTTCCTGACAGGAAAAGAATTGCTCTATCTTGAGTACCTTTTAGTGGTTTCTTTATTATTCCTCATTAGATGACATGCATCAAACTACCTTAAATTTGCACACGAGTGTCTCTAAGTCGACAGAGCATGCACCTGCTGAGGAGCAGATGCACTTTAGGGTGTGCTCAGAGGTATTAACTGACGTTCCCCTTGCTGGCTTTGGGTTCTGCAGGAAGTTGTTGCCCACTGGATTGCCGAATGCCGCCTCAGCATAGAACAGGCTCGTCTGCTCACACTGAAAACAGCCAGGAAGATTGACATGTTGGGCAACAGAAAAGCAAGAAAGGAGGTGAATTTCTTTTTTTTTTTTTGCAGCTAGTACATGGGGAATGCAAAATCTGTGTGTTCAACTGGTTGAAAGACAAACTAAAACATATTGGTAAACATTATTATTCTAATTGTAGAGTGTGATTTCATGTTGAAAACAGAGAGGCTTAAGACATGCTTTTAATTGTCAGAGGATTGGGAAGTGATCTCAGAAACTTCAAGATGAATCTGTTCAAGCATTGCTTGCTTGTTTCAACATAGTAGGATAGTTTTGGGTGACTGGAAACAGTTTTACCATACCCAGGGAATAGGAACAGCAGAGCCCTCATCCAACCCTGAGAGGAAGGAATGTACTGTGAGATACTAATCTTCAGTAGAGCTCTTAAGTAAATATTCTCACTTGCTTATGAAAGTACTACTGATATTGTGAGTTCTCTTCTAACTACAGGTAGCCATGACCAAAGTGGTTGTTCCACGAGCTGTGCTTAAAGTGATTGACTGTGCAGTGCAAGTGTGCGGTGGAGGTGGAGTTTCTCAGGATTTTCCTTTGGCTTTTATGTGAGTAAAGGGAGACTTACCTGTAGATTCTAAGTATTCCTTCTAAGATAATTTTATAACAACAGTACATGCTGTTTCACCTCAGGTAGCTTGAAATAATAGTCCATATGCCTTTAAGCTATAAAACTTAAACCAATTGTTTTTAGAGTTTCATTTTAGTGCAATTACCCTTACCAGAAAACACCAGAACCTGGCACTTGACCTAGAATATCAGCAGCAAAGAGGATCTGCGTCTAAAGCTTAATCTTATCCCTTATGGCCTTGGGGAGAAGCAAAACTTCTGAATTCCCAGCCCACCCATCTCAATCCTGCCAGGAAGATTTTGTTGCAGTATCTCCTGTGTGATAGCGCTTTCCTGAGAAACCAGTGTCAGAAGGGTTCTGTAGTAAAACCAGTGCTGAAAGCTCCCACTGTCAGACCCTCTGGCTGCTGTGGCAGGGTCAGAAACCTGCCCCTAATTCAGCTCTCCCAACACAGGTTTGCTTATATCCGGACCTTGCGCCTGGCAGATGGGCCTGATGAAGTTCATCTCTCAACAATTGCAAGGTGGGAACTGCTTGACCAGTCAAAGAAGCTCACTGCAAAAATCTAACGGCGCATAGAGCCTTCTCAAATGGAATGGAAAATTTAGGAAAGGGTTTTTTTCCAGTTGTTTAAGGTAAAATTGAATGAATACAAAAACTTGAAGCAATTCTTCTCTCACTCTTTACTTATAATCATTACACTTTAGAATCATGGGCTTGGTTTTAAGAATTAGCAGAATGGTATCTAAATAACAACTTATGTGGGTTCTTTGTAACACTAAATAAAATCTGTTTTCTAATAGGCCTAAACTGCTTTCTTTGTTCTGAGCCAAAGCCTTTATCCTTTCATTGTAGGCAAAGCAGTTCTGAGTCAGAAGTCCCACACTATTTAGTTTATTGCAAGCTAGGCTGAACTTTTAGGTTTTGATTAAATGACAAACATTGAAGGTAATCCCTTTCTTTCCTTTTTCCAAAGTTCAGCTGTACTCCAACCCTCTCTCTTCCCCAGTTCCTGCTCTCAGCTGCCCTCCTAGTCCTAAGGCTACATGCAGTCCTTCCTCCAGCTCCCCCTCAAGTGAAGCTCAGGGCAGCACAGGAGACTGGGGTCAGCGTGTAGCTAGGTCAGTTTGTCTGCTGCTCCTTTGCTGCGTTTCTCCAAATGGATCTCCTCACATTTTTTCTTATTGGTGTTCCTTTTGTCTTGCCTTGCCTCTTTACTTCTGTCTCCTTTTGTGCACCCTCACAAGCCTCCTCCTGTCTCCTGGTCCAAGCTACTCCCACCCTTAAATATGTCTAAGCACAGGTGGCACCTTCCCCCTCCAAGGAGCTGAAGTTTTGGCTGGCACCAGCAGTGACGGACATGGGGCAGTTTATGGCCTCCTCTGCTACCGAAACAGGCTCTGCCATTTATGCCCAATACACCTTTATGAAGTTCTCAAAGGTCAGAGTTCCTCAGCTCTGCTCCTGTAATAATCCTCTTTGACATTAGTTACTTACAAGAGAACTTGCCCCTGCAGGAACAGAACCAGGTAGATCCCGGCATATTGTGCTGTTGGTAGCCCTACTTCCTGTAAAGTTAGGATAATCACTTTTCAGCTTATACAGGACTGATCGACATATAACTTAAGGGTACAAGTGTTTACTGTTTGTGCGAACAAACAAGCCCCCCTTCCAAGTTCCTCCCTGCTGGAGCTTGGAGAGAACACACTCTGCTTGGCTCAGTCTTCGGGGTGAGGCTGCGGCCAGTTCTGTCCTTGAGCCCACAGCCTGAAGGGTGTCCAGCTATAGCTGCTGTAGTAAGCCAGGGTGGTACACATACAGAGTACCTGGAGCTGGAGGCATTCCACAAAGTTTCTTACCTTATATTGATTCATTGTACTTAAAAACAAGATTATAATCTCTTTTGGGAAAACAGTAATTCTTGTTTACATTTCCATCCACCTTACTTTCCTCTTGCTTCCTGCCAAGAATGTTTCCTAGGAAGCTGAGAGTGTTACTAAGTCAGTGGCTGAAATGCACTTCAAATACAAAATCACCTGCACTGTATGTGGTTCAGGAGTTGTGCTCCAGGCTGTCAAAACCTGCACAATGTGTTTTTTCAATGAAGAATGCCCAGGGACCATATTTAGCCATGTTCCAATTAGGATCTCTGACCACTCTCATTTCCTACACCTTCAAAGAACAGCTACACAAGAACAACACCTTTATCTCATTAACAAGGCTCTTAATTCCCTTTATTTTAAAATTTTATGTACATATGAATGATCTGTATAATGTACACTCAATATAGAAAGTTTTTATATACTGGATAATGTATAGAACATTTCACAATTACACTAATTTCTTACATAACATGTCAACTTTAAGGTTTTTTTGCTGAAGCTTTGTCAATTTGGTCAAGCCAGTTATACATACGAATGTCTAATGCTGTTTGATCTGAGGAAGAAGATAATAATGTTAATGATTAAGGACATGAGTGAACTGGTGCAGAGACAAAACCCTTTGCAGGTCATGTTCAACGGGAGTGATCACATCAGACTGAGAAAAGAAGGGATGCCCATTTAGTGGGGGTCGGTGAGGTCAAAGTTATTTTAGCCCAATTCCTCTAGACTGTAGCTCAACTCCAGTCATGCTAATTCATAAAATATAAAAACTAGGAAAGTTTGATTCACAGTCTTGTAAACAAATATAAAGGAACAAAATGTGCTTATGTACAACAAGAAAAAAATTCTTGTGTACCCATTTCAGCTGATCCACAGAGTGCTTTCTTGTGTTACAGTGTGGTAGTTAGAATCACTGACTTTTTCCTAGAAAAAAAAAGTCATAGAAAAAAGGAATAACACTGTCATAAACACCCAGAAAGGCAGTAAGTTCACTTCAATGTACTGGAGGAAAGTGCAGTTCCTCATCACTGGCCAGTCTGCCTTTGTCTCTTTCACAAGGATTTCCAGTCCTTAACTGACATCTCCCACGTCGTTGTCTACTGGGGGTGGTACGTTGGGCATTACAGATGACGTTGTCCCTGCAGTAAGGTAACCAGCAACTCCAGGGCCTTTCGGGAAGGAAACAAATACTGGCGATTAGTTTTCATTCTACAGGCTGATTGAACAGCTTTATTCCCTCTGGTAACAGATCATCTAAGTCAACCAGACACCTTACACAAGAACATTTAGGAGTTTTTGTTAAGATTCTTTGAAATCTAGGAACACTAGGAACTAAGGCTTATTAGTCCACTAAGTGGAGTAGCTTGTGGAGGCCATTCTTGGACTTGCTCAGTGTTTTTTGTTCTGATGTGCCAAATAAGTTACAAAAGAACCCCAACCACCAGCATTACCCATCTCACCTTCTGCCACGGAAGCAGCAGTAAAGAGGGGGTGGCCTTCCTTTGCTAAGGAAAGGCCCTGCCACAGAAGTGAAATAAGTTTAGGCATGCGTTCCACTACTGGGCTCCTCATGTATGCTTTCAGGGTTGTAAAGGTTTTTTCCAGCTGCATATTCCAAGGAAGCTCAATGGGCTGCCCAATGAAGGAGCAGAACTGCCTAAAGCTTGCCTAGGCAGCATTTTGTGCCTTCAGTTAGGAAAAGGTAACAGCATTCTTAGAATACACAAACTATGTACTGGAGATGCAGAGCTCCTTAAAACTAGTAAATCTCCAATTTGATTACTACAGGGCAGTTAGTTTTGCACTGCAGGCAAAGCCCCTCTCCCTAAAAGCTTGGAATTAAAAATTTAGTCATATAGAAACTTTCAACAAATGCAATAAAACTCACATTGCAGCAAGAGGTGTTTCAATAGTAACTAATGACTGTAGAATACTCCCCATCCACAGCATGTTCCTGCACCGATACAGTGATCAACTTGGTATTAGACCTCCAGCCTACACTGCCAACATTCAACATGGTGAATTCTGCTGGGTCCTGTACTCCCCCCACTTAAATCACCCTCACTGAGTTCTCCCAAATTTACTATCCCTTCCTGCCCCACCCTCCTCCTCAACTACACCCCAGAGCCAGAACATCAGAGCATGGTTTGTCTCCTTGTGAACAGTCCTACACTACTACTGTGAGGAAGAGAGCAAAGCAAGCAGTGCCTTTGGTATTTAAAAGCGCTCTGCCTTCAGGATGGGACCTCTCTTTGCCAGCTCACCGGTGGCACCTGCCAAAAGCCACACCCACTGTTACTAGTGCAAAAATTCCCCGTAGTTATCTTGTGCCTCGAACTTTTCCATTATGGAGGATTCCTAACATAGTTCAGAAGTTCAGTTCCTGTGTAGTACCAGCAAGTACCAGCCACTGCAGTTATCAGTGTTGTGCTCAAAGAAGGCAAGTTTATCGGTGTTTGGCACTTTGGGACCACACATTTGTCACAGCTCTATGACATGCATCTGTTGCTTGGAATGCAGCAAGTGCAGTGTGCGTTCTATGAGATGGTATCTACCTGCTTTAGAGAGCTACACAGAAGTTAGCAAGCTGCCTGAAAGAGCAGATCTAAAGCCCACTTCTCAGGTGAAGGGGACTGCTGCCAGTTAGAAGGGAAGGAGAAGAGACACCTGAGGGAAGAGAAACAAGCAAGGGAAGTTTCAAGGGAAGTGCAAATAGCAAAGCAATTTGAAGCAAGACATAAGGCAGAATACAAGATAAGAGAGGTTAAAAATAAAGCTTTTAGTTTGATTTCCATCTACACTTTGCATTTGTACAGCATCTTCATTCTACATTGGCAAGCACTTAAACATCAGGCAATTTAAAAGCAGCACAGGCTTTAAGGCAATTGGAAAGCTATATTGTCCCCAGTCTCAAGCCTGACCACATCTGGTATAGTGGCAATTCTTGGCCAGTAATCACCCAGCATTTTCTTCATATTTCTATATTTATGGTATTTATGAAATACCAAGGAAATTCAGTACCAACTGAATCGGGTGTTCAGGTATTCTTTGTCAAAGTGGCATTAAATGGTACAATAAACAGAAAACTCCTGTTCAGAGCTAAAGCACAGAGTCTTTCCTGTGTGGAAAAATGCATCAAGTGTTGTAATATACCTACTCTCAAACTCTAAGCATCTGCTACTAGACCATGTAATTCTGGACCTGAAAGGCTCTTGCTTCATTTTCTTAAAATACATGTTAGTATCTTGCAAGAAAAACTTTGGTCATCTGATTTATACCTCACTAGTTCAGTTATGCTCAAAAGTTTTACCAAGACTCCTATAGTGGGTTAGGTGAGAAAGTTCCATGCAGCACATGGATGTGCTCACACTGGTTTGTCACAAAGGGCCTTAAAACATCACCTGGGAGGCAAAGCTCTTAAAACCAAATGATTGTTCAGCTGATGGCTACTGAGGAGTCAGAAGTTTGCATCATGTGTTGCTTTAGATAAAGTTTGCTACAATGTCATTACTTGCTATATCTGAAAATATGAGATAGGAAGTTTTGGACTGTGATACTGTGTCTATCAAGTGCTGCACTGGAGTGAAGGAAGAACCTGCTGTGATGTAACTGTTCTAGGATTGTGTCTGCACCATGCCATTAACAGCAACAAGGTTCTCATCAGTTGCTATCTTTTGTGTGTGCAGCACACATAGCTAAAATGCTCTTCTACACTGCCAGTGGGACTGAGGTGGCACCTCTGGGGTGCCATTTTGATCTTGGTGGCACCAGCTGGGGACTCACCCAGGGTGCACCACTGCTGCAGTCAAGTGTATGCCACCAGCTCCACATACACAGGCACCAGGTCATCTTGCCAGTGCACTGAGTCTGCCTGGAATGCAGCCTCAAACTCCAAGCTATTAACATTCCAACTTTTCCAATACCACTACTACCTGCCTAACACTAAGCCGTGTAATTCACATGGCCAATTAATACAGGCAGTCTAACTGATTTTGAAGACAGTTTGTTCCTCCCTCCAACCTTGGAAAACCATGTGTTCTAGGACTGAAGTAGACTGATCCTGAGAAAGCAAGAAAGCTACTGTCATTCATTAGTTCCAATTACATCTCTGCTTTATCACCACAGAGTACTTTCAAGTCTTGCCAGTGTCCAGATTCCATTGCTCTGATATTTTAGAAGTAGGTACAGCAAAGACTACCCAGAGAAATACATTCTCAACGAACAAGAAGTTTTGCTTTTGATGAATGTTTTAAAAACTTACTGTATTTTTACAGCACTGAATGTTCAGACCATGGGATGGCACTAGATCCTGGGGATAAACAGTATCTCCAGAGTCCAGTCTGACAATTAAGTAACTGTTCAGTATGACTCAGGGCATAAACAGGAAAGAGTTGCTAACCTGTGAGGTATCCTGCTGTTTGCGTATCAGAAATGAACAAGTCGTGTTTCTGATCCTTGAAGGCACTCCACACAGAAGAACGAGACAGAATTTCATTTACCTACAGTATTTGAAAAGATTAACACAGTGAGCAAGTGACATTTGTCATGTTCTAGGCGAACAAACTCATTTTCTAAAACCAAACCATTCCAAAGGGATTACCAAAGAGCATGGCAGTGCTGTGATACGGAATTCACACACATTTCCAAGGAGACTTGCTTTTCCATGTTAACTGTGCAGCTAAACACATAATGCTCAAAAAAAAGTCATTTAGTAGCTTGACTTTGTCTGTCATTCCCCAATTAAGTGACAATGAAAAGCAACCGTGCAAGCAGCCACTTGCCACGCACCTACAGCTGAGGCAGAATAGGACTTCTCCTGTACTGTAGCAAGATAGGGACAACTTGGAAGAAGGACCTATTCCCAGTTTCCCTCTGTTTCAGAAAGCTTTCAACATAAGAGTAAGTGAAAGGCACCAAGGACTTGCACAGTTACTAGGACCAATTTTACCAGCTTGAATATACACCCATAAAGCTGCTGCAGATGTCTATTTATTCAGGAAACAAAAAAGCAAATTTACATTTATAACAAGTTCTGAAGAGTTGTCAGTAGAAGCCAGCTAGCTTATAGAACATTTCTGTACTTGGAATTTGCCTTGTTAGTGCTCTTCACATGCATTGAACTAATGACTTCTAATAAATAGATGATGATGTAATGATTTTGTAGTTACAGGATGTGAACATTTTAGGTGGAACGATGCACATGATAGGCAGAAAATTAAACAAGGGATGTTCAGAGTTTGATCTTCAAGTGTCAAAGCCCAGATGAAGACTTGTCAGTACTTACCTGTTCCCCATACTGCAGGCTGCGAGACATGGATTTCAGAGCTTTAACAATCTGAGCTTTTGTTGCAGATGGACTTTCCAGGTTCTCAAGACCAACACCTTCAAGCAGCTTTAGAAGATAAGGGACCAAATCTGCTTTCAAAGCCTGCAAACATACCGAAATGAGTTGTCTTAACATGGACTAGCAAGTTCCATATAGATGTTTACTTTACTAGCATTAGTGTGAATGAGAAGTGCCAACAGCTATCACTAATAGGCTAAAGCCAAGGCTCATCCATTTTTCCTGAGCTGTATGAATACATGAGTATGTATTGAATACAAATACAAGAGAACGCAAAGATCCTGTCCAGCAATTCTGCTCTGTCCAGGTGTAAACACAGTTTAATTAGCTGGCATTCCTACACTACACTTTCTCAGCAGATACCAGCCAACACTACCCTACGCATTAAGCTTCAATACTCAGGTAACATCCTTGAATAGATCCGTGTTTTAGATAAAGAACTGACTTCTCCAACAAGAAAAGCACATTAGTTAAGTTCTAGGAGGCTTCCAGGTGCTGTCTAAATTAAACAGTACCTCTGTTCTTCTGAACAGTTTAGATGTATCTAAATGTAAAAATACCACATTTTTACAGTCTCAGAATGCACTACTTACTTGGGCTACTAAGTCAGTTTGTTCCTTCTGAAACATTCGATTCAGTGTTTCACAGGCCACACCAACTATATCCGATCTCTTTTTCATTCCATTCATGAGAGGGCTGATGGTCTCTAGTGATGCCATTGCTCGAACACAAAGCTGTAGAGAGACAGAAACTTTCCGAATACTTTATTTTGTGCCAAGATGAATGGTTACTGCAGATATGGTCAGCCAAGACCATGAATTTCTCAGTCTTTAATCTATCAATTCCCCATTAATTAGCTATAAGTCCCTGCTCATCTGTTATGCAATATTTCTAGTTAGAATAATGCCTTTTCAACAATACAAATAACTCCAGGTATGCTTTTTCTCCCCTCAAGCACTTAAATGATTCAGTACCTCATTGTCAGACAGTATGTGCATGACACGAATGGCACTTTTAGGAATGGCATTGTTCTTGTGATTCATAGCCTGGATTATCTTGTGAAGATGACCAAGTGGAGGAACTTGATCAGCTAGCTGAGGCTGGGCACTGAACAGGCACACAGTTGCTGTGGTAATGGTTTCTAAAGTTTCCCCCTGCAGAAAATCAAAAATCAACACAAAGTATAGCTCAGTAAAGCCTTATGTATCATCATAATAACAACGTTTCTCACTTGCTGTGCATTGTAGATTTTTCCCCTAATGCTTTTATGTCACTTGGCTCTCAAACTATTAAAACAAGAAGTTAAGAACATGATTATCAGCTCCAGTAGTGGCAGACATTCACTAGTTCCATGAACACAGACCCCATGGGAATTCCTAAGCACTATTTCCAGCATCTAGAGAATTCAATGTCTGGCTGCAGCCTCTGCATGCATACATGTGCTAACTTGCCTGGTGGAAGTATGATAGCATGGATGTTCAGGCTGACCTCCTGAATCTTAAAGGGTTCTGCAGCCCATGCAGCAGCACTCAACACACTTGGGTGTATTCCACGTGCCCCTACAAACAGCTATCACATCTTTGCAATAAGGACGTCCCTTTTATTCAACATGCAAGTTAATTTCCACCCTGCAAGCCTCACCAAAAATCTGTCTGAACACTGTTCAAGTCAATGACGAGTTAATGATATGACTAAAAACTGAATTTTAAACATTGTTCTCATTCAAACTGTAACACATTTGCTCTACTCATTACACTAATTGTTAGGTGGCAGCCTTCTGTAGGTCACGTAGTTATACTAGAGTGGGAAGTCAGTGTTGCAGAAGGACAACAGAAGTGTCAAGAGCTGAAAATCTTTAGACAGTGTAGAACAAGTGCCATTTTCTTAAGTCAGCCAGTCATGAAATAATTAAAAGATAATAAGCCTCTAAGACATAACTTAAGCTAATTCTGGGGCTTCAGGGACTTTAAAAGCACTGACTCTTGTTCAAAAGTAGCCTCAATATATCAATGTGCTTTTACAAAGAGTCAGAAAGCAGACGAAAAAACCCATTCATGTTGGGAAGAAAGTGAGAATCTAAGTTAATCAGACACTAAAAGACTAGTAGATTAAAACTGTTAAACAAATTCAAAGAGTAGAATCAGAAAAATCATCTTACATGGGGGTTATTTTTCTCCAGTAGTTCAGTAAACTTTTCCAACAGTGCAATGAGAAATTCTCTTGGTTTCCGTAAAACCCAGGCCGGCTGGGCAATAAAAATCCTTAGGAAGACTCCCCCCACTGAAAGTTCACCTTCTGCCTCACCATACACCACAGCAAAGTCTTCAGGCAGCTGTTGAATTGTAAAGTACAAAGAGTTATTGGCAAGAGTATGTGTGAGAACAGCAACTGTTTCTCTACATGGTCAGGGTCACTAACTAACTGTATTTTCTGAAACAGAGCTGGGCAAGACCAATAAACACTTCATTTTGAAGGAACGTGAGGTAAGAAATGACATTAGAAGGAACAGTTCAGGCAGTACTACTACAGTGAACTTTTCTTTCAAAAAATGTAACTGAACCTACAACTGCATCAGTGGTAAACCCTAGTTCAAGAGAAGTGCCAACAGCAAGGCTGATGATACAACAGCCCTTTTCTTCCTTTCTTGCCCACTTCAGGGGGAGGTTTCTCACCATCGCCCTAGGGAAGTTTCCAGTTCTCATCTGGATCAAAATAGCTATCCTGCATGTGTTTAGAAATTGGTTTAATGTTGAACTAGATCACTGTTGGGAGGAAGTCATGTCTGGCCTTTCACAGTTATTGGGAAATACTACAAACTGAAACACCTCACTTATTGACCTGATGCAAAACATATTTTGAGATTTGGTGACTTAAAGTTACTGAACATTTACCAAGAGCAAGTTTTCTACAGCTATGTAGTGACAGGACTCTTTCCAGCAAACCGGTATTCTTTGTAGCTGACTTTGATGCGTTTTAGAATGACCTCAGTGATCTAAAAATTCAGAGTACGTTGGCAGTGGTTTTGCCAGTAAGTGTCTAATTTCAAGGTACAACTAGTAATGAAAACATCAAAACAGCTATGTTTTCAGTTATGAACAGTTACGTTCATAGCACAGCAGTGAATTCCTGTTGGTACTTAAACAGGAAAGCCTGTCATGCATCTATTATCAGCTGGCTTATAGTCTCCCTGGACGGACTCAAAGCAGAAACAGTATACTTTTACCTTCCAGTTGGTGTCAGGGTTGTCCCTCTGAAGTTTAAAGTGCCTTTAAAGAGAAAGTAAGTTTTAACAAGCAGTAAAAGAAGCAGTTGTCTTCCCTACTTGACACCTCAGTCACCCTCCATCATTGTGAAGCCGTCCCAGCTTCTAAACCCCATTTTCTTCCCATTGCAACCCCCTCCAATTCTTACAGCAGCGAGCAAATACCTGGATTATGCACAGACTGCACCTGCATCACTGAGTTACAGGTACAATACACAAACAGTGAACAAGTTTCTTTTCACTGAAGCCTGGCTTGCAACGATTCTACTTTTTATAGGCAGAGTTTTGTCTGACAGTTCTACAGCAACTCTGGTTTATTGCCACTAAGAATGTTTCAGTTAAGGATATACTGAGTCAGTAGGTCTTCACATACTCAAGCATCATTTCTCGAACTGTTGTTGATACTCTCTCCCTGGAGCTATCATTCCAAATTAATTCTGGATTTTCATGAGTTCCCTCAAAGATATGAACAGCAGCTTCAGGGTTGTCTCTCATGGCATCCATGAAAACTCCAGGTAAAAATTTCATTAGTGTAATTCTAACCTAGAAAGGATAAACAGAATTGACATTTAGTATATCATAAGACAAACTAAATGACAGGACAAACTAACTGACAGAAACACAGAGAACTCCAGGAAGTCCAATTATCTGTAGTACTATAATTGCCAACTGCTAGAACAGAACACCACAAAATAAAATAGTGCCATCATTTCAAATAGCAACAACCAATGACAGGTCTGAAATCTAGGTCTCTAATGCTGAAGTCAATACAAATGGAAACCAAACTGCTTATAGGAGTTACAGTAAATACAACAACTTCTAGAAGTGTGCTCACAGATTAAGGGTTAACTATTTGAAAAAGCCAGACTGCTCTTCACATGAACATTTTAGACACAGAAGAGTGTTTTTTTGCTTGTCTTTAAAGAGAGGCAGGTAATATCAAGATAAGAGTTCCAACATGAGCTGTTCCTATTCTTACCTTTGGACCCACCAGCTTATCTGCAGTCATTTTGGCAAAGAGCTCTGCTGTCTGAGCTCGGACCTGCGGATGTGTTGAGTTGCAAAACATATCTAGTAAATAGATTAAAGCACCTGTAACAAAGAGTTAGAAAAACAATCAAATTTTTTTCTACTCACAAGTAGTAGGAAGAAAGAGTATCTACTTTACATCCAGTGCTGCAGAAACATTTGCTTTCAGTGTAGTACTGTACCTTTTGCCATGGCCTCTTTAATTATTTTTGTGCTAGATGTCAAAGCATACAAAGTTTCAAGGACGAGCTGCCGACCTGTCAAAATAAAAAGTATTAAAAACTTTGTGTCATATATATTATGAACTAATAAAAGATAAACATAACTGATCTTAACAGAAAGCTGTATCAAAACAACAAAGCTTATGACAATTGCAAGCTTACTCTGGCTAAACCCAATTAGTTAAGGAATGTCAAAAATCAATCATACATTCTAGTATAGCATAGTTTCATAAATAGATGTTTATTACCTCAATTCCCTAAAATAATTAGTCAATGGAACACTACACAATTCAAACCCAATCAGAATACCTGATGTTTCAGCTCACGCATTTAAGACAAGAAACTGGTTACGCAGAACATTTTTTTACATCATCCTCCCTGAAAGAGGATTAGGGCTTTAACCTAAGACTCAAGTGGTAAGCTCAACCAGCTGCATTCTAATTAATTTCTGAGTTGGAAACCCTTTACCTTGCAAGACTTAAGAATCATATAATACATACTTGAAGGTAAGGAATGCAGGAGTGCCAGTAGGTTAGAGAGAACCATTGACTCAGCAATGTTGTTAACACATTCTTGGTTACTCGTTACTATGTTCACTACCTGTAAAAGATCAGAAACAACACTTGATTATATTCCAGCTTTTAAGACACTGTCCAGAAAATGCAGTGCGTGGTGAAGTCAGTCACCTCAGTGGCAAATAGAGTTGATATTTACAACATTTATTCCTGCCACCAAATTGTCTTGTCTCCTCAGGGAAGAAGGGAGCAAAGACTCAGGCAAGAAGCTATTAGATGTTTCTCCAAGGAGTAACTGACACCTTAGAACTCCAATCTTGATATTTTTTAGATGCTACTCTAACAGTTACACCATCAGGTTTGTTTATGTTTATGTGCAGAACATCTAGACAGGTTTAGTGGTTTAGGGTACTTTTGGTTTTGTTGTTGTTTTATTTGGGTTTTTGTTGGTTGGTTGGTTTAGTTTTTTACCTCCAGAGCCAACTGTTGCACCAGGCCAGCTCCATGAACACGCAGAAGGGAGAATATCAACTTAAAGTGACCTATGCATTCACACTCAGAACCTGTAAGATACAAAATAAGTTACTCTTCATGTTAGCCAAAGCACTCACTGAAGGCCATCCCAAGCCCACATTTCACTCTACAGAGAGGTGTTAAAGACTACATGGCTTTATACAGTCTGCCACAATAGTTGTAACAGCTCGTACAGGACAGCATCTGCTAAAAAGTTAGAAAATTTTAAACTCCTCTCTATTAATCTACCTTCCACAGAGTCTCAGATCAACAATATTCCAAAAGCAGAGGATACTTCCTCCCTCTAAAGCAAGTAACTGAGCTAGTTCTTGGACTACTTTGTTTAGCCATCTTGTAAGAATGCAAGTAACAAATTGCATCATTTTATTTATCCTTGATCATCAATACTTGTCTTCAAATACACTTGCCCTTTCAGAATGGCAGGGTTGCTATAAGCAACCAGCTCAGAGCAGGGTTGCTATAAGCAGCAGTAACAGCTGCCTTCAGGGTTATAATTGTAAACATAGAATATCCAGTCTGAGAACAATTTAACCACCTATTATTAGAAGCCACAATAGTAGAATGATTTCCTTTTAGAACTAGCAAATAATACAGTAAGAAAGTGTCCTAATCATTTGTCTTAGGCTTTTCCAGTCTGTATGTTGGTATGTGCTCATGAACTATTGCTGATAAACTTTTGCTGCCCACTCTCAAAAGCATCTTCTCCTCCTGCTTTAGTAAGGCCCCAACACAAATGACATTTAGATGTTTACTAACATGCAGTACTCTGTTCAATGAGGTTCTTTTTGATGCAAGGAAGTTTAAAAAAAAATCAGTTAAAGATTCTTCGAAGGATTACAGAAAGTTTCATCCAGGAGGCTTAAGTGTTCCTGGCAACAGCAGGCTCGAATTACAGTTAAAACCTAGTGATTCAGAGATGAAAATAGATAAGGCTTGAATTTCACACAAAACTTTAACACATCTACTGATTATGTTCTCCAGGTGAGGAAAAATAAGCAAGCCTATATGGCTTATCAACAGTGTTAAAGTCTGTTAATCAGCAAAACAAGCTTCCTTCTCAGTGGAAGATAAAGACTACAGAGGTCCAAAATTTTTAAGGTTGTCCACAAAAGGGTATACGAAGTAAGTTCCATTTTAAGCCTACCTGGGTTGTGTTTTATCACGTTTCTCAGAGCCTCCAGGGCCATTTCAACTCTCCGTAACCGATCTCCATGTTGATTGGACTCTACTTTCCCAGTCTGTGTTATTGCCATTAGTGTATGAAGGTACTGTGCTTGTGAGCCTACGTAATCCAAAAGGCTCGCAGCAAACGCTTTAGGAAGCTTTAAAGTAGAGATAAGAGCATTTTTAGCTCTGTGATGCAACAGTATGCCCAGTAGAAGAAAATGTATCCAAATAACTTGTCCTACAATTCACATATTCCCTTTCTCCAGACAAGCAGATAGAAAACACTTCTCTTTAATCACTACAACATCTGGAAGACATTAATCCTATTTCTATCTAAACATACCCTTAAGAGGCTGCCACTACTTCAACAGGTATATGTTTGCCCATAGATACAGATGGACTGCAAAGCCACTAGGCAGAATCACCACCGCCTGGAACTACTGAAGTGTCTGCAGCACAAGCTTGTAGAGAAAAGTCATTAAGACATCTGAAGCAGCACATCTTAGTGCAGACTAGTTCCTTTAATTTCTTCTGCTCCAGTAAAGGCATGTCTCATAACATACTGGTCTCGAAAAAAATTTCCATCAGATTTTGTATTTTCTCCATTCTGTACTGGCAGATAAACAGGAATTAGCAGCATTCCAAACACCAGTTTCAACAGGAAGGTTTTAGCTACATCTCACCTCTAGTTGGAAGGTAGGGACCTCATTGTAGACTCTAACAAAAATCTCTCCCACAATAAGTTCCTTTGCATGGTCACTGAAGACAAAGTCAGATCCATAGCTCTTGTCACAATCACCCTTTAAGCAGAGATAAGCAGCAAAAGTCAGACAGAAAATCATCTTGTAGAAAGTGTAAAGCTATAAACCGATAATGAAATAGCAATACTTGAGCAGAAAACTTAATGCTTCAGCAAAAGTCAGAAGCTCAGATTGAAACATAACAATAAATAAACGAGCAAACTCTTAGGGTTTTTGTTTTCTTTTAAAAACTACTGAATGAAGAAAGTGACTTAGGAGTAGTCAACAATGGAAATTTGTATTAACTATAACACTGCATCACAGGGGGATGTACCAAAACACAAAACAGTTTAAAAAAAACAGTAGTGGGATTTAAAGTAAGAAGTATCTTACTCTCTTAATCATGCTTTCTTGTTGAGATTCCAAAAACTCAAGTAGTTCAGCTCTTGTCCCATTGTTCCAGATCAAGTAGGGGTTCTCCGTATTACTGTTAAGCATCTTCAGAGTCTAAGAAATAAGGAATTTACATGATGTAACACATCTACAACAGTTTGCGATCGTTATGCATAGTAATCAGCATGTTTCATGACGTTATTTAATCCAATCTCATTAGCAATGAGACCAATTACATAACCAAGTTGAAAGTGTGAAGTTTCCCATACTGGAAAAGCATACTAGAAAAACAGTATGTACAAGTTATTTGGTCCAGTACAATCTATATTATAGTTTTTTCTTTATTGTGCTTTGAGCCACATTTACTTCAGATTCTCCATCTATTTTTGGTAGTGAACAGCAACTATCTGCAGTATCTCTTTATAGATGACTTCCTTGGTACCACTTTTAAAGAGATAAGTTTAGCCTTTGCTCTCCATCATCTAAGCCTTCAACAATTAACTTCTTTGTTCTAATATTTGTTTTGCAAATACAAGCACTGCTCCTGTCTATAGTGTTCGAGACCAAAGCAGTTTCTTTTCCCTGTAGTTACTCCAACTGCAAAGAAAAATCACACTGCTGTTCTCAGTATCCAGTTGGTCTAAGAGAGTTCAGTGTTCTAGAAGGGACCAGGTACTCCTTCCATAAATCACTAGAGAAAGTTTTGGCCAACAGACATTTACCTCAGTAGGACTGACCACAGCGAGTTTTCTGGCAATATAGGGTGTCAACATTCCAGCCAAGCTTTTCCTGATTGTTGGGTTTTCAGGGGTAGCTTGTTCATCAGAGAGATACCCTCCAAGGCGACTCAAGGCCAGGAGACTGAGCTTAGCAAGGCTATTTGCTACCTCCTGAAAAAGACAGACAGTTAGAGAAAACCTAGAACTTATTGAAGAATTATCAGAATAGCCAAAAGGGTTGTTCAACACTTCTGCACCAGAATGAACAGCACTGATATTCTCTATTTATCTTGGCTTAATAAGTGCAGTAAGACATAAGCACTGATAAGTAGGAAAACCTGGGGCAGGAAGATGAGCTGAAAGCTACAGAAGTTATTTAATGTATTGGTTTCTGACCAGACAACAATTCCTGCTCACACAGTCAAATATCAGCATAACAAATCTTTTATGAGAGTGATACAAGACTTAATAGATACAATAGAGTGTTCAAAGCTCATCTCGTCCAGTAGCTGAGGAAGAAATGTCATACTTAGAGGGTCACCATTTGAGGAAAAAGCAGATATTTTACATAAGTTCTCAGTATCACTAGACAACCCTTTCAGCTGAGCCTCAAAAGACTGATAACAAAAATGTACATTTCTACTGTTAGCTATTGGTAAAAAATCTCCTGCACTAAGTCCATTAGAAACTGCAGGCTTTGGCAGCTTTAATATTTGAACTCTTTAAAAAAAAACCCCAAACCCCCAAAAAACAACACCCAAGAAGTATTTACACCACTACACAAAAATCCCTTTCCCAAACTGCTTTGTTACCATTGCTGTTCATGCAATTCAATGATCCTAACAAGTATTTGAATATACTTAAGTCTATTAGTAAGAGTTGGCAAGCAACAACAATTGGTGTCTGAGAGCATGCACCTTGGGAACATTACCTGGTGGTTTGAATCTTCACTTTTCTGAATCCCGCTCTCCTCCAGTGTATAGTCATAGTTGAAGAGGTAACCCAGTAAGTACCAGAGAACACCAGCTTGAAATAAGTGTGTTTGAAGCCAGTAATCTAAGGCAAAGGAGCTAACGCACTCTACTCCTAAAGCAGCTACTCGTGGTATGGTCTGAGGGAGAAAAAAGAAGTTTGACTTAGTACTTGTAACCAAAGATTTAAAGCCAAAACTAGTTGATCTTAGAGTACTATCTAGGCAGCAGAGAGAAGAAAACTGAAGTAGAGGTAACATCTGCAGTTGAAGTGTCTGGTAACCACCAACATGGCTAATTAGTCAGCATCTTTCAAAGGGAAGAGTACTCGAATAGTTATTTCACATTATTAGAAATGAGCATTATCTCCTGATATAGCACACTAAACCAAGCAGTTAGATGTGTCAGTTAAAAGGCAAAAGTAGCTGAATCTTTACAGTGATTGCATTTTAAGCCAACTAAATAGATTCCAATGCAAGCGCTGAGAACAAGGCAGTGGAGTTCTGTATCTTCTCATGATTGGCTGGGATCTTACAGAAGGGTTGATTGGTCAGTGCAACTACAAGGAAAGGCTGAGAGAACTGGGTTTGTTCAGCCTGGAAAGGAGAAGGCTTTGGGGTGACCTAATTGCAGCCTCCCAGTACCTGAACGCAGCCTACAATGAAAGATGGAGAGACTATTTATGAGGGCATGAAGTGACAGGACAAGGGGCAATGGATTCAAACTGAAAAAGAACAGGTTTAGATTAGATATTAGGAAGAAATTCTTTGGTGTGAGGGTGGTGAGGCACTGGGACAGGGTTCCCTGAGAAGCTGTGGATGCCCCATCCCTGGAAGTGTTCAAGGCCAGGCTGGATGGAGCTCTGAACAACCTAGTCTAGTGAAAAGTGTCCCTGCCCATGGCAGCAGGGGTGGAATTAGATGATCTTTAAGGTCCCTTAGAACCCAGGCCATTCTATGATTGTCTTATCTCCTTTAAAAGCAGAATATTCCCCTAAACATTTGACAGTTCAACACCCATTTAGGCAAATGGAAGAAGCGCTTACCTTGCCATAATACAGTAGTCTACAGAGGTCCTTAATTATGTTAGGCATTTCTGTAATCTTCTCTCTGCAGTCTTCAAACTGAGCTGCTACACTGTAACACTTACTAATGTATCCACATACCTACAAAAAGCAGCATTTTATTGGTTACAAGTAGAGGAAAATGCAAGTTTACAATCCTATTGTCAATATATATACTACTAAATCAATATTTTAAATTATGTATATATACACACTTATATTTATTATCATTTTATACATATACTATAATGTATCAGTTTCTCAGAAGACTATATAATCAGTTACAACTGCTGCAACTTACCTGTACAGACATATCATCTGGTTTACTAGACCGTGTCAAGACTGCTACACAACGATTAAATGCTTCTTGCAATACCTGTAAGGATTGGATGATGCATAAGTTGAGTCACAAAAAAAAAAGGAGATAAAAGCTGGCAGAAATAAAACATTAGTTAGTAAACTCATTTTTAATGGCTGAAGGGAAACATTTGACAAAAATCTGCTGCTTGCTCAAATGGTTTGTAGGGGCACAATTCCTTGCAAGTGCTGGTTATTAACCTCTGGTGCTTTAGAGTTGACAGCCTTCTTCACATGTGAGCTAATACCTCAGTCAGTTTGCAGATGATACTAAGTTGTGTGGGACTGTTGATCTGCTGCAGGGTAGAAAGGCTCTACAGAGGGATCTGAACAGGCTGGATCAATGGGCCAAGGCCAATGGTATGCAGTTCAACAAGGCCAAGTACCGGGTCCTGCACTTGGGTCACCACCACCCCATTCAATGCTACAGCCTTGGTGAAGACTGGCTGAAAAGTGGCCTGGTAGAAAAGGACCTGGGAGTGCTGGTCAACAGCTGGCTGAACGTGAGCCAGCAGTGTGCCCAGGTGGCCAAGAAGGCCAATGGCATCCTGGCCTGTATCAAAAAATAGAGTTGGCAGCAGGACTAGAAGTGATTACCACCCTGTACTTGGCACTGGTGAGGCTGCACCTCAAGTACTGTGTCCAGTTCTGGGCCCCTCACAGAAGAAGGGCATTGAAGCAAGCCCAGAGAAGAGCAATGAAGCTGGTGAAGGGTCTGGAGCACAAGTCTGATAAAAAGGAGCTGGGTTTGTTTAGCTTGAAGAAAACGAGGTTCAGGGGGACCTTATCGCTCTCTACAAGTACCTGAAAGAAGGTTGTGTAAGGGGTAGGGGCTGGTCTTTTTTCCCAAGTAACAAGTGATAGGACAAGAGGAAATGGCCTCCAGTTGCACCACGGGAGGTTTAGCTTAGCTATTAGGAAAAGTTTCTTCACCAAAAGGGTTGTCAAGCATTGGAACAGGCTGCACAGGGAAGTGAGAGAGTCACAGTCCCTGAAGGTATTTAAATAGATATGTAGACATGGCATTTACCAACATGATTTAGTGGAACTTGGCAGTGTTGGGCCTAACAGTTGGACTCAATTATCTTAAAGGTCTTTTCCAACCTACATGGTTCTAATACTGTAATATGTGCAATGAAAAGCTCTTCTGCTTGAGTGACTTGTTCACATTTATCAATTCTTTCACATACAGAATGCAGCAGCTCTCAGTAGTGTTTTGTAAAGGCGTAGAGAAACATCATATGTAGCTTGCTTATCCACAGTTCAACAGACAAGCCTAGGTTCAGAAAGGGGTATATTCTGCTAGATGCTTCTCCTACTGGATCCAGAATAGAGATAATAAGAATGGACAAAGGTCTCAAGACCAAAAGTAATTCTCAATTGCACCTGATGTCCTACGCATTGAGGATCTAGGATTTTTATCTGTGGAAAAGTTAAACTAAAGAAAAAAAAAAAGGCATTTCAACACATTTCTTTGCATTTACCTCAATTCCATTTTCTCTCCTCAGTTCTTCTGCATTTAACGCTGAACAACTGACAGTATGGAAAGCAAGTTCTGTAGCAGCAGGCAACAGAGGAGATTCCTTGGAAAATAAAAGGTCATCTGATGTTTCAATGGTAATAGTTTTTATCAGCATGGGATAGCCTGCATACTTGTAAGGTTTCAAATCTGAAAGACAAAAAAAGTCAAAGCTTACATGTAGGCACAGCCTAAGCAATTTTAACCACCACAAAATTATCAGTTGAAGATATATCAGATATATAAGGACGAGGAATGAAAAAAAGCCAACATCTGGGAAAACTGGAGCAAGACTGAGCAGCTCACACAACCTGACTCCTTGTCACATAAAACTGTTCATGCTAGAAGCTGACAGAGCTTCACAGAAAGAAATCATTTAAGACCAAAAAGACTTACCTTCAGCTCATTAAGCCCCCAAACTCAAGAGCCTTCCCAATGACACTTGTCTGTCTCCAGAGAAACAGAAGTATAGCTTTAACTGTCTGTCTTAGGCCAGGATTAACTAACAATAACCCTATAAGGACCTTAGCAATTTGGCACAAGAATCATATATTTTAAATAATTATGTTTTTCATTGCTTTGGGGTTCAGTTGTGCTAAAGAACAATTTCATTTTGTATATGGAGCCAACTGCAAGGCAACCCATGTAAGTCTATACCAATGCTGTCACTACCTCCACACAACTGACAGAGTTATGATTACATATGAAGTTCTTCATTTACCATTATAATACAACACTTACACAGCAAAACACTATTGACTCTGCAAGACTTGGACATGCCAGTAGCTCCCAGCCTGGGACTGTAGCTAGAGTTAAGTGTTAGGGTATTCTAGCTAACCCTCTTTCCCAGTTGGACAGTGAAAGAGGTAATGTTGCAGCACAGCTCACCAGAGGACTCTAACACTGGTCAGAATTCCTGCAAGAATACAGCCATCTGTCTATTAAACATAAGACAATCTCATAACCAGAATCTGCCATCTGGGTGACTGAGTACTAGTGAGGACTTTTCTGCCCTGACAGAATTCTAAGTATGGAGGAATATTAAAACTGATTAGCACTGGAGCAGAGAACTTCAAAGAGCTATTTATGCTTTTCTGAATTAAGTTTTACTGCAGATAAATTGACTTCATGAAAGAAAAAGTCCTATTTTGAAACCCTTTACTGTAGCTACATAATGCTGTGGCAAGTCAGAAACCAGACCAACAAAGCACAATCTCAGGAACAGAGGAGATTAAAACTTACTGAAATGACCACTAAACAAATGAAGACAAAACCCTCTTCTGAGGCAGCATGCTTACCTTCCTTATGCCTGTTGAAGAGGATGCTTTGAGTTTTCAAGATCAAAATTATGTTTTCTGGATCTGGTCCATCTATCACCTTGGCAGATTTTGTGCATAGAAACTCATATGCTTTATTAACTTTTTCAAACATATCCTGCAAATAAAGAGGAATAGTCATAAGAGGTATAAAGAACCCTCTAGATTACTGAAGCTTCAGTTTAGACGCAGGTAAAATAAAGCATTTAGGATTATAAGCCGCAACACTAGTTTTATTGCCTCACTACACTTCAGAAAATACTCCAAACACTAGTTCACATATCGGTTTTCTTTTGTCTCCTAAACTCTGCCATAGGCAAGACACTTAATCAATCATACTATGATGAAAGCTTGATAGTGAGAATGGGTAGAGGATACAATCCACCTTTGAAAGGGAGCAAATATCTTATTTAGGTCCTGTGTAACTCTCTAAAGACGCTTTCTGATATGTGGGTCTGATCAGACTAAATCAGTTTACTGTAGAAATCCTAATATTCTTTGAATGACATAAGTCAAATTACACATAAGTAGCACTAATCTGTATTTTAGTATTTGTCTAGGGCATAGCTTTTAAAAGGAAGAAAGAAAATTCAAGTGCGTGTTTCAGAATTCTTAATACACCTAACAACCAAATTTGTCCCCATTTTATTAACATCAGAAATTTGTGCTGTACGTACCCTGCCTTCGGGATTCTTGTCTGGGTGATATTTTTGAGCCAACCTGAAATAAGCTTTCCTGATCTTGCTTTCATCATTTCTACAAGAAAACAAGTTCCATCCATTACATTGAGTAACATAAAAAAAAGCCAACCACAGCAAAACCAGCCTGGATTCTGACAACAGTACTAACAGTAACTAACAGTAACTGCAGTTGAGTGAAAATTACAAAACTCTTATTTCCATTTGAAAACCCTGCTTTACCAGCTTACGCTGAATGAGGGGTCATCATGTGACCACAGAATAGAATGAAACTTTTGAAACAAAGTATTTTAAAATACCTCTTGTACCTACTATACTAACCAGAAGGTGCTCAAAGTCCCTGAGTATTTTAAATGAAGAATCTAAATGAGCTGCAAGTGATCAAAGTTAGTATTTCATGATCTATAGTAAGTGCACTGTTCTTGAAGGATAAATACAAAAAGTGTTGTTGGTTCTCTTCTAAAGGCCTGAAGTCAGAAATGAGTGGCAAGACAGGAGGTAAAAAATTCTAAGAATATAATCACTATGAAAAAGGACAATACATTGGAGGGAGAAGGATGATTAGAGAAATAAGTTCCACTTTCAACATATTCAAGTTCTGCCATATTTTTTGCTCACTATAGTTGAGTCTAATGCTTGTCCTTTAAAAACAGCAGAGCTCAAAGTATTTTTTTCCCTAGTTTCAGTTCATCTAAGCACTTTTACAATTATTCTCTCAAACACCGGAATTGTATTTCCAAGCTTTGTTTCTTTTTAGCAAAGCCATCTTCCGCTGTGAAAGAGTGCTACATGTAACTAAACTGGTACCCCCTAACTGGTTCCAAGTACTGAGATAAGAAACTTCAGTTTGTTCAGGGCATAGAGCTTATATAAAAGTAGTTAAGTACTGAAAACAACTTACTGGCTTTGTCCTTTGGGTAGGTTAAGAACTTCATAAGCATCATCTATTGACATGGTAGGTGGCTTCTTCTCTACCTCCTTCTTCCAAGCTTCTAGTGTATCTTTCAGCAGTTTAATCTAAATAATTAAAATTTAGTAGTGTTTCATTGATGCTGACACCAGTATATAATTTTTAATAAAATGCTACTTTATTAATGAATCCTAAATTTTATTCAAGAGAGAAGTATGTTAGGATGAAAATGACTATGTAAGAGTCACATTAGAAGATGGAGAATCACTTAAATAACATGCAGTTCACATCTTGATACTATAAAAAACTGCAACAAAGCTGCATGAATAAAGCCGCTTAGACAGATCTAGTCCACAGACTTGTACCAAAAAGATCTCATCAATTCAGTTAATGCACTGATCCCATGTTAGCTCAGTTTCTTCTGCACCATGGGCAAATAAGAACCCAAAAGTGATGTTTCCTCCCCACCCCCCAATCAGTTGAGGTTCACTGAAACACTATCCGAAGTTTTTTTGAATGCTTTATTTTGCCTTTGAAGTATGCACCACAAGAATGATATATTTATACTGTTGTTATATGGAAAGAATACTATGCCACTTCAAGATAAAGTAGTGTTTAATGTGTTTGCTTGTGAACCAAAATTCAGGATAAAGCAGTTACTTGCAAAAAGCCTAGCATTTGATTTCCTTAATATTTGTTACAAATCCCACTTTTAGGACTCTGAAGGATCAAGAACTAAATGAACCCTAAAACACTTCTTACTTACTGGATCTTTAATTGGCCAGTCTGGAAATCTGAGTGTATCACAAAGATGTTTGAGGTAATAAATATTACAGAACAGCTCATTTTCCAGTTGTGGATAGTTGATAACTGGGATGGGACAGTACTGGTAGAGTGCTCTTGTATTGCTTTGAAGACGAGGGGTGAAGTCAGCAAGATGAGCAGCAATCTTCTCTATCATAAGACGCCTAAAAATTACAAAGTTCAGTTTAACACCTGCCAAGCAATCCTCAGTCCTCACTCACTGTACAAGTGTGTTCCATGATTTCTTCTGAAAAGATTTTCCTTAGTAGTTTCTGAATAGGATTCTGTCCTATTCTATTACAAGCTACTGAAATTCCATGAAAATTAGTTTACTAAAAACAATGTAAAGTGACAGTTTGCCCTCCTCAATACCTCTTTACTTTCTGGAAGACCCTAATATTCCAATGTATTGGAATATAAGAGGTATATCTCAGAAATAGGTGCTGGTAATAAAAAAGTACTTACAAATGAGTAAGTATAAAGCACTCCACACCCACAGTGAAGTCTCCACTCACAAAAGGAACTTAATCAAGATGTAAAACGTATTTGTCAGATGTTCAGGGAAATATTTCTCTTCCTGCTGCCAATTCTGCTCCCCCTTACCCTCGTTATTTTTGATCAGAGAAAAGGGCAATGCAGGACATTGCTCTTGCAGAAGGCAAACAGAGGAAGTAATGAAACCATGCAATCCAGGTATTTTCAGCTTTTCTGAAAAACAGGACCTCTTCAACACAAGCTGTAGTTCAGAATTATTTGTCCATCTGACAGAAAACAGTTACCTCATTTCATTGCTCCAAATTGCTTCTGGAGTGTCAAATTCTCCAAGGAATATCTCAGAAAATTTTTCTGGTTCATAGTTTTCTAAATAACACACCATTGCTTCAGGAAGAATATGTCCGAGTATACTTCTTTGAACTATATCTTGACCTTTTGGCTGCAGAAGAGATCACATGGTTATCTCAAAGGTAATTAAATTCAGTGTTGCTAACTAACTTGAGATCTAAAAACTCTTCCCCTTTTCCCTTACAGTTCTTAAATTTCAGTTAAAACAACTACAGGTGGTCTGCAAAACTATTTGGAAACAAAGGTAGTTACTTTTGCAATCTACTCACTTCTTCAGACTTGAAAGCTTGTTTTGTATGTGTGTATTTCAAAAACCTAGAAGAGAAACAGCAGTTATTTTCTGTTTGATACTTAAAGTACCCTTGAATAATAAGCAGACCACCATAGTCCAGCTGGCAAATCTCATACATTTACTTGGAGATAAAAGAGTAACAGCAACAGTTGTACGAATTTCTGTACAAAGTCCATTAAATGTTTGGGAACTCCACCGAGCTAAGCACCCCCATGTTATAAGTGTTGCCTTATGTTCATCATTTCAGTTTGAACGTCTTGTTTCCGAAAGCTTGTTTTCTCCCCAGACAAACAAAAAAGATGCGGATAGAGACACAGACAACCTTTCCCTCCAAACCTCTCCCTGCGCTGTTAGATCATCATTGCAGCAATGAAAGAGGGTGATCTTAGACTGACTGCTGACAGTCCTATTACATGAGACTCATCATGGAAGCATGCAATGATTTCCCAATGCATTTTGCTGTACAAGAGACTTCACTGGAATTGTACAACAGCTTTTTATGAACTACTGCATTTAGAGGAAGAGTAGTGGAATGAACTGCAACAGCCACCTGCATATGCAGTGCATCTGTCAGGTAGTACAGACTGATTTAACTGCTTAGGCTTCAATACTGAAACAGGCTTTTAGATTTTCCACCACTTTCAATAGCAGCCTACTGCCAAAAGCTACATTTGCATATAGATAGGCTGTGTCACTGCTCTTTAGTGCTTGCAATGAATTATTCTTCTACAATATGCCATGGCCAGTTGTACTGTTAGAACTGTATGATCAGACCTGTTCTCATTCCCTCCCCGGAAGGATCATAAGCAAATTACTTTTCTAGGGAGTGACTAGATCACAGGGAGGCAATTCTTCTAGAAGAAGAATTTCATGTTGGTTCTAGCAAGCCCCACTCCCCTGAGCATACAGAGATGTAGAGCAGCAGTCCTTCTGAGCATAACTGGTCAAGAGGTACTTTTGGTTATGCTTTTTTCCTCACCTTGCAATAGGGAGTACATTGGAACCCGTGTACATCATTATGAAGAAGAACACTCCACTCAGATAAAAACGAGGTAACTGAGGGTTATCTTGCATGACATGAAACAACAATACAGCAACTTTTTCCACAAGGATAGGATCAAAAGTCAGTAATAGCTGAAATCAAAACACAAGTATTTACATTAGTTGCAACTAGTGCAAGTTACTTAGCCAAAACTGAAGTTTTAACTAATTCAGTACTGGGACAATCCAACTGCAGGAATTGCAGTTAAAGAATACTTCAGCCTAAAAATAACAAGTTTGAATCAAAGAATATTTAAAGTTGGGAGGGACCTCTAGAGGCCATCTTGTCAAACCCCTCTGCTCAAAAGCATGGTCATCTGTTGCTCGTTGACAAAGACCAGGTCCAGGTGGCTTTTGAGTATCTCCAACGATGGAAATATTTCCTAATGAAACATTGGCTGAAATGGCATGAAATTTCTAACAACACCCTGTGAAATCAACTGCTTCTTCAGAGATCTGCAGGACATGACTTAATGTGTTTGCCCCACTTACAGTATTCACACAGTGAAGATGGTAGCATAAGTAAAACTTTAGATCATTTAGGGACACTTCTGAAGAGTTACTTACCTGAGTGATATGAGGAAGGCAAGTACTATCTGACAACAGTCTTTTCACTCTAGGCAGAGGTCTTATGATAGCATTGTCTTGATCCCTAAAAAAAAAAAATGTAGTACAGCAGTAAGCACACATGTGCCTTTTCTCTTTCAAGAATGAACAATTTTATGAAGAATAAGTATCAGGCTGTTGAGACCATACTTATTGTCTTCTATTGTTAACTTCAAGGTCTGTTGTTAGACTTGGTAAGTTTAGTGTCCTGCATCAAAGCAGATGCATTTAGGTTAAAGGAGAGCTTGTCTGTAAGACTACATGGCTGAGCATTAGAAATACACATAGCTTCTGTATTCATTCTTGCAGTCCCTTTCACAATATTAATATCGTGTCATTTACAAACTCTCTATTTGCCTACAGAATCACTACTATGTAAAAGGCTCTTTAATACAGTTCCTTAATGTACTACTTTCTAAGAAAAGCTTAAAGATAAAATTTATGAATTCATACATCTGCCAGATACAGTTAACCACTTCTGTTGAAAATTACTGTTTACCTGCTGGGAAAATATCCACACATGGTGATTAGCATGTTGAGGACAAGTGTGGCAAGGTCAGTCTCATTCAACACAGGCTGGCCACTGGCAAGCAAGCACCACTTCAGCTGAGGGATGACCTGTAATGGTCGCCAGCCATCCATACCTTGAGCCCAGCACCGTGTTTTTGAAGTCAGCTTTCCATTGTTCCATAGTTCCTGCATCTATTGCAAGATTAGAGATGAATTCAGTTGATTCGGCATTCAGAGGTACCTTTGCTCCTAGACACTCACACTCAAGGCAAGCTTTTAGCTGCTGTATGGCAGGCTACTGCAGTTGCATGAAATTCCAGTGCGTTTATAACTCTGTCATGGAATCATGAAGTAAAAGTTGTCAGATTAGTTGCAACACTACTGAGGCATGGAAGCGTAGGCAGCCTTACCAAACAGACTGTGATTCTTGGCACAACATCAAGCCTTTTATCTAGCTTCAATCCTTATTACTCAAAGAGTTACTTGGAGAATTTTCTTTAGGATTGTTTATGGTTCTCCCTCTCACTGTTCGAAACACACACCCAGTCACCAGGATGGAAATAATTTGTCAGGTTGAGAGTTTGAAGCTGACAGGTACCTCTTGAAAGCTGTAAGGCCCGCTCCTTTCCTTGTCAGCATTGCCGAAGTACCACTCTTTCTCGCTCTCCCTCTTCGCATCAGGTGCTGCCTCAATCACATTGCTCTAAACGTTGATGTTTAAAAGAATAGCATTAGCTTCACAGTGTAAATATCACATTTCTACAGTAAATGCGAGAAGTACAATTATTTTTTTTAAGAATTGTCCTTTTGGTAGAGTAGCGTATGAGTAGTAAGAAACAAAGGCCACATACCTGCAAAGGGACTGTAGCTCTGCTTGTATGAAGATGTGCCAGAGTAAGCAGATCCACAAGGATTCTGATTCCATTTGAATCCATAAGGTCCTTCACATTTTTCTGTTAATGAATGAACTGAGTTACCACAAGCATTTTCTACATAACAGTTGTTACAAGTACTGAACAGTTTTATTCAAGTAAGAAGTGACCATGAGAAAAGTTCAAATCATTCTCTAAAGTGACTAGAATGGTACAATTACTGCAATATCTACACATTTCCTTCGGCTTTCTCACCAGTAAATAACAACTATCACATCCCAGAAAGCTGTATAAAAATTGTTTTAAAGCTTCCTCAGTACTTGAATTTTTGTTCAAGTTAACCCCAAAAGACTAGTTCAGACCACTTGATACAGCTGACAAACCGATAAACTACTGTTAAGTGTACATGTCCACCTTACCTTATTCAGGATCAGCTTGTTGAGAAACAGTATCAATCTGTCCCGCTCAAGCTTGTCAGTGCACTGTTGCAGTAGAAGAAAACAACTCAGTATTTCATAGAACAAACTAGAAAAGCAAACACAGTTGCACCTGCACAGCCACATTTCTTTTTTATGCCTGGAATGAAACTGCTGACTATTAAGTGCCCAGTTTCATGCACAGCTAATAAATGTAGCTTTCTGCCACTGAGGAGCAAAGGCCTTCTTGCCCTCCAACCCTGTTGTTGCTCTGGATCAAACCCACTATTAAACCTAAGTGTTCTAACAGGCAGTGTTTGGATTCCCAGTGAGTCAGTTAAAACAAAAATAAGAAAGAGAGAATGCTTTCCGCCAGCAGACAGAAAGGGTCTTTGATATTACATCCCTGGTGAGATTATCAAGGCTTAAGGCAAAATAGCAAGGGTTCAGCTTCACTTGCAACAGCCATATCCAAAACCCATACTGATGCTAGCAAAGAACTCCTGTAGACTGCATGAAAATGTATTTTTGCAAGCCAAATCGGTGGTCAGACATAACAAACATTTAAGAGGCAAAGTAGACTAAAAATCTAATCCATCATGTGTGCCCATCTAAGGCTACAGTTTCGATAGGTCTGGGGCTGTTGCTACTACTCAAAGTCAGTACTTTGAAATAACGTGACATGGAACAATGTTCTCCTCTTAAAAAACTTCTGCATTTTTCAAAAGCAAGCCAAAGTTATATCTGCATTTTGTTGGCCCTAAAGAGACTAGTTAGAAATACCTCTATGATCAGCAGGTTTTTTTAGTGAAACTTCAACTGAAACAAGGGGAGATACCAGGAACAGCTGGTGACAGGATGGAAAAAAGTATTCATGCCTCAGTTTCACATTCTGTAAACCCAAAACTTGGGTTTCACAGTAACTTGAAGGATCTGAACATATGTTGGACTAGCTGTGTGTTAACTACTGTATCCAGTAATTTAAAATAACTCTTACCCTTTCTAACATCCCAACAATGTACTTAGTATCAGAAAATGGTCCTATTTCTTCATGACATCTGCCATAGACAATGGCCAATGCTTGCAGGCATAAGCATTTCATATTCACTTTTGGGGTAAGCAAGAAGCGATGGTAGAGTTCATTGAAGAATTCATATCTAAAAAAGAGATGAGATTTTAGTAAAGAAAACAAACAGATCTTGGAAATGAAATAAGATTTTAATAATGTCTCACGATTTTTTGATTGCTCCACTCTCTTCAGTTTCATCTTCTTCCAGTAGCAATCTTAAATAATAATCCCCTATTTTTATTTCCTCAGAAAGGCACTCATATTTTACCTGTAAACACAGAACACATTACTTAACAATACATATTGTTTCTCCTTCATTAAGCTTTTCTTGCATAACAACACCGTACTTGATTGCATCCAAAAACTCAACAAGGTTAGCAACCCCTCCTGAGTCTGAGGAAAACTGAAATCTGCTAGTTTGCTGTTAAACAAACACCTATGAAATATAAGCCAACTATCAAATATGCTGCTCCCCACAAAAAATGAAGTTTCTCATCTTACTGAAATCCCAGTTTCCAGCCTTTAAGTAACTTGCTTCTAGTGTCAGCTGGCTTTATTAACTAAACTTGGATAATACACGATACATTTCAGTGACTCAAGTTTTAATAAGTAGTTATTCCATTGCAAGGTATTTCACTCCTTGTTACTACAAGTATGAAACACAAGCATGACCTAATTATTAGTTATACTTGCTATTGTGCTGGCTAATAAAAGCCTAGAGGCATCAGAACACACATCAAGAAGCTGAAGTAAAATTGCACAATCAGAGCCACCACTAACTTCAGAGCAACTACATTAAATTTAATCATATGCCTCAATGCTCAGTGGTTTAAAGCATTTGGCAAGCACTTCAATTAGAGGTACCTCTAACATGCCATGAAAACCACTCTCTACAGCAGTTTTTCTTATCTATAGTTTGCAGGCTACTGTCATGAGGCCACAAAGTTATCTACAGATTTGACCACAGCATGTGATATAAAGATATCCTGCTAACTAGTACACTTTCAGAGCAGTCTCAAGCCACCATCCCCCCCCTTGGCAAAGTGACAGGTTCCGCAGTTGATAGGGAACCCTTTTTCACCACTATGCAGTTCAAATACTTACAGCATAGTCCAATAAAGTATTCATTTAAAACATTTAAGGGCAAATCTCTGAGACAGTAGCTGTTCAAAGATCACGTTACAGAAGCCCCTTAAATCCAACACCAAAGTGTCCTGAGCTGTAGCTGCAAGAATGCTAGTGATACATTCCAGTAGCATAAGCCACACAGGAGTGCAGAGTGCAGGTGGGAAGTCTGTATTACTAAGTTTTAAATCTGTACTTTTGATTCTGCCCCAGTCAACACTGCTAAAGATTTGGGATAGCAAACACTGTGATATCCAGAAGTCCTGTGCCTGACCTATACCTGATGGAAACTTGAAAAGATAAAAGCCAGTGCATGAAGTACTAATCCAAACCCGTACTTTGCTATTTACTGCATCAAGGTAAGAAGGAACCTGTAGTTGTGTGATAGAACTATTTTCTATTTTGACTTCAGATACTGCTGTTCCTAGAATGTGAGGAGAGTACCCTTAATCTATAATTCACAGTGGAGCATGGTTTTAGTCCCATAACCTATTCATGATTTGGCAACACAGTATTTAACAGACTTCGGTTCACTGAGACATGAAGGAAATACAGACAAGAAACTTGCCATCAGGAAGAAGTGATTTCTGAAACTACCCAAAACAAGTCTGATGGAGCACGTTCAAAACCAAGTATGACTTATCTGGACAACAATGCAACACCAACTCCTCTCTTAATGCAGGACTACATTGAGGGTTCTGATCAATGTTTCATCTCTACAGTATCACTTGTCAGTCTGAAGAGGTTTCAGTTTTGCAGAGTGTACTGGACAATAGTAATTGTCCACAGACTCAAGATTTAGCAGTTTATTTCATGACCCCAAAAGAATCCCAGCTTGCAGTCAGGGATCATCAATACAAGATTCACTCATGTAATTAGAGAAGTGACATTTTAAGTAGACATATTTTACATACGCAGTTCGTCCTACAGTAGGTCATATACCTCAAACTCCTGATGGTTCCATGAGATAACATTAGCACTACCAAGTTCTCTGTCAATATTAAATGCTCTCATCTCAGACTCAAGAGTATCTCTCAGTTCTTCCCGCGTTTTGAAGTTCCAAATCAAGTTTGATCTAGCATGATCCTGAAGAAATCTAAAAAAGAAGTTACATAGTTTAAACCCCTAAAAACATCATCTGAAAGGCAGAAAAGACTCAGCCAGCAAGGCAGGGAAGATCACTAGCATCAATGGACCTTAATTACAAGGCACATAGTAGTGGTCTCAGGTTTCTTACAGTAATTATGGTCACTCACCTGTAGAGTGTTTTCATAGTCATATAGGCCAGCCTAGACTAAAGCACACCTGGGTCATCCCTTTGGGCTCAGTTTGTTATCTGCATATAGTTGCTGACCAGGAGATATGTCAGCTATCGACCATATCTGCCAGTAAGGGCTACAAGCGAACAGGGCAGCAGAGATACACATACCAACCGCATTTTAAACCAATAAAAACCAAGTAGTTCATATAAGCAAATAGAAGTTGATGCCTCAAGTGTCACAAGACAGTCAGTAGACATTCTTCAGTAGCAGTTACAGAACAGTTTTTGGATCCAGAGACTGACTGAGAATAGCACTTTAATACCCAAAGTTTAGGAGAACTTAATATCCAAGTTCTTTCATGCAACACTATATTTGACATTTAGAAACATCATTCACTGAATGGAGCAGTTAAGTTTATGGAATTTCCCCAAGCTTGCTTTCAGTTTGTTGAACAGTCAAGATTTATTAGCACACTTAACACAACATTCCTAGCCAAAGTGATATATCTTTTTCAGATGGAAGCCCCTCCCTTGTAAAACTCTGACAGCTGTAAGAGCTCACAGGTAAGCAAACTGCATTTAGGACCTGTGGCACTATTTGAAATTCAGTATCCGTGTGCTGCTTTCTCTTTCCCTGCCTTAAACTCATGTTTGTTCCAATAAAGTTAAAACATCTTGAGTAGCTTACAGGTTGAAGTACCAACAAACTACAGTGCTTTCCAGTGCTATTTTGCTTGGCTTTCAACATCATTCAGATCCGCACCTGCAGTTTGTTATTTACTCTATCTTTTGGCTCAAAGGAAAAAATGATGTAGTTTGATAACATTTGAAAAGCTTTCTAAATTCCTCCCTTTCCTAAACAGAAGCTAAATCCTTAAGCATAGCTTGGGATTTCTTTTGTTTTTTTAATAAGTGGCTGTTACAAAACACTTGCACTACTTCAAGGAAGGCAGATATTGGGAAAGTCACAGCAACTCGGAAGATACTAACAAAAATACCCAGTTAGCTAATAACTTGTACCTGAGACCATCATATTAACTTTAGTATTTTCACCTGTAATAGAAGAGATCCCAGTTTGCCTCTATTTTTATTCTCTGGCGTCGTTTCCTTAATATCACTGGCTTTTGAATCATGTTCTGCAAAAGAACCAAATTTAACAAATTAGTAGAAGCACATACTCCACATTTTCCTCTTTTAAAATAGAAAGCTGGGTTATTTACACTCCTTCAAAAGCCACACTAAGTTAATTCTCATTAATAATGTCTCCTTTTCTAGTAAGTAGTAGCAACAGACTTTCACAAGTGTTATTTACACCAAGTTAAATCATGCCAGAGAAACTTTCAGCTGTTTAACAGATCATTTGTTTAGAAGCAAGTTATCCCTGAGAAAAGCTTAGTTCTCATCACCATAAGCATTCATCAGCTCCTAGGCTGATTGAGAGGAAAACCCACAAGAAGAATGTTTTGCTCTTGAAAGGAAGTAACTAGAGCAAGTCACAGAAATAAAATGCAAACCTGACTTGGTCACTGAAAGGTTCCCTATTTTGATGAAGCATGAAATCAATGTTATACTCTACATGAGGTACCACATGCAAGCAGAAGGTCTGAGCAACAGAATCCACACAAGTGGCAGAGACATACAGACTCACCATATTGTTTCTGTCCTGATTGTGATGAAAAGTTGGAAGAGAAAGAAAAAGTACATTTAACAAGCCACAGCCACTAAAGTAATTTAAAGTGGTAACATCAAACTTGCTGCTACCTTTTCCAAGCTACACTTGCACATGTTTACTGTGAAATGATACAACTCAGAACTCCACATAGAAAAATGATTGTTTAAACTCAGTATCTAGACAAGATGTTCAAAGTACAATTTGATCTTTCACCACTGTTTTTCACATTTCTCCATTTCTCCTGTTTTGAACCTAGTTCAGCATTATTCCATAAATATTACCTGTCAAAATTGTGCACAACAGTCTACGTCAAACTTGAGCTAGATTTTATCAAATTAAGGTTTCCCTAAATTAAAGCTTATTGTTACATCAGATTAAATACAAAAGACAGGCATTGTGTTTTTCATCCTTCCTTGCATATACAATAGATTATTTCATTTCCAGAATGCATAAAAACAAGCTTAATCAAGATAAGAAAGAAAGTTAAGGGAAATACCTCGTAAATCAAAGACTTTGTCATATAGAACATAGCAATAAAACTCAAGGAAAAAGAAGACCAACAGTAAGAACTCAAGCAGTTATAAGCTATCCTCTTATCAGATCAAAACAGTTACTTATCACTTCTGTCTTAACTGTGACTTTATTTACAGTCTTGTGTTGCCATTTAAGCACTGTAATACCTATCGTCAAGGAAATCCTAACCTAGTGTCCCTGTCCACAGGAGGAGGGTTGGAACTAGACGATTCTTAAGGTCTCTTCCAAGCCAGGCCAATCTATGAGTTTATGATTCTTTAAGCAGGTTCCGTAACTAAAATATCAGTAACAAAGTACATAATTTTGAATGCAAAGAATATTCAGAGTTTCTTTTAAATGTAAAATTTTGCCACATTTCAAGGAATTTCCTCTTCTGTATAATTATCTCAGAAGAAATGCACATAGGCTGCATTTTAGTTTGATAAGGTTAGCTAAAGCTTAATACATATCCTGAAGGAATCAATTTGCATGCTTTATATTCTCCCTGGAACCCATTTCTAATCTAAGATAAAGAGTAATAAGAGGTAGAGAGTTTTGTTCACCAGCTGAGTGTGTGTTCCTCTCCACACTCAATCAAGTTACTGTAACAAATAGTTTCAAATACTTTTACCTCTTTCTGAGCTATGCCCATCCGATCTCTCCAGTGCATCAAGACTAGATCCACCTTCTCTTTGGCAAATTTTTCAACTTCCTTTGCAGCTTTTCCAGCCAGTCTCTGCCACTCTGGCACTTTATTAAACTTGCCATACTGATCCTGCAGAAAAAAGCCAATTAATTACTTACAGCTGTAGGTTTATCAACATCTTTGATGCAGGTCAATGCAAGAGTCAAAAGTGTCTGTATTAAAGTCACTAAGACTGTACATCTACATATGGAATAGGTAAGACAACTACATTTACTTACAGTTGCAATTTTTAAGTTATCTCTAACGTGCATCCTATCAGCATCTTTTTCAGGAACAGGATCAGTGCTGTCAAGGTACGCCAGCAAACCTGGTGGCTAAAAACATTTAAAAACAGTGTAAACACACATGTGGCTAATGAACAGCAACCATCACATCAGGCAACAAGATTATTTCTTTAAATTAAAGATTTCAAAACAGAATTTATATACTACTCTGAAGCAAGTATGTAAATCAACAGCATTTTTTTGCTCTTATTAGTAAAATGCCACCATCCTCAACAGAATCATTCAACAGAGGCCTACATCCTGTTTCTTAAAGCAGCACTAAATGCAGCTAAAGAAGGCAGGAAGAAGAATTGATCCCACAGCAATACTGAGGGGAATGAATAACACTAGAATCCATCCATATCCTCTAATATGGACTAAATGTCACATGTGACATTACAGATGAGACAGTCCTATTTGACTAACCTTTCCCTTAGAGAGTAACCAAGATCAGGACAGTTTGCACTGCCAAAAATGAAGGAACTGCTATTTTGAAACTAAAAGTTAGTAATTTCCCAGATTACAACACTATTCTTTGAACTAACTTCACTTTGCATACTTTATGTTCTCCCTGGAACCCATTTCTAACCAAAGACAAAGAGTAGTAAGAGGCAGAAGTAACTTAAGTACTTACTGAAGTAACTTAAGCAAGAATCTTTTAGGAGGCTGTAAAGGCTTAACAACTACCAGAAAACAAATTTATCCATGTTACAAGCAAACAAAGTTGGACAGGCACGAAAGCATAAACAGAACTCTTGCCTTAATTTATTATTAACACTATATGCGTTAGAGACGTGTTTACAATGTCTCCCACATTTTTGTACTTTTAATAAAGAAAAAGAAGTCAGACACCTTATTTTTAAGTTTTGTGTCATACACTATTTTAAAAAGTGGCAGGAAAGTAACAGAAGACTTTTAGAGTCTGATACGCTTTGAACTAGACATCAATATCCTTTACATATCAGATGCCAGACTGCTGGTCTCCCCAGGTAAGACGACCCCCTTGAATGGGGAAAGGAGATCTGCTTACTATATAGACTGCCCCAAGTTTTTTGATACCACAGGCTCTCAGATTTTATTGTTTCACAACTCCATATCCCATTTTTACTCACCAAAATACGTTTCAACAAGTTCATAGCAGTTTTGTTCTCAGCTGTCCAGAGGCCAACCAAATGTCTACTTAACTGCCTGAAAAAGCCATTGAAATTAACAAACTGCAAGTTAGTATTTTAACAGATTTTTAAACCACTAAACTGTCACCCTTACCATGCTGATGAAATGAACATGAGCAAGAGCTTCGTGCTCTTGAGTGAGTAAGAGCACAAAGCATTATATTGTTCAAGTATATGCTTGGCATGCTTTTAAAGTGTGGCCTTTAGAAGTTTCAGTGAAGTTAGTGGAACAGTAGCAGCACATGCTTTCTGATCTAGACCTTAAAGAACACTTGAGCAATAGAGCAGAAACATCTAATAATCAAGGGTATATTTATCCAGCCAACCTTAAGTTACAGCTAAAGTTAAGAGTCTAGAAACCATCAAGAACCGCCACCTGCTCTGCCTGAAGTTCTTAATACCAGTTATTGGCTACAAGAGCCTTTCTGGGAGCCTGCCTTCTATGCCAAATTGCACTTTCTGCCAACATTTGTCACTAGGGTGACTGCACCAAAGCATTGCTTATAAGCAAACAGCAAGTAGTTGCACCAAACAGGACTAGTAAGACAGATGGTTTCACACTCTTTCCTGCCCGACATACAGTGGCATTAAGTTCCACTTGTCCCTACATTCCCTAGCAACTCTAAGCATGTCAGGAATGCACAGCTAAAGCTTAAATAATCTTGTATTTGGGTGGAAATAATTAAATCATCACTCATCCTCCCCAGCATACCCTCAGAGCTCATGCTCACAAGTTCTACTGACTGTTTTGTTCAGGGAATGATTTCCCTGAGGAGATTTCTCTCTCTGATAGGATGGATAACCCTACCTGCATGCAATATGTCTGAGGTGTGCACACCAGCTTTTATATAGCTGAAACTTTTTAGAAGTTCCAGACATTCTACTTGTCTTTTCTTTCCCTGAATCTCTTCATTTAAAAAAAAGTAAAAAAGAAATCAAAACTTGAACCTTTAATGAGTAACCAACCCAAGTCCACTTTGGCCAAAAAATAATCAAGGGTTTATTAAGTGGCTGCAGTCTCAGCTGAAGCTTGCTCTAAACATAACCAGATTCTGAAGAAAATATTCTCCTAAAAACCTGGAAGCTTTCTTCCCTCACCTCCCAGTGCTTCTAATGTTAGCTAGGCCATTACTTAGTTTTTTTAAACATGATATATCAAGTGAGACAGACATACCTATTTGTAAGCATCCTCTGATCTGTGCTTATTGTAAACATAGCAGTGTGCAAGTGACGAGGTAAGGCACCTTCACTGAGGGCAAGATCTTGCATTTTGGTAGCAATCTCTTTGTCTCCTTCCTTTGGAAACAGGGCAAGATGATTACTAAAGAAAGAACCTTTGTTAAGCTGCTTTTATCCTAGTCTACAGTTCCACGGCCTTCTTGACCATCAATTATACCAACTAATATCCAAAAACCAGAAGCTAGAGTATGATTTTTTTTTAAGTGGAAGTTCTCCATAGCAACTGCTCAAAGCTCTAGTAAAGCCATGGACCAGATAATTGATAGACATATCTATGAGGACAGTCACTGAAAAGGGTAAGATGCATGTCTCCCATCATAGATCAGGAGGTACAAGTACCATTTCCACACTGCAATAGTAAATTAGGGTTAAACAGAAAGTAAGAGCCACATATAATTGCTTGTTGCTTGACTTTTGTCAACAGTAACCATTTAAGATTAATGGGTGCTGTTCAGTTTAGACAGCTACATGGATAAGACTGTCACTCAGTCAAGATACATTAGTTGCAATGAATAAGAAAAAGCTTTTGCTGCATTTTTATTTGTCTAAGTCCCACTATAGTTCAAGTGATAGGACTTTTAATAAACAGCATAGCAACTTTTAGCTATCACTGTCAGACATATCAATGGAAACTTGCAGATTTATTATACCTCTATGTCAAGTGTTCATTCACTTCCATTCCAAGAAAGTATTAGATGGATTTCAGATGCATAAGCCATTGTGATACAATGAGGCACTAACTTAAGCCCTGAATTTCAACACAGGAAGTGTCAAGAGTCAATTAGCAAGGTCACCCTGCAACAATCACAAGCAGACCTTCAGAAGTATGGACTGGGTCCATACATTATGTGGTATGGAAATTAACAAAGCCAAAGCAAGAACAGAGGCTGACACCACTAGTCTGCTCTGGGACTACTGCCTGCTAATCCCAGTCCCATTCCATCTGGCAATGCATCCCAGAAAATATGGCCTCTCCTCCTGGAGACACCCTCTAACATGCAGGACAAGTCTGGTGGCTCTGAGGTATGTGAGCTAATACAACATTAACAGCCAAATCTCGATTGCAGTATGAAAACATGCAAGGCACTACACCTTATATCCCAACTCACATGCTTTCCAAACCCCAAATGTAAGATAAAGCAAGTTGCTATATTAAATCACTCACAATTAAACAGGTGTTCTGTTCCTTGCTTTCCCACTTCCCCCTCCCCACTCCCTATCTTGAGAAGCTAATATAACCAACTTTTGCTAGTAAGCAATTGCACTTCCAAAATAATACATATTTAGCATGCTATCCCCGCTAACATTGATAAAATCTCACCTCTATTATTGCCTTCATTACCAAACCTGCTCCTTTCACAATTGCCATGGAAGGGTGCTAAAACAGAATGTTGACAAAATAATTATTCAAGTGCAAAAACGGAAGATTAGATCATCCATGATTCAGTTTCCTTCACTCATCTACATGGCTGGTCTACCTCCAATTCTGGATAAAAGTTAGTTTTTCAGCTTTGTGAAAGCTTGCCTCAAGAGTTCCTACCCCAAACCTTTAAACAAGAATCTCTCATGCAATTCCCAGACAGATTTCCCAGAACTGAACAGTAGTATATATCAGAGAAGCTGGAAGAACATCGAGGAAACTGTCTGACACAAGCTGACACTAACCAAAAAGCAGAAGAGTATACTGTTTTTACAGCAAGAAGGCATGACATTTTAGCTAATAATCCTAGAATTCTTACAGGTTTACTACTGAAGAGGATGTTACTCTTGTTTTTTTAACTCTTAACTCATTTACTGAGAGAAAAACAAAATGGCAGAAGATACTCCAAAGAGAGGAAGATCTGTGCATCTGCTGAATTAGCTTAATGTTTAACTGGTATTTTAAAGTGTTTTTAGAAACCAGTCTTAGACAGTCTATTCTACAATGATTTGGCATATCATTTACTATAAAATAAGCACCCTAATCTGATATCTGAAGGCAGCAATAGGTCATTAAAAAATTTGCCAAGGTAGAAAAGGTTTAGGGACATTAACCAGCTGAACAGTAGACAAATCCATCTTATGGAAGAACAAGAAAAACTTCATGTTCACTGACTACCTAAAGTCTATAATAATAGTAAAAAAGTCTTACCTGGAAGAGCTTAAATAGTGTTCTTCCATTAGATGCCACCATTTCCAACAACATGTCAAACTGCTGCCCCTCAGTAGTCTCACTATATGGAGCACATAGGGCAAACGTCAGGAAGTCCAGAAGTGAACTAATTACTAGGGCACCTGTCCCATGATCCTGAAATTAGGAAGACAGGTATGTAATATAGACACAGCAATTCTCCCCTGTCTGAGAGTATTCACGATGCTGAAGATGTTCTTCCCTGTCGTACTATGAAATAGGCTGCAAACAAAAACTGCAAGTTTAGAATATGCCATTACTCTGAGTATGGCAATACCCTGGTAAAGTATTGGCTAAAGCATATCAGACACTCATGATTCGTATAATGGTGTGCTACAAACTACTTTTTCTAGTTGAATCCCACAAATCCGAGTTTACACTATCCTTTTAGTTAAAAGAAACAACCAGCTTCCATACTAAACATACAAACATTTGTTGCACGACAATAAAGTTCTGCAGCACAGACAGCTATATTCTAACCTGTCAAGATCCAAACATAATTAGCTAAACTTCAGAGCCAGACACATCTGTATTTTCTGCACTTCAATTGCAGGTGCAAATGCATTCAAAGATACATCCTAGTACGACAAAAACATTTTCATAGCAATTAGAAAAAGCACTTAAAGAAGCTACCTGTTTTCAATATTTGACTTACCACATGGGAATTGAATTTCTCTAGTAGATTTTCTAGGAACTTCTTTGAAGAAAGAAGGGAAGCTTTGTTCAACTGCTCCTGCCTCAAGTCATAGTCATCATGCATGGGCTATAAAAAAGTATTTATATATGCAGTCACATTTCAACCCTCAGTTTTTAACAGCTGTAATCCAAAAGCCACCCTCTGAATGTAAAAAGCACATCCTACTTCAAGTTCAGCAGGAAATCACTGTACAACAAGTTATTTCGTGTCTGAACACACTGCAGGTTGAAGGGCAGTCCCTATTTCTACATCTTTCAGTAGCCTGAAGTGAAAGAATCTGAAATTTAATACTTACACACATAAGAGCACAAAGCATGTCAATAGCAGCGTGGGTTACACCATCATTGTTCCTTTTGAGGGCTTTCACAACCTTCACTCCTAATCGTTCTCGAAATCTTTTGAGAGAAAAGAAAAACCACCAAGATTAGAGAGGAAACAGCAATCTTAATTTTAAGATAAAAAGTGTAGTTGGCGACCAAAAGGGGCCTATTCCCATTGCATTTAGCAAGTCAGTACCTTTGTGTTTTCATAAATTTGAGATTCCTTGATAGGAAAACTTCAGTAGTTATTTCAGTATTAACAATATGCCAAGCACATTCACCAAAATAGAGACATATTTCTGTAATTACAGGATACTATTTATAGAGAAATAGAACTTAATAAGAGTCTCACACTAAGTGCTTTTGTACTCTTCACATCATTCAGTTGTTCCATAGTCCCCAGTTAGAAATATTTCCAAGAATTTTTCATTTTCAGAACAGACAGTTTTTCTGCTTTCTTATGCTATTTAATTAAGACACAAGTTCCAAGCAGCCTGTACTTACTGCAGAAGCAAACAGCTTCCTAACACTGTCTTATCTTGTGTTGAACTGAGGATAGCAATAACGTCAACATACTTTAAGAACTAAGAACTGCCTATTTCAAGGACAGATGAAGGTACATTTTAGAAGTTTTACCACTAGGAAAAACATTAAACCATACTTGACTCAAGATTGAGTATTCATCAGAGGAAGAATCAGCTTTACTTGCTAATGATTACTTGGGATTCTCAATTTGCATTAAAGCCTGGTGACAGACTCGCACTACTGAATGCAATTGTGTACAGAGTCTTCCAGTCTTTTTCAGAAGTGAGTCCTAACTCCATTTCTCAGTTTTAGAGATAAGTTATTAACAAAAGCTCAAGAACTTTTCACCTACTACTTCCAAGCTGGAAGAGATTTATCACTTACTTCGGAAGCTGAGTAAAGGCAAGGAAGCCTGCTTTTGAAGCCACTAGTCGTCTTACTGCTTGGAATTGGCTTTCAAGCTCTGCATTAGATGCTGCAATATCTCCCTCTTGGGAGAGCAATGCTGTTATGGCATTATTAATGAGTTTCTCCTTGTTTTCTGAGAACAGACCCTGGTTAAAAAATAACAATCATTTATTTCTTTATGCATTAACAACATCTTAAAATGATGAGTAGAGGATTTATTCTTACATCTTGTGTAACTGCATGTAGTACCCCACTGTAGGAAATGTTAGCATTGAACCTGAACACAGCATCTGCAAAGTTACCATCTGTAAGAAGACATAACAACAGTTAAGTGCACAGTACCTGACTAAATATCTGGATGCTTTAAAGAGAACTATAAACCCATATAAGAAGCATTAGCTTACTTGGAGGAGCAGCCAAAAACCTCAGATGAAGGCTCTCTACTTCTTCATCTACAGGCATACTGAGTAATCCCCAGCGCTGGCCTTTGTGTGTGGAGGTCATTTTCACACAGACATCTCTATTACCAGAAGCTCTCACTCCATCCAACAAGCTAGCCAGGAGAGAATCTCTGGGTTGGGACAAAGACACACAAATACAATTTATATCAGAGAAGTGATGCCAAAGAACCAAGTTATAAGAAAAATGGGAAAAAAATAGTCAAACACAGAATGAAAGGCAGCAATACTTGGAATCTCTTACTAACACTAGTGCCAACAGCTACACATGTGGAAGAAGCCACTAACTTTCAAGAGTTCCTTTATTCACTGTAAGAAGAGAGTTGACTTATATCCAGTATAGCCAGCTGCAGCCTTTCACTAATGGGATCAATTCTAGATTATCTGTTAATGAGTTACACATGTTGCGAGCCAATTCATCCCTGTGCTTTCTGCAAAACCTCACTTAGCAGGATTAGACTGTATTACAACTGCAAGTGCATTCAGGGACTATGCTGTTGGTTGTTTTAAATAGAATCAACTAAGACTGTCTCAAACAGAGAGCTCAAAGGGTTCACAGCCTTCACATTTCCATATCACTTGAACTGTGCTTTCTTTCCTTGTCTCAGATATACTCCTTATCTGAGTACGGCATACACAGAACAATATTGCTTAGGAGAAACAGGCTGTATCTAACCGTTCAACACCCTTCCATGTTTATCAGAAAACTTCTGGACAGATTTGCTCAAAGTTGGAAGGAAGGTAAATAGGAGAGATTTAGTTCCTGTAACAAATCTTGATTTTAAGTGGTAGACTGCTAGAATAGGAAGGCTTTGAGTTAACACCTCCAAGGGTCAGAGTTTATGGAAGCTGAGAAACTAGAAGCAGTACAATGGCAACTTCCATTTGAATTTATAATCCACAGGAGCTCCAGTTACCTTTCTGTTGAAGAGTACTTCCGAATTTGTCCTTTGATAAATTCAATGGTGAAAAGCTGTGGGTTTTCACAGTCACATACTATTGCAAATACCTGAAAATAAGGGACAAGGATCACATTCATGAAGCACTGTTATTTAGCTAGTCTACAAATTAGGTCTGTCTTCCATATACTAACAAATGCTTATCTTTTGGTGCTTCTATTTGAAGAACTGGTATTGCAAAAGGATGCTTCTTACCTCGCCTAAGGGTTTCAAAGTCGCAATGTTATAGGTAGCTGGATCCCGCTCAACTAAGCAAGCTTCCGTAAGAGCTAGCACCCTTTTCACAGGTTCCTTATAAAACAAGAAAGGCGTGTTAGGAAAGAGAATACTTAGCATCTTAGAGGAACAAAATACGTTCAAGTCTGATACCCTTACCAAGTGTCTAGGTGTTATTTTTTGAACAACAAACTCTGCTAAAGATGTTATAGATTCATCATTGCTGTATTTTCCAAAGCGAAGATTCAAGTACTGCTCAAATTCTAGGGATTCTTTCCTTATTCGCAGAGAAATACCTATGAAGTTGCCAGCATGCTCTATTGCACTCTTGATAATTTCCTCCCTCTGCTCAGATGCAAACAGGTGCTGCAAATTTTGACAAGAAAAAAAAAGTGACAAATACAGCACAGCTGAAGAAATCAGAGTTCTGTAAATAATCCTCCACTATATATCTAACAGTAGAGAATGTTCACAGCAGCTTGGCTTGCCTCTGCTAAGTGCATTGTATAGAGGTATTTATTACACAGGAGATCCATTATTAAGTTTACATTTGCCTTTAAGGAAAAAAATCTATAGCAGCTATTCCTAAAGGATACTCTGCTACACATTAGCATGCCATTACAGTGAAAGTTGGCATGACCCACCTGTCCACCCTTGGCAACAGACCCTGACAGTCTGGCAAGAGTGATGAGCAGGAGAACCACAGTGGTAGCCCCAGCTGCTATCTGCAAGGACTGCTATCCACCCTTGCTAGGCAAGGTTAGGGCAGCTCTAGAGGATCAAGTATATATTGCTAGTTTTATGCAGGAGAAAAGCATGCTGCAGTACAAAAGACATGGAAACCCTGATCTAGACAGCAGTCCTATTTTGTTAGTAGTGACTGAGGTAGCTATATTTAGGAAATAATTCATGGTTACCAATGTAAAGATCCTTTTCAGCTGCTTGCAGTACAGTACACAGAAACCCTTTAAAGACTTTAAAACCAACATTACACTGCAGTATTTCCCAAATAAAGCTCTGATTATCAGATCACAAGTCCAAAGAGGCAACAGCACCACTGATTAATCTATTTCTGAATAGAATCCCTCCATCAGTTAGGTAGATTAGTGACACACTGCCTGTCACTTCTGTAACTTTGAGAAATGACAGGAAACTCCAATGTCCACATTACATTCATATTCATTACCCTAAAAACCTAGATATTTTATGCTCTGCAGTTCTTAAACAAAAACAAAACCCAACTCATAGTTTTGAAAACATAGTTTTCAAATATTTTAACTAATTGCCTTTTGAGATCTGTCCATAAGCCTTGAGGCTCCCCAGCAGGGTCCCAAAGATGCACTTGTATGCTCGAACTATGTTGAACCTTCATTATTAAACATGCAGCTATAAACATCCTAAGAACCATACCAAAGTATTTTGTTTTAATACTCACCAATCTACTAAATCCTCCATAGAGGATACAGAAGCCTCCCTGATAGCCAGTAATATCCACAAAGCCTTCAATGTTTCTGTAGTCATAGGAGCACAGGACTTTATTTGTTGCAGGATCAATTTGGTCAATACCTCCAGGAGTCACTTCCAGAATCACAGGCTTCCTCGTATCACTCCAGTGATGTTTATAGCAGTTATACCTCTGCAGAGAGAGCTACTTTTAGACCTCTACACACACTTCTTTACTATACAGTAACAGTTCTTTTCCTATCTAGTAAGTTCAAAAAATTATATGATTTCCCTTAATGCTCTTATTTATATCAAGAACACTATGAATCAAAGGAAGATAGCTGTCAACTGACAAGGAAGTCAAGCTTAAACAATGCTTTTTGAAGAAAGAACAGCAATCCCAAAACAGCCACTCCAAAAGGGCATAAGCTTCTCTCATTACAGAAGGTGGTCTATTCACAGACCATGACCACTATGATTTGACAAGGAAATAGCTTTTGCACCACATGCTGTTATTCAGCTAATCAAATTAAGGTAAGCTTATCACCGTAGTGCAAATTTTTCATCTCCTGCAGTCACACTCCCTTACAAATACAGATTAAAACAGCAAAAGTTACAGGTCTGCTCTAAACGCCAGTAAGACAAAGGAGACCCCCATAATCCAGCAGTGTTACTATGTTCATGACTGAGGATTTTTTCTATGCAATATTTTAAGTTATTTAAAGTAACTTTAAGCACTTCTATGACCAGAAGACAAATATAAAGTCCAGCTCTGTATACTGTCTGGTTTATTACTGTGTTACCAAGATTCAGTAAACACCAATCCTGCCCGTAATCTGACTTATAGAAATCCACCAAGGAAACAACATTCCTACATCAAGTGTTCAGGATGTTATGCAGAAAAATATTTAGAGTTAGAAAGTGAAGTGCTATAAGTACTAAACATTGACTAATGAATCAAAGCTTATGTTTTTCTTCTCCTTTCTCTCCAAATAAGAGCTCCGCATAGCACACCTCTGTATTCTGGCAGTAACAGTCAGAGTCCATGCACCACCATAAGGCTCACGCCAAGTGAAGAGAGCTCAAATATTCTACTGTTAAAAAGGTTCCTTCTGCTTTTGAACAAGCTCTTAATTTTCTCTTCTCAAAGACTTCAGATCCAAATTTACATAAGCTATTTTAGGTACTGCACATAGCACAAGCATGTTTAAGTCTTTAGATAATTTTGTTAAACTGCACATGATCCAGACAAGCCAGATACTTACCCGTCCTGTGATTTTTCCTTCTGAGAAGTCTGTCCTGAATCTCTGTTTTTAAAAAAGTTAACCATGAATGAATGCAAATATGACAGCCAATCTATCCAGAAAGTCTACATTTAAGCTATTTTATGGGACTCATACTAAGCCTCCTCAAAAGGCTCACCATTCCACTGCAGTTTAACATATTCAGTATATGTCGCTTTACTGACTATTTACAAATCATGCAGTAGTTGCTGCAACTGACACTAGATCAAATTCATTAACATAACACCTCAAAAACTTGCTTTCCTACGTTTTATGCAAGGAAAGAAAGCACAGTAAGCTACCTCAAATGGTAATGGTAACCAAGTACTTACTGCTTATTTGAAAAAAAAAAAAACTTACCAGTGCCTCTGTAAGGAGTTCTGTTCTGTGCTCTGTGGAAAACTTAAGTGTCTCAGACTTTCTTCCACTCCCTTTGCGAAAAGTGAGACTAAATTCTGTTCCTTGTCCTTTTCCAACAGGAGAAATACTGCAGATATCTCCATAAGGCCACTAGACAATTGAAAGTAATTAAATTATACTGTTAGTAATTTTAAAGCTACATCTCCTCCATTCAAAACCCCTTAGCACCTATAATAAGGGACTGGCTGTAATAAGATGACAGCTAGCATGCTACGTGACAGCATGAGCCTGAGCTTCCTCTGATACTGTGCAAAGTGAGTAAGTGTCCTGACTCCCTTCAGGGACATAGCTCTACAGTAATCAAACTTATCCCAGCTCCTTTGGAACAGCACACCCAAAGGCAAACTACTATTGTTGGCCAATTAAGACAAACTGCCTAAAAGTACAAAACCTACTGGGTATTTGTGGAGTTAGTGAAGGTAACACTGGATTTCTGCTAGGTGTGCTTTTGTAGCATCTGCGATATCTCCTGTTTTTTCCGAGATCTTCTCAGACTCAGTTTCTAAAGTCTGAATGCCACTATTTCCTCTGGGTAATGAACATGAGTCAGAAATCAACTTAAAAAATCATATTTACCTGATTAGTAATTTCTAGTGTGTTGGGGTTGTATGTGGTGATGGCATGGGTTCCAATTGAAAAGACTCGCTTATACCTAGAATACAAAAGAATATTAACTTTCTCCAGTAGTCACAGAAAACTCCCTGCTGAACTGCAAAAATTATGTTAAGAAGCTATATACAAGTCATTGATAGGAAATGCATATGGTATTTTCTTTGTTGCTGGTTTGCAGTTTACCCTTATAAATACAAGTTAAATACTATTAAATGTATTTACTTATACCTATCTTTTCCTAAGTTAATGGCTAAGTCAGGATCAAAGACTCTCAGAACTTGCATTGAAAGGCAGTACCAGAACAGAGTAAATTCGAAAAAGACCATATATATAGGGGTAAAAAAACCCAAAAACCATTCCTGCAATAGTCTAAAGCACCTGTCTGAAGCTGTCTCAGACAACAGATGTAACATGAAATAATCCAGTTTACACACCTGGTCACAGTACTATAACAAGTCCAAGTGTCACTATGGCCAAGCCTCATTTTCTTCACCTTGAGGAAAACCAAGGCTAGTGAACTCACACGTCTCAGACCACTGAAGGTATAGTTCTCTATGCAGCTAGTCACTGTATCACAAGTATGTTAACTGCCCCAGTGCTTAAAGAACACCTGCAGCACAGTTGGTTGCCTGTGTTTCAGAAGTATCAGAAACAAGTAGCAATGAGCTAAAGCTAAGAAATTTAGTTGCGTTAAGTGGAAAGTGGTAGCCTTACTATGGTTTCATTTCCCAGACAATCTTCCAAACATACCCTGAACCAATAGACACTCCTACATATTTCTCAATCTGAAAGTTTTGCAACAAAACTAATCAGAGTTTGAAATAGTAGATTCTTAATAGTACCTTATTACTTGCACAAATTTCACGTTATAGGGTACTTCTATCTGGAAGTCATCTATCTGGAAGCCTGAACCAGAGCCAGCACTAGGAAGTATTCTCTGACTAAAGTAACAGGATCTGAACATAGATGTCTTTCTTGAACCAAATAAAAATACTTCAGCTAGTTGTCCATATTAAAACTGATTCCATGTAGGAATTTAAGTTTCACCTCTGAGTAAACTGTAGGTTTTGAAAGATACAATCAACAAGATGATTAACTAACTAATCTGAATCTGTGCCATATTAGACACTGCATCAAGAAGCAGCAATTCGTTTCTTCCATCCTTTTCTGCATTCTTGTGGTGCAGTCCTTTCTTCTCTCTCACTTGACAGGTCTGCAGCACAAGCCATCATTTCTGTATAAGGTCAAACTTTGCGTGGGCTTCAGATATATTCAGAGCAGCTCCCTCATATACCTTCTCTCATAATAGGAAGGTCAAGAGTATCTGACAGTCAATCTCACAAAATTCATACCCTTCCCTTATTATTCAAACAAACTGCTGCAAGTTGAAGCCATTACCGACCCAGAGGAGTTTATCTCTAGGAATTAAAGCAAGTGCTTATTTTCTTCAAAGCTTAGAAAAATCTGTATTGAAGCAATCTGCCACCTTAAAGATATTTAATCTACTTGAAAAGCCTGTTTGTTTCTCCACATAGTTGACTTTTCCTTATTTTAGATACAGGTCAAGATCCTTCATTCTGTTCTAATGAAGCAGAACATTTAAAGCTACTCTAGCTGATAATAATTCCACTATATTCAGTCTGTCAAAGAATGCTCCAGTGCTTAGTTCATAAGAAAATCCCTTGAACATACCAACTGTTCCCTCTCCTCTTGTTTCACGATTCAGGTAGGTATTCTGTCTTTTATGTGTCTTATAAATAAGGTTTGTTTAAGTTCTTCAGAACAGCACATCACAAGCAATAAAGCTGTTTATTATTTGCTCAAGGTTTTGTTACTCACTTAACGTACTAAGAGCTTCACAGTGCTTTGTGGCAGAATAAGGATCTGCAATGATCACACATAACTGAAGACCTGCTTTCAAACATTACAGCCCCTTCCTTCTCTGCCCTCACGCTCAAGCCTGCATTTCAATATCTAGGAAGCATATTTGTTATCCAGCATTCTAAATATGTGATGTGACAAGGAACATAAGACAAAACAGCAGATTTGCTGAGTTACCATTTCCTTTGTCTCCTCTCCCTACACAAATTCAGAAGACCCAAGTCTTGTTGCATAAACAGAGGAGATTTAGAAGTCAGTTCTTACATGCAGCCTAAACATATTCTTGTCCAGAACTTCACCTTTAAATATGCAAGGAAGGTATTTATACTTGTATGCCTTTAAGAGTTTACTATTAATTATCTCTCAAACTACTCTGCAGTATATCTAATGCCAGGATGCTTTGAGAAAAGCTGAAGCAAGTATCCTCAGTAAAAAGGCTATTGCCTATTCACTAGTTTCTTCAAAGCACCGTAGAAGTCTTTTTTCAACCAGGATGAACCTGGTAGACAAATTTTATAGCAACACACTCAATAGAAAGACAGCGTTCATTAGTTTTAGAGAACTACAGATTAACACTGAAGCATCATCATCTGTACTACTAGAAAATACTTTAACTGACACGCACATAGCCCATACTCAAAGTGACAAATCCTATGAATAGTCAAAATGGTTCAGGCTCATTTAGCACCACACATTGCTTTCTTAAATTATTATCCATAGATTATACTGAGAATGCATAAGTATAAAGTCCACTATGAGTAGACTTAAGAATTCAAATATAAAACTACTTAAAGTCATATCAGCTTCGGCTGCAATGTAACAAGAGGTAATTACTCACTAAATACTCCTTTCTCCTTCATTATGAGAGAAGTAACACACCACTGAACTTTTAAACTAAACTTGTTTTAGACTTTAGACTTAGCCTGAAGTTCTATAAGACTTCATAGTTTATCAGAATGCTACCATCAAAGTTCAAGATCATACTACTCTTAAGTTCAACACCTTGCATCAGGCTCTTTAATGAAATGTATTTGACAAAAGAAGAAATCTGAGTTTAATGTATTTAGTTTTAAACAAGTGGCTCAAATCTCACACCATAAATTTGCATAGATGCCACAGAAAATTCTGAGGGAGAAATCAGACATTTTCTGCTGGGCAACAGAAAGATTAGGAGGGACAAACTGTTCTAATGTTCTACCCCAACACAGTATCTTATTATTACCAGAGGAAACAGTTTATTCCTCCATGCCCACACAATTCCAAATGCATGGATCATAACTTAGGTAAGACCCAATTTACGCAAGTTTGGCTAGAATTCTGTCGAAGTAAAATGAAATATTAAACTATTTATTTCAAGTCAACCAAGAATCTGTACTAGCAGAGGAAAGACTCTGCCCTCAGAACACTGCTCAGTCTAGTCTGGACTCTGAACTACCCAGGGCTTTAATTTTTGCCGACAAAAACGCAGGGACCTCTTTACATTAGACACTGAAGCCCAACCCATGGTTCTTCCAACCTCAGTTGAAAGATCTGTGGCTGCTGCACCCTACATCCCATCCTCCTTTCCTTCCCAATATTCCCAATCTTTGATAGGACGAATTTGGCAGACAGCCAAAAATACCCAGTTTCAACTTACTGGTCAAACAACAGATTCAGACATGACCTCTTTGTACAACCATTGGAATCAAGCTGTACTCACGCTTCCAGGGTGCAGATAACCCACCCGCTTTGTTATGTTGTTGACAGCAAGGAAAAACCCCAATTCCACAGTGCTACTATGCATGTGAAAAGCAACAAAGGGTAAGGATACCAAAGAAAGTCCTATGACACTTCAAAAAGTATGCATAACAGCTGACTTCAAACACAGCATAACAGATACCAGTTATGATAATTTAATAGATACTTTTATTAGAGGTTCCCTAGCTTTTGCAGCATCACTGAAAATTCATTTTTAGATCAAAGGGAGGAAGTTTATTTCTATTAACAGAATTCTTCAAATTATCTCAGTTAGTAGTTTAATAGATAATCTATTAGACAACATGTTAAGTACATGTGTGGACTAGTGACCCTCATCTATTAAAGTACATAAGACATTACTCCTCTCCAAACCTGTTCTAAGAAGCATTTCCACTTTCAAATTAGTACTTTACACAGTAAGTTCAAGAGACTCAGAAACTGAGTAAGTCAGGTGGTCCATTTCATAGCTACACTGAAGCGTGGGAACATGTGCAGAGGAAGGCTATAATGCAATATTTAAAATTCAAACTGATTCTAGTGAAAATACAGTCACTTTAGAGACTGAGCAGCAGGAACCTGTAGTTCAGTTTTCACCCATCAGTTGGATGCACTTAAATCCAGTAACAGGGAGAAGTGTCACACAAAACATTAAAAAAACCCCCAAAATTAACAAACTTCAAACTACTTACTTTCCCCTCCATGAATGTTTTGTTGTGTAGAAACAAGCAAGATCTCTGTTTTCTCTAATTATATTCATTCTGTGCCAAGACCTGAAAACAAAGGAGACATCCTGTTAGTACTAAGGATTTTTATTTAAAACCAAAGTTCACTAATCATCAATACGCTTCAGAACAAAAAGACTGGGGTTTCAAACACTCAAGTCACTGTTTTGTCAATTCCACACACAAAAAAAATTAGGAATACTTAAGTTTATCAAACAATGCATGGACTAAGTTGCACATGGAGCTGCATATGAATTATTAGTTTCTCCACTGAATTTGTTACACTAGCTACTCTTTAACAGTATCGAGTTCCAGTAATTTATGTCTTGTTTGCCCTATTACAATCACTCTACTTTCACTGCACCTTTGCAGATTCACATTCAAGTGTATTTTATATCATCATCTCCAGAATGCTTTACTCCTGAAAAGTGTTTAGTATCAAAATTATTTGAGAACCCTATAACTGTAACTCCAGCTAAGCCAAATTCCTATTGCAATTCTGAAATAAACAGTAAGGAGATATCTGGATATCAGCTTGTTTTCCAGTTTGAAACAGAATCTGAAGTTGAGAAACTTATTAGCTAAGCATTGTGTTTAAAGAGCTAAGTGCCCCTCCTGTGCTGTAAAAGTTTAAGCAATCTCACCACTAACATCCTGATATGCTTATTTCGCATAAGAATATCTATTCCCCAAACACACACTCAGGATTGTCCACAACTGCTTGAATGGATCATTGCTTTAGGAGCTGCTAAGTTCTAAGGAATGCTTCTGACCACTATCTTCCATGACTGAAACAGATGTATGTTCAGTACTTAGGAAATTAACTTTCTTTTTACTTCACAATGCCATAGGCAAGGCACTTAATCAGGGAATGTCTGCTTAAGTACAGAAGTGAAGCTGTCACCCTCAGTTTTATCTACAGCATTAGTTTTATTTTCAAATGTGTCAAAATAGGCTTCCCTGTTACTGATTCATGACTGGTACTACTCTGAGGTTCACACAATTAACGTAGTGGCATCCCCAAAACAGCAGGCACTTATGCTAGTCTGCAAGAACTCAGAGAGGTTGCCCAAAGCAACTCTAAGGCAACCCAATCCCACTTAGTACCCCACTGACTCATCAAAGTTAGATTACAACCCCAGTTATCTTTTTTACGTTCAGCTAACTCTACTTGATTTGGCAAAGGAAGATTTCTTACTTTGAGATGGATGACCTGTAACATTACCTCATCGCTAATTTCTACCCTCTACAACTCCAGGCTATTTTCTTTCTGAGCAAAGACTGCAGCAGTTATGGAGTCATAAACATGAAGAATGGATAGCCTGATTGAAATGAACTTGAGAATTCCTTCCCTCAGGTGAAGAAGCAGCACAATCATCACTACCTACTGAAGAGAACTTGAGGTACTGCCTCTGGAAAGAGAGAAAAGCAGTATTTACATATTTCAATCTTTGAGTCGAATTTTCAGAGTTAATACTCCAATGATCAGTGGCAAGTTAAATTCTCTAAATTTAGTTTTTGGAAACAAAGTTTCATGAGGGGCAAGATATTCAACAGCATTATTACTACTGATTGCTGACACCTACCTGGACTTGGGTAAAGCATTTGACACTGTCCCACATGACATTCTTGCCTCTAAACTGAAGAGACATGGATTTGACAGATGGACCACTCAGTGGATAGGGAATTGGCCGGACGGTTGCACTCAAGGAGTTGCAGTCAACAGCCCAATGTCCAAATGGATAACAGTGACAAGTGGCATTCCTCAGACGTCAGTATTCAGACTGGCACTGTTTTAACATCTTTGCCAGTGATGTGGACAGTGGACGCTCAGCTGGTTACCCACAGAAGCTCTGGATGCCCCACTGGCCCATCCCTGGAATTGCTCAAGGCCAGGTTGGATTCAGCTTTGAACAACTCAGTCTACTGGAAGGTGTCCCCAACCGTGGCAGGGAGGTTGGAATTAGATGTTCTTTGAGGTCCCTTCCAACCCAAAGCATTCTATGATTATTCCCCAAATTCTTTTTTTCACCTGGTTTAAGAACTATATTGTATTATTATTGCCATGGATTGGAATAAACACAGTACACTCTATCCACATTGCTTACTGTACAGTAGCACACTTTGGGTCTGATCATTTTGTGTTTTAAAGTTATCTTTCAGAACAAAGTGCCAGACACTCAATCTTCATACCCTTCTTTCAAAGCCATTTTCTTGACATTGACTAATGTATTAGTAAAAATAAAATAAGAGGCTTATAACAAGACTAGCTCCACTAAGTATGGGATTAAAAGATCTATTTATCTGTAATTCCAGTTTCACCAATACCAGACTCCTCTGACCAGCTCTATTAAGTCTCCCAAACCTGAACACCACTTGCTTTAAGGTATTTAAAGCAAGATGTTGTCCCGTTGCAAACATCTACTCTTAATAATACAGAACTGAGAAACACTCCTTTATGAACTACCAGCAGCTTCCAGTAATTTTAACATCAGCATCTAACTGGATTCAGGATACTGATACATGAAGTATTGTACGTGAAGTGGAAGTGACAAATTCACTAGACTTTTATTTTAGATCAAAGTTACTAAAATCATTAAGCTTTGATGCTTTACTCACTGTGCTTCTGGACAGTGATTGTCACTATCCCTCCCACTGCGAAGACTACTACAGAGGCAATATATGGCCAAAATCTAGTAACAATTATTTCTTGTACACATTTTCCAGCAATTTAACAGCGAGAAAGGCTAACAATAGCCTACTGTTCTGAGCTGCTACGTTGAAGTCCAGCAATCATTTTTCATTTGTCTTTAGTTCCACAGGAAGAGCAAAAATAGATAAGCAAAAAGATAAAAAAACAGTTCATGCCAAAGACAGACATTTTAGAAGAAACCAAGTTTTCTTCCTTCACTCATTCTGACAGAACCAGTGTGGCATCATTCTTGCTGTACTATCTACAATGTGATACAATGTAATTTTAGCACCTAAGACGATATAACCATTGACTTTGCAGAACACATCAGGATTTATCATTAATCAAGTTTAGCCATATTGCCAGTGTAAGCTACAGTGGCCTGCTTAGATTTATCACATTAATTTCCTAAATAAGAGAACAGTCTTGTTACCTTTACCTCTTCTTCCTGTATTCAAGAGACCTTCAAAGTTGACTGACAACACAAAAATTGAGTTAAATTCGTTATTTCACTCATAAAAGCATCCATGACAATAAGGCCCCAATTTTAATAATCATCTGAAGTGTCCTTTGGTATCCAGTAGTCGAAAAATCAAAACTTCAAAGGTTATTTTGAACGCTTTGCAGCACAGCCATTCCATATCCCATACTCATGGTTCTCAAAGGTTTGATACCAGGGAAACACCTAGTTCAGTTGTTCCGTTTCCACTGGAACAGAGGCAATGAGTATTTTGAAAGCAGTGGTTTATAAATATGTTTTGTTTGGTTGAGAGAGTTCAGCCATGCTGAATGCAGTCTGGTCAGATAATCTGAGGATTCTGCATGCAAAATATTGTCAATGACTTGGAACTTCTTTTAGAAGCCTAACTAAAGCACTTCCCCTAAACGTGCCCTGGACATTTTAATCAGCTTTTTCACAGAACAGAAGTTCAGCAATACTTTCCTATTTGGTCCTTTTAGTACTGTAAATAGCAGTGAAACAGCTTTGGGTGAAGAGCTGAAACCACATTTTTGCATGCCTCATGTACCAGAAATAGCAACCCCTTGAACTAAGGGGGCTGAACTGCTTCCAGGACTCCCCCTGCCTCAGAGTTCAAGCTATATAGAATAGTTTTAGTTCAAAGGGACCTTTTACACGAGTAGGTATATTACAGAAGCTGTGTTAAACTTGCATGCACTTTCCACTTTTCCAGGATTTCCCATTCTTCAAACAAAACTACCATCTGGGAAAACAATCTATTTCAGGAAATGGAGAAAAGTTAGTCTCAAAGTAGTACTTGTAGAGCTAGAAACAAAGCTGTGACCTTGCAGGCATCAAAGCAACAGGCACGGCTGTAATTATACATAAGTGTCCTTCAGTTTAAATAAAGTCAGAAGTTTGGACACGGGTCCAAAGTTTAGTGCAGAATTGAGATTGACTTTTTTCCTGATCAAATTATTCCTCTACTATTACAAAACTTGCAGATCTTTCTTAAATTAAGGTTTAACCAATGCTAAGGTAGGATTCAGAGCCTCAGACATGATTATTATTCTGTTCCACTGGGGGGAGGAGAAAGAGAAATGCTGATAAGAAACTGAGATTTCTTGGGGGAAAGAGGAAGAGAAATGC